>NC_041386.1:108682825-108742578 GCF_002162155.2 Triticum dicoccoides
AAGATGACCCTTGAGTGTGAAGAACCCAAGGGAAGGTGGTAGGTTGTTAGTGCAAATGGTAAAACCAAGGTTGGGCATTGCTGGAGGAGTTTTATTCAAGGCGAACTGTCAAGGGGTTCCCATTATTACCCAACCGCGTAAGGAACGCAAAATCCGAGAACATAACACCGATATGACGGAAACTAGGGCAGCAAGGGTGGAACAAAACACCAGGCATAAGGCCGAGCCTTCCACCCTTTACCAAGTATAGATGCATTAATTAAATAAGAGATATTGTGATATCCCAACAAGTAAACATGTTCCAACAAGGAACAACATCTCCATGTTCCAACAAGGAACAAACTTCATCTTCACCTGCAACTAACAACGCTATAAGAGGGGCTGAGCAAAAGCGGTAACATAGCCAATCAACGGTTTGCTAGGACCAGGTGGGTTAGAGTCTTGGTTCAACAATATAGGAGGCATGATAAGCAAGTGGTAGGTATCGTAGCATAGGCATAGCAAAAGAGCAAGCAACTAGCAAGCAAAGATAGAAGTGATTTCGAGCGTATGGTCATCTTGCCTGAAATCCCGCAAGGAAGAAGAACGAGTCCATGAAGAAGACAAACGGACATAGTCAAACGGTTCCTCACAAACACGACGTTATCGGAACCAACCCGAAGAAGCAACACCGGAAAGAAGCAAACAATCATAGTAAACAACCACCACATAAGCATGAAATGATGCACAACCAAATATGACGCATGTCCGGTTTAATGAAGCATGGCACGACAAAGTGCACAAATAATCCTACAAATTAAGTGGAGCTCAATATGTAACGAGTTGCATATTGACCGAACACCACATCAATTATTTAGTTCGATCTCGTTTATGTACCCAACAATATTAAATGTTGTTAAACATGGCAAGAGGGTGAAGCAAATGAAAAATACCCATCTAGTCACGTTTAAATGAGGCCAGGAACAACAAACAACAAATCTGGAAACTCCTCATGTGCATATATTAGGTTAGGTCCTGTTCTGCCTTAAACCATATTTTAGAGTTGTTAGGCATGCAAAACAATTCACCACGATAAACTAGGCAAAATTCTACCCCATTTACATATAAAGTTTATTAAGTTTGGAGCTACGGTTAATTAGTTATGAATTAAACCATTTTAGCATGGCATATGGACAAAGTTACACAAACAACATTTTTAAAAATTTTAAACATGGGTGAAAATTGGATATTGTGAAACTAGACAAAATTCTAAGCAACATTCATATATAAAGTTTTTACATGCGATGCTTAGATTGTGAGTTGTTATATGCATGTTGTCTAGGGACTTTTCTGCAAAACGGGTAGTACTCAGGAAATTAGCTAAAACGTTCTGCGGAAAAAAAATACATCTCGGGCCGGATCTGGTTGGCCCATCAGTTGGAGGGGGCGCAGAAATGAGGCTCACCCATGGGCTTGGCCCGTTCGGTGGAGAGGAGAGAGGCCGGCAGGCTGGGCCTTGGAGAGGCAAGGAGGTCCACGTGAGGCGAAGGAACTAGGCAGGCCGGCTGCTAGGCTCGGCTCGCTGGGTCTGGACCAAGTCAACAAGGGGCGGCCTCGTTCATGAAGCTGGGCGACGGCTGCGGTCAACGAAGGCGTGCAGCTTTGCCATGGTGGTCGGCTGATGTCGCAGGACGGCGGGGAAGGTCAGAGACGGTGGCGGGCGAAGGGGCAACCGGATCCGGTGGCGTGCGGCCCGTTTCCAGCAACGACGAGGCTGTCCGGCGATGGGACGATGAGGTACAACACTATAGCGGTGGTGCCTGTCCACGGGCAGAGAGAGGTGACAGATTCGGGTGAGGGAGGAAGAGAGAAAAGAGAAGAAGCAGTAAGGGAGGATGGGGTCCTGGCGGTGCCGCTGGTTGGCCGTCGGTGGAACGAGCTGCTGGCGATCCCCGCTGGTGATCCCCTCATGATCGAGCAGCGAAGGCTTTGGTCGGCTCGCGCGATGGGCAGAGGCGCGGTGGAGGCCGTGGACTGCGCGCGGTTGATGAGGCGCATCTCGAGCTAAGACAAGGAGGCGGCAGGAAGGATCTGAGGTCGAGAGGCTGCTGAAAACGAGGGAGGAAGGAGGCGCGGGTTGGCTCGGGATGGATCCCGATGAAGATGCGGCGGCGGCGGGGTAAGGGACAAATGCCCTAGATTTTAGGGATTAGACAAGTGGGTCTATATATAAAGAAAAGAAAGGTTACATTTGGACCCTCCGATTAAATCAGACGGTCGAGAATAAAAAAATAGATAGGGAGCCAAACAAGAAAACATAGATGTTTTGTAGACGTTTGGGGATGATCCGGACCCAACGGTGACAACTGCTCGGGTCGGGTCCAGGTAAGTTTCGGACGCGCACGAGAGGTCTATGCCCGGCGCAAAGAGGGGTAGGCTGGGCCTAGGAGGACTATGGAGAGCAGTTTGGTCTGAGAGGAGAGGGGAGAGATGCAGCCCAACACGGTTTCCGGAGACCAAAAACGTTCGATGTTAGACCGGCTATACTGCCGCTATAGTTATCCGTTGGGGCGTCAAACAGACTCCGAATGCGATGAAACTTGGCAGGCGGCCTACTAACAACAATAGAACACCGCACGCCAACTTTCATCCCATTCCGAGAACATTTTTCGGCCACTTATAAAATAATATCTCGGACATGTCGCGGGCGCGTGCAAGTGTGTCTGGGCTCAGAACGGATAACGGACGGAACGAGGGGACTGGGACGGATGCAAGTTTTGAAAACATGATGATGCAATGCACATGATAACATGCCAAGATGTGTCACGCAAGCAAATGACAAAGCAACAACAACAAAAAACTAGAGGACAACTGGCACATCGGTCTCGGGGCGTTACAACCGTCGTCCACCGCCCTAGTGCTCTCGGCTCGGCGTGGTCAACGTGGTCAAGGAACGACTTCCATCAGACGTGGACTATACGTGGAGAGGCTGACAGCTGGGTCCACGGCCGCAGCAAGGAAGTGCCTCCTTATTACATGGAAAATAATGATTCCTCCACCTGACAGCTGGGACCCACCGGACGGGCCACTGTATTTCGTGAAAAAACCATTTCCCCCTGACTGCTGGGACCCACCAGCTACATCTTCGCATGCAAGGAAGTGCGTCCGACAAAAAAACGATTCGCCCCCTGACTGCTGGGACCGACCAGCTACATCTTCGAAGGCAAGGAAGTGCCTGACAGTCGGGACCCACCTAGTCGAAGCATACGTAGCGTTGTCATTCTAGTTGCGAACGTGTACGTACATACTGGTCGATGTAGAGGCGCGCACGTGTCATAGTAGAGGCGCGCATGTAGCATTTACACGTACGTACAGCGGCCAGGGTGCAAGAAAGAAAATACGGCCACGTATGTGTACATACGGGGGGGTCTCGAACGCCTACTCGCGCATACGTACGGCCAGGGCTTGTGTACATGGCTGGGTTGAAACGGAGAAACAGCGTCGCCGTCATGTTCATGGGGAGGCAACGGAATGCGACGTCTTCATGGGGAGGCAACGGAATGCGTCGTGTTCATCGGGAGGGCTTGGACGGAACAGGCGATGGAAACGAGGCCTAGAGTACCGCAGAACGGAGGAAACGGCCTTGTGTTTGACCGGCCACATTCAAAATGGGATCCTGTTCATCGGGAGGGGTCTGGCGTACCGCAAAACGGAGGAAACGGACCTCCTACGGTCGAAACGGGGGTCCTGTTGATCGGGAGGGGTGTGGCGTACCGCAAAACGGAGGAAATGGACTTGTGTTGGAGCGCTACGGTCGAAACGGGGGTCCTGTTCATCGAGAGGGGTGTGGCGTACCGCAAAACGGGACTCCACGGGATACTGTTCATCTCCACCGTCGACCTCCTCCAGCCTCCACGGGCTCCTATTCATCCAACCTCCACAGGCTCCTGTTCATCCAGCCTCCACCGTGCGCTACTCCAACGGCTACTATTCAACCACCCCTCCAACGTCTACTGTTCATCCCGCCCTTCACACCACGGGGTCCTGTTCAACCACCCCTCCACGGGCACCCCTCCACCGTCTACTATTCATCCAGCCCTCCACACCACGGGGTCCTGTTCAACCACCCCTCCACCATCAACTGTTCATCCAGCCCTCCACACCACGGGGGCCTGTTCATCCACCCCTCCACGGGCACCCCTCCACCGTCTACTATTTATCCAGCCCTCCACCACACCACGGGGTCCTGTTCATCCAGAGGCAACGCCACCGCTCACTGTTCATCCAACCCCCCCTGCAACGCTCACTGTTCATCCCATCGATCGACTTCAGTTAGCAGCAGTAGCGAAGGAATCGCTCGATCGGGTTTAGTTAATAGCCATCGATCGATCACTCGGGTTCAGTAACGCGTAGCCTGCAGTGCAATCGCTCGGGTTCAGTTAGAGCCCAATGCCTCGCTCGGGTTCAGTTAGAGCCAACGCGCGTATGTGTACGAGAGAAACGCGCATCACTCGGCCCCCGACCTCCCACCGTAACCGGGAACTCCCCGAAATTTTCCTCCCCCTCACTTCTACCACGGTTTTTTCCGTCATGGACGGCCCAAAGAATGTCATGGAGCTGCGTCTCCGGCCCACCCAGGATGAAAAGCCCATTTTCTGTCATGATTTTTTGTCATAGAAGTCGGGGCCCACCACATCTATGATGATACCCGGTTTTGTCACAATTATCGTCATAGAAGTGTCATATGTATGACAGAAATTTTTTTCGTTCGGCCCAAAATGTCACGGATGTGTCTTTTTTTTGTAGTGAAGAGGACTACCTCTGAAGATCCGGAAACTAAGGCTTCCAAACGGGAGAAGAAATCTCCGCCAGAGGGTCCTGCCTCGGAGGGTATTCTTGCCGCACAATGTCCGCACGGGGATTAGCCCTCTACCGAGCCGTAAGTAATCAAAAAGTACATAATAGTGAAGATATCCTACCTTGCTTCCGAAGACAATAACCGATGCTTGTAAACTGTAGCCCGGATCGCAACCCTTCTCGACAGAGTTCATCTTCAGGGGATCTTCTTCCGGAGATGATGGAGAGCGAAATGCCTCCCCCGAACTCCCCAGCTCAAGAAGCGGGCGACCTTGAAGTGTCGTCGCGAAGGGTATCTCCGGATCCAATATCGCCAAAGCATAACCCTTTGGCTGTCCGGCATCCCCAGTACCCGACTCCTAAGGAGAGCGACAGCAAGGGTCTGTACTGTGTGCGGTCGGACGCACTGAAGGATCTTTAATAGTACCGCATACCTTAGGTATGCCCATGCAGATAGTAGCCCCTAAGACTCTGGTTGTCGTCGAGAATGGCGGCAAACAGAGGATCATAGTCCCAGGTAATAACCCGACTGCATGTATGCGCAGGTGGTTGAAGCTCCGCTAGCTAGCCAGACTGATGGGTTTGCCGAACTAAAGCGGTAGCTAGATGCGGCAGATGCTGACATCGTGCTTGTCAACAAGTGGCTTGACGAGGCAGGGGGTGAGTGATTTTTCCTGGTGATCGTCACATAATAAGAGCAGCATGATGGAGCTGCCACCGTGGAGTGATTTTTCCAGTATCTTTAATATGTTGTGACTGCGGATGGAGCTGCCACCATGGAGACCCTTCGGGCGAAGCTTGCCCGAGCCAAGGAGCAAGCAAGGAGTAGCAATGACGTCGCTTTAAAGGTGGCTGAAGAGTTAAGGGCCCAACAGGCTGCACATTGCGGGAGCAAAGAAAAAATTGCCAAGATGGCCATGGAGTTAAAAGATGTTGCTGACCGTTACCGGCTTCTTGAAGAGGAGAACCGGCGAAGGCGACGGACCTGGAGAAGGCCCAGGTGGCTGCCAAGGAAGCCCGCTCCAAAATTAGAGCGATGAAGGAGGAGCTGAATCAAGCTACGTATATCGTGTCTGGGAAGCCCTTCTTGTTGCGGACTAAGTTCGGAGATCCGAAGTATGCTCCTCTAGACTGGCTATGGAGTTCTGCGGACGCGTACATGGATTTGGCTACAAGTGCTGCGGATGCGACCGAGTACTTCAAGGATCAAGAAGGTCTTGAAGTGGAGAAACTGTTCTGGTCACAGTTTCACGCTCCAGTACGTTCGCTGTTGCTAAATGAGCGATTGACCGGTTGGGCCGAGCTCCATAGATTATCCGGACTGGCCATGAGGTCCGTTGTGGATCATTTGTGGCCAGGAGGGCCAAGGCCGAATAGCTACTTTAGCTTAGTGCAACAATTCATTGGCGCTGTGCCACGCATCGATGCTGTAAAGAGATCAACGTGCATAGAAGATGCTCGGATGGCCCTTGCCCGTGTCAAAACATACTGGGCGGAGATGGATGCCACCACTGTTGCGGCACAGGGTTCGGCTATAGGCCGAGTGGCTGCCGAGCACTACTTTGAAGAAGTTCTTGAAGGCACTCGTTCGATAGAGGCTCAGTGCTTGAAGAATATTATGTTTGAGTGACAAGTATTCCCATTGTAAAAATAATGTTTTATTGAATTTATCAAGGTTGTATTTATACTTTTTCCCGAAAGTACTATGATGCCTCCTATGCGGCCGTTTATGTATATATGTATATAACCTGAAAGATGGCAGTTGTCGGCTTCAGCCCCCACGCATATAGTGCGGGGGTGTTCGCAGAAGACGCATGTTCACACTCGATCCAACGTCTTGGTCCATTAAGGAGGTGATAGCGCAGCGAACTAGGCAACCGGACTATAATGCTTTAACACTTTCACTTAGCTAGAGGAGTTTGACAGTGGGGCTACTATATAGCCCCTGGTGGCTCCGCGCTCATCCGGATTCGGGGCGCGTACATGCCTGGCCAGGAAACGGCCCTTCGTTAAGGCGGAGGAATCCCGAAGATTCCGCTAGGTCATCGAGTGGTTGACCAGTCTCATGCTATATCATGACAGTCAGTTTTTGGCTTTCTCTACTGAGGTGCTCGTCCGGATGAACCAGGGAACAATCGCAGTAGTTCTCCTAGTGCCGCCTTAGCCGATAGAGCGGAACGTAAGGCAGCAAAACACAGGAGCAGGGAAAACCCAACATTTGAGCAAAGACATGATTCGGAGCTGATGCATATAAGGCCAAACTCGAGACGCCAAACACTCCCTAAGGTATTCGGTCTTTATTATGTAAATCGGGCCTAAATAGTGCCCTTGGTAATAAGCCCCTGGTGTCCAGGTATGTGCAATATTCTGATGTGGCCACATGCCAATACGTCAGCATCCTTCTCCATTGTACTGAGAATCCGAGGGATGTGTATCAACAAGAGACAGTAAAAAAGGTCTACGCATGGTCTTAATCTAAAAAGAATCCTTGGAACGGGTCCCTGCTGCACGTTGGCGCCTGGGGTCTCCGTTGTGCCGTGTCCTGGACGGGTGTAGCACGATGGTCATCTGTAAAAGAGAGGAACTTAGTTGAAAAGTTGTTGTGCAAAAAGGTAGGTTATACTAAATAAACTATATACAGTTCAAGATGAGTAAAGTTGAGCCTAATAGCCACTTGTTTGCGCGCATTGAGCCCCTTGTATTGTAATAGGGGTATAGCCATCAAAATCTGTATCAAGTACATATAGCTGCGCCGGACTCGTCTAGCCGCGTCCATGGTCTTAACGACCTAGCAGATGCATTAGTTGGTGAGGCCGTTTAGTGTGCGGCTAGCAAGGCAGCCGCACGGTCTTCCACGCGCAAGGAGCGCTCTATATTTCCATTTACTGTAATGATGCCACGTTGACCGGGCATCTTAAGCATGAGAGAAGCGTAATGCGGTATTGCGTGAAAGCGAGCGAAAGCTTCGCGTCCGAGTAGTGCTTGATAACCACTTTGGAACGCAGTGATGTGGAATGTTAAATTTTCGCTGCAGAAGTTATTGAGAAAGCTGAATATAACCTCTAGTAGCAGGGAGCCCATGCAATGGGCCTCTGGGCCTGGCATTAGTCCTTTAAAGGTAGTATTGCTGCAGCTAATTTTTGTTGGGTCTATCCCCATTTTTTGGACTGTGTCCTGATATATCAGGTTTAAACTACCGCCGCTGTCCATCAGGACTCGTGTGAAGTGGTATCCGTCAATTAATGGATCTAATACCAAGGCAGCCCATCCTGCACGCCGGATACTTGCTGAGTAATCCCGATGGTCGAAGCTGATCGGTTGGGAGGACCAGTGGCAGAACTCCGTGGTGATAGGCCCTGGGGCATGTGTCTCTAGGAGTGCCGCTTTGTTTCTCCCCTTTGTCACGTGTAACACGTTTACTGTTTTGACTTCTGGTGGGAATTTCTTCTGTTCCCCAGTGCTTTGCTTGCGAGGCTCGTCCTCGTCTTCGCTTGGTGTATCCTGCCCCTTATGTTCGCGGTTGAGCTTGCCGGACTGCTTGAAGACCCAACATTCTCTATGGGTATAATTTGCAGGTTTGTCGGGGGTGCTATGGATCTGACATATTTGGTCCAGAATCTTGTTTAGGCTGGACAGTTCATCTCTGTTTCCTTTGGAGGGCAGCTTTTGCTGACCTGGCCGAGAGCTTCGGAATCCGGCGTTTACCGCCGTGCTCTTCGGGCTGTCTTCTTTATTCCTGCGCTTATTTTTTCTGCGTCATGATTTCCCGTTTCCGTCCCTGACTTCGGATGTACTTGTGTCGCTGGTGCTGCATCGGGCTAACCAGCTGTCCTCGCCCGTGCAAAAGCGGGTCATGAGGCTTGTTAATGCTGCCATTGTTCTTGGCTTTTCTTGGCCAAGGTGTCTGGCAAGCCATTCGTCTCGAACGCTGTGCTTGAAAGCTACTAAGGCTTTGGTGTCCCAACAGTCGACTATTTGGTTCTTTTTAGTGAGGAACCTGTTCCAAAGCTTTCGGGCTGACTCTCTGGGCTGTTGATTTATATGACTTAAATCGTCTGCATCCGGTGGTCGGACATAGGTCCCTTGAAAATTTGCCCGAAAAGCGTCTTCAAGCTCTTCCCAGCTTCCAATGGAGTTTTCGGGGAGGCTTTTAAGCCAGTGCCGAGCTAGCGCTTTGAGCTTGAGGGGTAAGTACTTGATGGCATGGAGATCATCTCCTCGAGCCATGTGGATATCGATGATGTAGTCCTCAATCCAGACCCCAGGGTCTGTCGTTCCGTCGTATGCCTCTATGTTTACGGGTTTGAATCCCTCTGGAAATTCATGGTCCAGCACCTCATCGATGAAACATAGAGGGTGTGCGGCACCCCTGTATTTGGGTGTTCGGATTTTTGTTGTGTTGCATAGCATGCTGCAGCGCGCTTGTGTGGCCCGTATATGGATCTGGTTGCGTCGTTCTTTTGATGCGAGCCCTCGCGTGGATCGTGTACTGGCTTATGTGCGGCGTCGTTCGCCGCTCTATGTTGGCCATGAGGTCGTCTATCCGACCCAATGGCTGTTTTGTTTTTTAATTGCGAGGGATCTGAGGCCTCCTCATCGAATTTAGGTAGCAACTTTCGCTTCGGGTAGCTCTTGGTGTGGCGATTACCGCCGTACTTCACTATAGTGTTGAGTACTTCACTCCATCTGATTCTGAGTGTGTCTTATGCAGCCCTGAGCCTTTGCTTCTGCTTTTTCAGACCCCTCGCAGTGGCAACAAGCCTTTGATGGGAATTCTGTTGCTCCGGGCGCCTGTCTGGTGTGATGTCGTCCGGCTGTTATCTTTGATGGAGTCGGGTTGTTCGGTTTGATTCTCCGTGTTGCCGTGGTCGGGCGATGGTTCACCCTGCTATATCGCTAGGTCTATATGATCATTGTTTCTGCCGAGGCGGAATTTAGAGTGGCGCATATGCCACCACTTTGACTGCTTCTCAAGGGAACAACCCTTCGCTGCGTCCTTCCGTTCATTGTCGTTGTTTTCTTTAGGTGTGTCCACCTTGTATACATCATATGATGAAGTGGGCGTCCAGTGCTCTGTGGGCAGCGGTTCCTGTTCGTCTCCTGCAT
Source organism: Triticum dicoccoides (assembly GCF_002162155.2). NCBI lineage: Eukaryota > Viridiplantae > Streptophyta > Magnoliopsida > Poales > Poaceae > Triticum > Triticum dicoccoides. The sequence continues at coordinate 108,692,768 of NC_041386.1, forward strand.
CGTGGTCCATACCGTCGATGTCTTCAGAGTCAAAGTCGAGCATGTCAGTCAAATCATCGACAGTGGCTACTAAGTGGGTGGTGGGTGGGCAGCAAATTTCTTCGGCATCCGCATCCCAATCCTGCTGGACATAGTTTGGCTAGGACTCTCCTGACAAGGAGAAAGACCTTAATGAGTTCAGTATGTCGCCGAAGGGTGAGTGCTAAAAGATATCCGCGGAGGTGAACTCCATGATCAGCGCCCAGTCGGATTCGATAGGCACGGGCGCAGGGTAAGGTCGATACTCGGCTCGATCTTTGCTGAGAGTATGGCCTCCGTGGCGGGGTCTATCCACCCGTCCATGGATGGCGCGATTGGCTCCGAATTGAGGGTCGGGGCGGTTGCCGATGCTGTCTCCTGCACACTGTCCGATGGTAGAGCTAAATCATGCTCACCGCGACCATGCGGCGCGCTCGGCAAGGGCTCAAATCCATCGAAGATCAAGTCTCCGCGGATGTCGGCCGTGTAGTTTAAGCTTCCAAACCTGACCTGGTGGCCAGGGGCGAAACTCTCGATCTGCTCCAGATGGCCAAGCGAGTTGGCCCATAGTGCGAAGCCGCCGAATACAAAGATCTGTCCGGGAAGAAAAGTCTCACCCTTAACTGTATCGCTATCGATGATCGAAGGAGCCATCAAGCCTAACGGTGATGACACAGAGGAACTCTCAATGAAAGCACCAATGTCGGTGTCAAAACCGGCGGATCTCGGGTAGGGGATCCCAAACTGTGCGCCTAAGGTGGATGGTAACAGGAGGCAGGGGACACGATGTTTTACCCAGGTTCGGGCCCTCTTGATGGAGGTAAAACGCTACGTCATGCTTGATTATTCTTTATAATATGAGTACTACAAGAGTTGATCTACCACGAGATCAGAGAGGCTAAACCCTAGAAGCTAGCCTATGGTATGATTGTATGTTGTCCTACGGACTAAAACCCTCCGGTTTATATAGACACTGGAGGTGGCTAGGGTTACACAAGGTCGGTTACAAAGGAGGAGATATGCATATCCATATTGCACAGCTTGCCTTCCACGCCAAGTAGAGTCCCATCCGGACACGGGACGAAGTCTTAAATCTTGTATCTTCATAGTCCAACAGTCCGGCCAAAGGATATAGTCCCGCTGTCTGGAGACCCCCTAATACATGACTCCCTCATATGCCATGCTGTATACTAGACCTATTGTGTACCTTACCATGAGTTTGGCAAGCGGGTACAATAGTGATCCATGAGTAGATTGTCGGATTTCGGGTTCCGGCAAACCCTTGAGGTTCGAACACTGGGGTGCGCACGAAGATCTCTCCTCCCCCTAGCTCACGCTCTCACCCCAATCTCAAAGCTCAGCTCGTCAAACCCGCAGAACAAAGGACACATGGTTTATACTGGTTCGGGCCACCGATGTGGTGTAATACCCCACTCTAGTGTGGTGTGGTGGATTGCCTCTTGGGCTGAGGCTGAACTAATACAAGGGAAGAACAACCTCCTGAGGAGAGGTGTTCTTGAGTTGGGTGAGCTTATGTGGTTGAGGATGATCTGAATGATCCGTCCCCCTCCTATGGTGGTGGCTAGTCCTATTTATAGAGGCCCTGGTCCTCTTCCCAAATATTAGGCAGGAAGGGATCCCACAACGGCCAATTTTAAGGGGGACAACTAGTAAAAGCTATCCTAACAAAATGTGGTCTTTGCCTACCAAAGGCTCTGGTGGTGACGCCATCCTGGGCTCCATGGTGACCTCCGTCTTGCCATCCTGCTGGTCTTGGTCTTGTTGCACCGATATGGAAACTTTTGCCTGATGCCTCGGGACTCCTCGCCTATGCTTGCCTCTTTAGCACCAAAGAGGAAATGAGTATGCTGCGGGGTGGCACGCGCCTGGCGCCCGCCTGGCCTTGCTCGTCATGGCTTGCGCCACAGGGACCTCGGGAGGTGCCCCTCGCCTTGATCTCTCCACCCCTCGCAAGCCAGCCTGGTGAGTCCGCCCCCGAGGAGGTCTTGCGTCGTCCTCCTCGCGAGGCTTGGCCCCTCGCGAGGGTCTTGAGTGTTCGCTATGAATATGGGATGTACAGGGCCGCTGGTGGAGGCACGCCGTGGGCCGCAGGCAGGCATGTCTGGGGACCCCCGTTGCCAGGACGCCGACAGTAGCCCCCGGGCCCAAGGCGCGCTCGGACTTGGCTTTGAGGCAAAGCCAAAGGGGAAAGTACGGAGCGCCATGGGCCCCAACAGCCTGCCGCCTCGGTTGACGCGTGGCGATTGATGGGACGTGGGCGTCTCTGCTTCCCCATGCTGCCTCTGCAACTGCCCGACTTGACGAGTCTCTGCTGCATGCAGAGAAAACCATCATTACCTGTGATCGTGGGAGTCGCCGGTTGGCCTTCTCCTACTATAAATGAGGAGGGGGAGCTCCCATCGCCCATCTCTTCCTACTCCTCTCGCTTCTCCTCCCTTGCTTCATTGCTTGCAGTGACACCCATGGCGCCTGCAAAGAGGTTCTCATCTGCAAACAAGGGGAAGGCCCGCCAGGAGGGGCCCGGCTCGCTGCCGCCCAAGAGGGGGTGCGGTCGCCCGCATAAGCATGCCATGACCCCTACCGTGCCCCTTGCAGCCGCGGCGGCGCCTCCTCGCATGGTGGGGGTCACCAAGGTCGTGGCAGCCCTGTCGATGAAGTGAGGCGTGCCATGGTTACGCAGCCTCCTCGGCCGTGCTTCCACTCGGCGGAGGTGCTGCCGGAGTTCATTGTGTGGTCAGAGAACCCGGCCGGCACCTGGCTTCAGCTCCCGTGCTTCTTCATCGGTGAACTGCCAGCCACAGGTCCAGGCGGTCTCTGGCTGCAAGTAGACGGCTGCTGCAGCAAGGCTTCATGGGCCACGGTGGAAGTCTCCATCGCAGGCAACACAAACCTGGCCCGCGGCTGGCAGACGTTTGCCCACACGTGCGGCCTAGGCAGGTGGTTTACCCTCCACTTCAAGTATGACGGTGACACAACCCTCTATGTGTGGGTATTTGGGAAGATGGTCGCCGCATCGGATGCTGCCCCGACGACAATGACAGCGGCAAGTTGCTCGTCCATGGTGACGGTCGTGACGAGGATGAATGTGGACTCGTGCTCGGCGCAGGCCGTGGCTCATCCAGCAACAGCAGCTCTTCCTCCGGTGATAGCTCCAGCAGCGGCGGCTATGACCAACTGCCACACCGCCATGCCCGCTTTGAAGGTGGTAGCAGATCGTCTCGTCGCCGCGCCTTAGTGAAGTGCAAGGAGGGGTATGGTTGAGTCCAGGGGGTGCCGAGGGCCTACCCTCATGAACCTTTGCGGGGGTGTGCGCCGCTTTTGTTTTGTTCTTTCCTTTCTTCCTGCATTTAAAAAGAAACAAGTATGGGGCCTGCAGGGCGTGCAACGAACCGTGATTTCCAAGTCGTTATGTTATGTCTATCATTCCTGTGTCATGTTGCAGCATCAATGTTTTATGTAAGCGTGTAGAGATAACTTAGCTTGACGTGTCTAAAGGAGTTTCTGCCTCGTGAGGCGTGCCTCTCCCAGCACCTGGTGAGACCTCCTTGCCGTTGGCTTGGGCGGCGTCGAGGAACTGCAAAATTTGTTAAGAACCTCTTATTCTTCCAAGCCCAGGTCGTAGACGCGGCCGACCATGACCCAGAGCTCCGCATCACGGTACCTGAGGGGCACAGATTAAGGAAGGAGCGTCAGCTTGCGAACTCGAGCGAGGGTGCCTCGTGAAGAACAGGAAAAACAAAACACTCACGAGTTCACCTGTCCAGCCCCCTCACGAGTCATGTGAGGGAGAGTACGGGCCAAAACAAAGAACCGAGGGAAGAACAAAGGAAAAGGCGACCGAACCAAGATGACAAGAAACCAGAATGCGAACTTCCATTAACAAAGGGGCAAGCCAACTACGGAAAGCAAATGAAAAGCCGCGTCCGGCACCTAGTCTAGTCTTCTCACCAGCGCGGAGCTAAGTGCTGCCACTAGGACATGGGAGGGAGACCCCGAGGCCCGAGGGCGGCACTCCTGATACTCCAGGGCGTGTACAACCCCACTCCTATTACGTGAGAGTGTCATAGGCTGTCAGGACCCCAATTCCAAGTCACATCAATCTAGCCGGTAACACCTCATATCACATTGCGGCCTCACGCACGGTATCCCCACGGGTGTCACCTTAGCATGGCCCAGGACCGTTTGCGCCTTTTGGCTCACGTATATGATAGTGTCGCTAGCATCCATATGATAGAGAACCCAGGCCAACATGGCTAGTCGTGAACCCAAAGCGGCACAGACCTATGGGGACAGGCATACATGAATCACATCAAGCATGTCGGCCATCAGTGTGTGAATCCGGGCTGTAGCATTAGGCTAACAGGACTCCGGGGAACCCGGGCTATAGCAGGCTAGGCAGGACTCCGGAAGTCACCGCATGACATTTCCCCGAAGGGACAGACATAGGAATGAAGTGAAACACATGCCCGCCAGTCAAGTGTCCTGAGCAGTAGTGCTGGGCTAGCAGGACTCCGGTGAACCGGGCTGTAGCGGACTACTATGGCTCGAGGAGCACTAGACTACATTTCCCAATAAGAAAGGCTCCCAAGGATAAACAACTAGATTGTCGGATCCTACACATACCAAGCATTTCAATCATACACACAATATGCTCGATATGTGCAAATACAACATGGCATCACAACAAAACTCTACAACTCAAGTACTTTATTTAAAGCCTCCAGAGAGCCATACATAACATGTTCATACAGGTAGGGGTCACATGACCCGACACTCAAGTCATACAAGCATACAAGCACATGCGGAAGCAAATAGTCTGACTACAGACACTAGAAAGCAAGAAGGCTTCTCGAAGCCTGTCTATCTACCTAGGGCCCTCCAAGGCCAGGATCACCACCTGGGTGGCAAGTCACTCATCGACGTCGAGATCTACATAAAACCCATTGGAGGGAGCGGTGTTGTCGTCTGAAAACAGTAATTAAGCAAACATGAGTACAAAGGTACTCAGGAAGTCTTACATCAGAACCTACTATACATGCTCATTCTCAAGAAGGTGGTGGAGTTGTTGCAGCAAGCCAGCTTTGACTCTTGGCTAAGCTATCCTACGGGACACCACTAGTAAAATAGTTTTCGCACACGAGTCCACTAATCACCAACACAATACTCCACCGGGGATCCTCCCTCGTCATCCTACGAGATAGCCATCCTCGGTACTCACACTTATCTTGAGTCTTTTAGTAGTAACCATTAACTTGTCTATGAACTGTATAGGCAACCAAGTAGTCCTTTACCGCGGATGTGGCTATTCGAATAGATGATATTAACCCTGCAGGGGTGTACCTCTTCATACACGCTCTCACCACTTACCTTCGTTTACACGACATGTACTCGGCAACCTTCAAGCGGAAGCCCAACGAGGGTGTCGGCCACAGCCTACCTAAACACTCAAATCTCTAGTCCAGGTTTATCGCCTATCCAGGTTCCATCCGCAGGGAGTCTGGCCGAGGTTTCCACATACCGCCCCGAACGATGTGAACAGGGTTCCCGAGACACCAAACGGGTGACTCGGTACACAGTGCCACGATGTATCTACCGCAACATAGCCCACCCCTAGGGTCAGCGCTACGCACGGCCGCCAACACGTAACCTAGAAACACCAGAAACTAATTGCAACTCCTAGACAGAGTACTAGGGTGATTAAGAAGCCGAGAGGGTCCATTGGTTTCGGGCCCAATGTATGGTAGTAACTGAATCTTAAATCACACATACAGATCTTACTTCTTATGGACGGCTCAATGAAACAACCCACCATGTACTCCTACATGGCCTCTCATCGATACCTTTACCAAATCATGTTCAACACATCCCTCACATTACCGACATAATCATTTCACTCTAGCCCATCACCCAGATGAACCAGACCTAACACAACTCTAAGCATAGAAGGCATAGCAAGGTAGGAACACATACATGGCTCAATCGACTCCTACACATGCTAGTGGGTTTCATCTAGTTACTGTGGCAATGACAGGTCATGCAGAGGATAAGGGTTCAATTACCACAGCACACAGCAGTTTGAAACGTTGTTGTCTTAATGCAGTAAATGAGAGCAGAGGCGAGAACATGGGATTGTATCGATATGATCGATGGGGATGCTTGCCTGATGGAGTGGTAGTAGGGTACTGCCCTTCAGTTGGATACTCGGAGATATCCTCGGAGCAGAACCTACCACGAAGGACACACAGAACATAATCAACACATGACAATATGCAACAATATGATGCATGCTATGACATGGCAAAATGATGTGTCCTGCCTAATGCAATGTGAAACAAGTTGAAATGGGTCCATTTGAATCAAAGATTCAAATGAATTTTAAAGTTCTTATGCATAATAAGTGTATTAGCTTGTTTCACCTAAACAGCAAGGTGAAAGTGGTTTTTCATGCATGAAACCATTACAGATGGATAGATTGAATTTTTCTGATCATTTTTCATATATAATTTGTTTGATTTGGAGCTATGGTTGATTTTCTATGATTTTTAGAAGTTTTGGCTATTTTCTGGAATTTCCTATATAAAAATAAATCCGGAAAATGAGTAATTGCGTCAGCACTGCGTCACTGTGACGTTAGCGAGTCAAACGCACCAGGGCCAGTCAAACCTGACTGGTGGGCCCTGTCTGCCAGTGTCTCAGCTAACTAACAGGATTAAGTTAATACTAACTAACTATTAATGGGGCCTGGGCCCACATGTCAGTGACCTAAACTAACTATAATTAGTTAGCACTAATCCTGAACTAATTAACAGGCCGACCCCACCTGTCATAGGCTCAAGGGGGAGTCAACTTGGGCCCACACGGGTCAGACATGGTCAACTCGCCGGCGGCTTGACACCAGCGACGACAGACGCGACGGAGGGGCTCGGGTTTGCGTCTCCGGCGACCAAATCGACGGTGGAGAGCAGCTACATGACGCGGGGAGCGAGCCACATCGTTTGGTGGAGAAAGTGGAGCTCGGGGAGGCCGGGAATGACGCTGGCGACGACCTTGGCGGTCGCCGGAGTTCGGCCGAGGATGAACCCGAAGCTACGGGGCACGGCGAGGCGCGGGGAGTGGTGCGTTAGGCTCCTGGGAACATGGTGAGTGTGGTGACGCGCTCAGAATCGAGCTTACGCGCCTGTGGCCACAGCGGCGACATGGCCGGCGGAGCCGAGCTCTCGGCTGTGATGGCCAACGGGGTTAGAGGGCAGGTCGAGCGACGTGGCTAGGGGGAGAAGAGAGAGAAGCTCATGGCGAGTGCAGCGGGCGTCGATGCGGGCTCGGGGAAGCTTGGGAGGCGGCGAAACGTTTGCGACGTTCTCCGATGACCGATGAGGGGAACGGCAGCGGGGGCGGTGTTGCAGCGCGTCCGAGGCCTCGTGGCTCGTCGAGGAGGTCGAGGGAGATGTTGCGGAGCTCGTGGGCACGGTGGGGTAACACGGGGACGACGGTGGCTGCGGCTATGGCGGCAAGACGATGGCGGCTGCGTTGGCCATGGCTTCGGGGGAGCGAGGGAGAGAGGCACGGGGTGAATGAGAAGTCCATGGGGTCAGGGCGGCGACGTGGAGCTCGCCCAGGTGTCTTGGCCTCGCGGGCGGCAAGCAGCTGACGCCGTGGCGAGCTCGTGCTTGTCGGCGTCACCTCTGTGCCTGCTTGGCGAGGGAGAAGCAGCTGGCTAGCACGGGCCAGCACAGTGCTGGGCCGGCCAGGTGGGCTGCCATGTGGGCTGCGGCCAGGTAAGTTTCCTGCTCCTCTTTTATTTCTGTTTTTCTATTTTTCTGTAAGTTTGTGGCTTTATTAAAAATACTTAGGCACTTAAAAAAATCCTGAAAATAATCATAGGCTCTGTTTAGATTATTTCCAACAGCCCACACTTATTTCCAGAATTATTTGAGCATTTAAAATATTTTCTAGCATTTAAATGCCCAAATTCAAATACTTATGATTTAATTCAAAAAATCCAGAATGTCCTAGAAAAGAGTGCACCATTTTTGCCAGGGATTTTAACCCAATCCAAAAATGATGAACATGTTGTGAAGGGCATTTTGGGTTCATTGAAAATAATTTTAGTAAACCCTAGTTGTTTCCATGGGGTGCTGGGGGTTCTGTCATCCCCATTTCATGTTTCTATAAAAGTAGACATGATGCAACACTCTAATGCATGAACCAGCTAGGGTGTGACAACTCACCCCCACTCAAAAGAATCTCGTCCCGAGATTTAGGATCCTCCGGGAAGAAGGTGGGGTACTCGAGTCGAAGACGATCCTCCCTTTCCCAAGTGGCTTCTTTCTCGGAATGGTGTGACCATTGAACCTTGACAAACTTGATATTATGGCGTCGAGTGGTACGCTCGGCTTGATCAAGGATACGGACGGGATATTCCCGATATGAGAGGTTATCTTGTAGATCAAGCGTTTCGTGGTCCACTCCACGGATAGGATCCGTGAAGCAACGCCTGAGTTGAGAAACGTGGAAGACATCGTGAACTCTGGAAAGATGCGAAGGTAGTTCCAATTGGTAGGCAACTTCTCCTTGTTTGGTAAGAATGCGAAAGGGTCCAATGTAACGAGGAGCCAATTTGCCTTTGATACCGAAATGATGGGTTTCCTTTAACGGAGTAACCCGAAGGTAAGCCTTCTCGCCGACTTCATAAGTCATGAGCTTATGTTTATGATCATATTGGCTCTTTTTACGAGATTGGACTATTTTCAATTTCTCACGAATAACGCAAACCTGCTCTTCTGCTTCCTGAATCATATCTGGGCCAAAGAGTTGTCTTTCCCCGGTTTCTGACCAGTTAAGAGGCGTTCGACATTTTTGTCCATAGAGAACTTCGAAAGGAGCTTTGCCCAAGCTAGCTTGATAACTATTGTTATAAGCAAACTCCGCGAATGGAAGGCATTTCTCCCAACCCATTCCGAATGAGATGACAGAAGCTCGGAGCATATCTTCCAGAATTTGATTGACTCGCTCTACTTGACCACTTGATTGAGGATGGAAGGCGGTGCTAAAAGAGATACGAGTTCCCATAGCATTTTGGAAACTTTCCCAAAATCGAGAGGTGAAGAGACTCCCACGGTCTGAGTTAATTTCCAATGGGACACCATGAAGAGACACTATTCGGGAGATGTATAAATCAGCTAGCTGGCTAGCGGTGATACTCTCACGAACAGGTAGGAAATGGGCTACTTTGGAAAGACGGTCGATCACGACGAAGATGGCATTATTCCCTCTCTTGGTCCTGGGAAACCCAGTAATGAAATCCATACTGATTTTATCCCATTTCCACTCAGGAATAGCCAAAGGTTGAAGCGTGCCAGCAGGCTGTTGATGCTCTGCTTTAACACGACGACAGACATCGCAACTAGCAATGTATTGAGCAATTTCTCTCTTCATCCTAGTCCACCAAAACCTCTAGCTTAGGTCTTGATACATCTTAGTACTACCGGGATGAATGGTGAGAGGGGATTCATGAGCTTCCTTAAGGATCAGCAGTCTCAGGTTTCGTGCCTTGGGAACCACTAAGCGGTTTCCAAAGTATACGACACCTTGATCATCAACAGAGAAACAATTCGCGACTCCTTTCTTAATGTTTCTCTTAATACGGGAGATTCCTAGATCTACCTTCTGTTCCTTGATGATCTAATCCGTAAGGGTAGGTTTCGCCACCAGGGTGGATAGGAATCCTCGAGGAACAATGTGAAGATTAAGCTTACGAAATTCCTCATGGAGAAGTGGTTGACTTTGTTGTAACATCAGGTTGTTACAATAGGATTTACGACTTAGTGCATCAGCCATGACATTGGCTTTGCCCGGGGTGTAAGTTATTCCTAAGTCGTAATCCGAGATCAACTCGACCCAACGTCTTTGCCTGAGATTCAAATCCGATTGGGTGAAGATATATTTCAAACTTTGGTGATCGGTGAAGATCTCGCAACGATTACCGAGGAGGTAATGTCGCCAAGTTTTAAGTGCATGGACTACAGCTGCAAGCTCTAGATCATGTGTGGGATAGTTTTCCTCATGTGAGTGTAATTTCCGTGAGGCATGGGCAATTACCTGATGATCTTGCATGAGTATGCAACCTAGTCCTTGTCGCGAGGCGTCGCAATAGATAATAAAGTCCTTGGAAAAATCTGGTGGTACCAGTACGGGAGCAGATGTCAGGCATCTTTTCAGTTCCTGAAAGCTGAACTCACACTGTGGGGTCCACTCGAACTTTTTATCTTTCTTGAGGAGTTCAGTTAGAGGTTTAGCAACCTTGGAGAAATTCTCGACGAAGCGGCGGCAGTAGCTCGCTAAGCCAAGGAAGCTCTGAACTTGCTTGACCGTCTTAGGTGGAGTCCAATCAAGGACGGCTTGAACTCGCTCGGGATTGATAGCAATACCCTTACCAGAGATTACATGGCCTAGATAGATCACTTCTGGCAACCAAAATTCACACTTGGAGAATTTGGCATAAAGGCGGATGCTCTCGAAGTTTCGTCAATACCAGCCTTAGATGTTCGGCATGTTCCTCTTTATTCTTGGAGTAGATGAGTATGTCATCGAGGTATACTACGACGAATTTATCCAAATACTCGATGAAGACCGAGTTCATTAATTGAGAGAAGGTGGCTGGGGCATTGGTTAAATCGAAGGACATAATGGTGTACTCGTATTGGCTATAACGAGTAACAAAGGTCGTTTTGGGAATGTCCCTGTTTCTGATTTTGATTTGATGGTAGCCCAACCTCAAATCCATCTTGGAAAAGACTGAGGATCCAGTGAGCTGGTCATACAGATAGTTGATCCTAGGAAGCGGATACTTGTTCTTGATGGTGACCAAGTTGATAGGTCGGTAATCTACAACCATCCGATCTGTTCCATCCTTCTTCTTGACGAAGAGGACAGGGCAAGCCCAAGGAGAGGAACTAGGACGGATGAAACCCTTTTTCAAGGACTCATCGAGTTGGTTCTTAAGCTCAGCTAGTTCTAAGGGTGCCATCTTAGAGGGTCTTCTAGAAATCGGAATGGTTCCTGGAACAAGGTCTATCACAAACTCAACATCCCTGTCAGGTGGAACACCTGACAGTTCTTCTGGAAAGACATCCCGGAAGTCTCGGACTACCGGAATATCTTCAAGGTCTGGAAGGGGGTTGGCATTTAGGGAGTAAAGCTGGCGCTTGGCCACTCGACTTAAGACATTGACTGTCTGGCCTGATGGGTGAGTAAGTTGAACGGTTCTAGTAGCACAATCAATCTTAGCATAATGAGCTAACATCCAGTCCATACCCAAGATGATGTTTATGTCCGAGGACTTGAGGGCTACTAAGGATGCAAGGAAGACATGTCTATTGACAAGAATTTCGTTCCCATGGCTTACTCTAGAAGTTTGCCATTTGGAACCTGGAGTTTGAATTACCATGGAAATGGGCATGTCACAGAATGTCGTGTTATGCAATCGAGCATAGCTCTCGGATATGAATGAACGAGATGCTCTAGTATCGAAAATAACAGATGCCAGATGGCAATTAATAAGGAGCGTTCCAAGGACGACGTTAGGATCCTCATGAGCCTCCTCAGCTGAGACATAGTTGACATGACCATGTGCAGTGGTGACCGGCTTTGCGTAGAATGTCTTTCCCGCTGGCTTACCACGGCCAACGGACTTTCCAGACTGATTGGGGTTGTTGTTCTGGGGACACTCTCGACTATAGTGACCCGGCTCTCCACACTTGAAACATGTCACAACATTGGGGCATGGAGCAGCATTAGCAGCGGGGCCACCATAGGGCTTGGACGGTGCAACCTGCTGGTTGGGACGAGGCACCTCAAAGGATGGCCTCGGAATGAACCTGGGTGGCAGTGCCGTGCTTGGAATCCACACCCGGCGCTTCTGAGATCCAGAGCCGGATGAAGAGCCAAAATCATGAGAGTGCTTGCGTGAAGCGTCATTGTCAGACTGGCCTGTCTCAGCATTGATGGCTTTATTGACCAACTTCTGAAAGGAGGTGCACTCGTGCAGACGAAGATCGCGGCGAAGCTCAGGGTTAAGTCCCTTGCGGAACCTTGCCTGCTTCTTAGCGTCGGTGGATACCTCTTCAGGAGCATATCGTGCCAGATTCCCAAATTCACGACTATATGCATCCACAGTCAGTCTTCCTTGGGTGAAAGTGCAGAACTCTTCCCTCTTGCGATCTATGAGACCTTCCGGGATGTGATGCTCACGGAAAGCCTCACTGAATTCAGCCCAAGTAGTGATTTGGCCAACTGGGCGCATAGCTTCAAAATTTTCCCACCAAAGGCTAGCAGGGCCTTCGAGGTGATAGGCAGCATAGGTAACCTTATCAGCTTCGGCTACGTTGGCAGAACGTAGCTTGTGGGTGATGCTGCCAAGCCAGTCATCCGCACCGAGGGGCTCGACGGAATGGTTAAACTTTGGTGGGTACAACTTGATGAACTCATTGATTCACACCAAGTCATTTCGTTGATGGCGTGCAATGTTCTGCTCAATCCGCTCCAGCAAGCGGTTAGTCTCACGCTTGTTTCTTTCGGCCTCCAGCATCACTTCGGCCAGAGAAGGCGGGTGAGGCAGATTTTCACCCCTAACTGCGCTGGCTTCCCCCTGCTCCAGGGCAGCAGGGTTGCTGCGGGTGTTGACCATCCTAGGAGAAAACAAGACAACGGTTTAGATAAGGATGGCACAAACTCAGCAAGGAAGTGCAGAATGTAATGGATAACATGGAATGCTAAGATGTTCATTGCACGACATGGTAATATAGAAGCTGCAATATATATACCATTGGTCATACACACCGTACATAGTTTAGTACAAGCCCAAGCTAGAGTACAAATACGGTGAAAGACATTACATCTCATCGAAGGCATTCCAAGCTCCTATACATTATTTTTCTACACCTCCGGAGCGCGATACACACCAAGTCGTATCCCACGGTCACGCAGGACTGTGGAGAATACAACTACTAAAATACTTGTGAAACTACTAATAGCTCAGACGGCTCCGTAGTAGTCCTCATAGAAGTCACCACCAAGGCCTGGAAGTGGAATGATCATTTGGGAATAGACGGTCATGCGGAGCTTGCGGACCATAGGGACTCGGATGTGGCCTCAGTCCCATAGGTGGTGGCAGACGGGGACCATGAGGAGGGGTGATGCCTCCTACATCGTGCCACTCCATACAATCTGGCAATCCAGACCGTACAGGGTACAAGTCCCTCATGTCCATGTATCATGCCTGCACCGTAGGTGCAAACCGAGTCAAAGTGGCCCAATGATCAGCACGAGCGTGGAAAAGCTCCATACGCAAGGCCCGATTTTCGCGGTCCTTATCCTCAAGCATCTCGGCAGTGGTGCGGAGTAGTGACTCCTCATGTGTAGAGTCATAGTACAAGGCCTGGTAGTACCCTTGTGCTCCGGGAAGTGAGGCTGGCATGTATCAGAAATCGGTGTTTTGTAGCAAGGCAGTCCTGGCTCGAATGATAGTCATCATTGAATAGGCTGCATCCTGGACAGACATCTCAATAGTGACCCCAAGTCCATAGGAATAGTGAAGGGGCTCAGTGGCTCCAGGATAAGAGGGATATATCCTGACGGTACAGAGGTACTGGCTCTGGTTGAAGTCTCTGAATTGCTCCTCGACGGTATATTCCGGATACCAGCGATAGCCTGACTCAACCATCACTCAAACCAACATGGCCGTGTGGCCGGGCACATCAAGGCACCGGGTCAGACGAACCATTTGGTTCTGCGAGCGGGTGGCCATCTGAAAGCACAGAATAATGCAAAGGCATTAGAATTTTCTAGGGGAAATCGGACAGCATAACGGCTGTAAATGCTCGGAAAAAGATTTGAGACATCCACAATAGTTTGCAATACCACTCAACAACATCATATCAAGGTTCTGATTCAACTGGCAACATACTAAAAGTAGTAGAAACTGTACTGAGGCTTGTAACAACAATCCTATAAGCTACTACGGATTAGTAACACGTGAACCTGATAGAAGAAGAGAGCCTAGTCCTTAACCCCACGTTGAATGAGAATAGAATTACTCAGACCAGAGGGCATAAGGTAAAGGAGTAAAAGAGCCTTACGTTCCCTCCCACAATCAATTCCCCTACATATAACTAAAGCATTTCTAGACTCAACATCGACTAGTTTGGCTCAACGAACCTACATGCAGTCCGGCTCTGATGCCAACGCTGTCAGGACCCCGATTCCAAGTCACATCGATCTAGCCGGTAACACCTCATATCACATTGCGGCCTCACGCATGGTATCCCCACGGGTGTCGCCTTACCATGGCCCGGGACCGTTTGTGCCTTTTGGCTACGTATATGATAGTGTCGCTAGCATCCATATGACAAAGAACCCGGTCCGACATGGCTAGTCGTGAACCGAAAGCGGCACAGACCTATGGGGACAGGCATACATGAATCACATCGAGCATGTCGGTCATGAGCGTGTGAATCCAGGCTGTAGCATTGGGCTAACAGGACTCCGGGGAACCTGGGCTGTAGCAGGCTAGGCAGTACTCCAGAAGTCACCGCGTGACATTTCCCCAAAGGGACAAACATAGGAATGAAGTGAAACACATGCCGACGAGTCAAGTGTCCTGAGTAGTAGTGCTGGGCTAGCAGGACTCCGGTGAACCGGGCTATAGCGGACTACTATTACTCGAGGAGCACTAGACTACATTTCCCCATAAGAAAGGCTCCCAAGGATAAACAACTAGATTGTGGGATCCTACACATACCAAGCATTTCAATCATACACACAATATGCTCGATATGTGCAAATACAACATGGCATCACAACAAAACTCTACAACTCAAGTACTTTATTTAAAGGCTCCAGAGAGCCATACATAACATGTTCATACAGGTAGGGGTCACATGACCCGACACTCAAGTCATACAAGTATACAAGCACATGCGGAAGCAAATAGTCTGAGTATAGACACTAGAAAGCAAGAAGGCTTCTCAAAGCCTGTCTATCTACCTAGGGCCCTCCATGGCCAGGATCACCACCTGGGTGGCAAGTCACTCATAGACGTCGAGATCTACATAAAACCCATCGGAGGGGGCGGTGTTGTCGTCTGAAAACAGTAATTAAGCAAACATGAGTACAAAGGTACTCAGCAAGTCTTACATCAGAACCTACTATACATGCTCATTCTCAAGAAGGTGGTGGAGTTGTTGCAGCAAGCCAGCTTTGACTCTTGGCTAAGCTATCCTATGGGACACCACTAGTAAAATAGTATTCGCACACGAGTCCACTAATCACCAACACAATACTCCACCGGGGATCCTCCCTCGTCATCCTACAAGAGAGCCATCCTCGGTACTCACACTTATCTTGAGTCTTTTAGTAGTAACCATTAACTTGTCTATGAACTGTATAGGCAACCAAGTAGTCCTTTACCGCGGACGCGGCTATTCGAATAGATGATATTAACCCTGCAGGGGTGTACTTCATACACGCTCTCACCACTTACCGCCGTTTACACGACATGTACTCGGCAACCTTCAAGCGGAAGCCCAACGAGGGTGTCGGCCACGGCCTACCTAAACACTCAAGTCTCTAGTCCAGGTTTATCGCCTATCCAGGTTCCATCCACAGGGAGTCCGGCCGAGGTTTCGACATACGGCCCCGAACGATGTGAACAGGGTTCCCGAGACACCAAACGGGTGACTCGGTACACCGTGCCACGGTGTATCTACCGCAACATAGCCCACCCGTAGGGTCAGCGCTACGCACGGCCGCCAACACGTAACTTACAAACACCAGAAACTAATTGCAACTCCTAGACAGAGTACTAGGGTGATTAAGAAGCCGAGAGGGTCCATTGGTTTCGGGCCCAATGTATGGTAGTAACTAAATCTTAAATCACACATACAGATCTGAGTTCTTATGGGCGGCCTCAATGAAACAACCCACCATGTACTCCTACATGGCCTCTCATCGATACCTTTACCAAATCATGTTCAACACATCCCTCACATTACCGACATAATCATTTCACTCTAGCCCATCACCCAGATGAACCAGACCTGACACAACTCTAAGCATAGCAGGCATAGCAAGGTAGGAACACATACATGGCTCAATCAACTCCTACACATGCTAGTGGGTTTCATCTAGTTACTGTGGCAATGACAGGTCATGCAGAGGATAAGGGTTCAACTACCGCAGCACACAGCAGTTTGAAACGTTGTTGTCTTAATGCAGTAAATGAGAGCAGAGGCGAGAACATGGGATTGTATCGATATGATCAATGGGGCTGCTTGCCTGATGGAGTGGTAGTAGGGTACTGCCCTTCAGTTGGATACTCGGAGATATCCTCAGAGGCAGAACCTACCACGAAGGACACAAAGAACATAATCAACACATGACAATATGCAACAATATGATGCATGCTATGACATGGCAAAATGATGTGTCCTGCCTAATGCAATGTGAAACAAGTTGAAATGGGTCCATTTGAATCAAAGATTCAAATGAAGGTTAAAGTTCTTATGCATAATAAGTGTATTAGCTTGTTTCACCTAAACAGCAAGGTTAAAGTGGTTTTTCATGCATCAAACCATTACAGATGGATAGATTGAATTTTTCTGATCATTTTTCATATATAATTTGTTTGATTTGGAGCTATGGTTGATTTTCTATGATTTTTAGAAGTTTTGGCTATTTTCTGGAATTTCCTATATAAAAATAAATCCAAAAATGTATAATTGCGTCAGCACTGCGTCACTGTGACGTCAGCGAGTCAAAGGCACCAGGGCCAGTCAAACTTGACTGGTGGGCCCTGTCTGTCAGTGTCTCAGCTAACTAACAGGATTAAGTTAAGACTAACTAACTGTCAGTGGGGCTTGGGCCCACATGTTAGTGACCTAAACTAACTATAATTAGTTAGCACTAATCCTAAACTAATTAACAGGCCGGCCCCACCTGTCATAGGCTCAGGGGGGAGTCAACTTGGGCCCACATGGGTCAGACGTGGTCAACTCGCCAGCGGCTTGACGCCGGCGACGACAGACGCGGCGGAGGGGCTCGGGTTTGCGTCTCCGGTGACCAAATCGACGGCGGAGAGCAGCTACGTGACGCGGGGAGCAAGCCGCATCATTTGGTGGAGAAAGTGGAGTTCGGTGAGGCTGGGAACGACGTCGGCGATGACCTTGGCGGTCGCCAGAGTTCGGGCGAGGATGAACCCGATGCTACGGGGCACGGCGAGGCGCGGGGAGTTGCGTTAGGCTCCTGGGAACGTGGTGAGTGTGGTGACGCGATCGGAATTGAGCTTACGCACCTGTGGCCACGGTGGCGACATGGCGGCAGAGCCGAGCTCTCGGCCGTGATGACCAACAGGATTAGAGGGCAGCTCGAGCAACGTGGCTAGGGGGAGAAGAGAGAGAAGCTCACGGCGAGTGCAGCGGGCGTCGAAGCGGGCTCGGGGAAGCTTGGGAGGCGGCGAAATGTTGGCGACGATCTCCGGTGACCGACAAGGGGAACGGCAGCGGTGGCGGCGTTGCAGCGTGTCCGAGGCCTCGTGGCTCATCGAGGAGGTCGAGGGAGATGTTGCGGAGCTTGTGGGCACGGTGGGATGACACAGGGACGACGGTAGCTGTGGCTACGGCGGCAAGACGACGGCGGCTGCGTCGGCCATGGCTTCGGGGGAGCGAGGAAGAGAAGCAGGGGGGCGAATGAGATGTCCACGGAGTGGGGCGGCGACGTGGAGCTCGCCCAGGTGTCTTGGCCTCGCGGGCGGCAAGCAGCTGACGCCGTGGCGAGCTCGTGCTCGCCGGCGTCACCTCTGTGCCTACCTGGCTAGTGAGAAGCAGCTAGCTGGCACGGGCTAGCGCAGTGCTGGGCTGGCCAGGTGGGCTGCCAGGTGGGCTACGGCCAGGTAAGTTTCCTGCTCCTCTTTTATTTCTGTTTTTCTATTTTCTGTAAGTTTGTGGCTTTATTAAAAATACTTAGGCACTTACAAAAATCCTGAAAATAATCATAGGGTCTGTTTAGATTATTTCCAATAGCCCACACTTATTTCCAGAATTATTTGAGCATTTAAAATATTTTATAGCATTTAAATGCCCAAATTCAAATACTTATGATTTAATTCGAAAAATCCAGAATGTCCTAGAAAGGAGTGCACCATTTTTGCCAGGGGTTTTAGCCCAATCCAGAAATGATGAAAATTTTGTGAAGGGCATTTTGGGTTCATTGAAAATAATTTTAGTAAACCCTAGTTGTTTCCAGGGGGTGCTGGGGGTTCTGTCATCCCCATTTCAAGTTTCTATAAAACTAGACATGATGCAACACTCTAATGCATGAACCAGCTAGGGTTTGACACAGGCCGAGACCTTCACAGGCACGGGGCCTGGCTTCACAGGCGCTGGGCCTTGCTTCATGGGTAGAACTTCCGGAGGTGCTGGATGTTCTAGGCATTCTGGATGGGGACCCCGTCCTGCGTCTCCAGGTGCATAGCGCCAGGCCTGGAGACATGGGAGACCCTAAATGGGCCCTCCCACATGGGCGGGAGCTTATGCAGCCCTTCCCTGAAGAGCACCCACCTCAGGACGAGGTCGCCCACTTCGAGCGTTCTGGAGCGGACGCTGCGGCAGTGATACCGCCGCAGCGCCTTCTAGTATCTTGCCGCTCGAAACGTGGCTTCGCAGCGGCGTTCGTGAACCGCTTCTGCTCCGTAGACGAGGAAGAATGGGGTCTCGCCTATTGGCTTGGTGGCGATGGTGCGGATGGACCACAGCACAGACTGGAGCTCGTTGTGCCAAACCCTGTTGCATGCCTCGAGCTTCTTCTTGAAGGTCCTGGTCTTGAGGCCTCTCAGGACCTCCGCATTGGCGCGTTCGGCTTGGCCATTGCCCCTGGGGTGTGCCACCGAAGCGTAGCAGATCTGCATTCCAAGGTTAGCACAATATGTCTTGAAGAGATTGCTAGTGAACTGCAAGCCGTTGTCGGTGATGATGCGATTAGGGACCCCGAACCGGCTCATGAGACCCTTGATGAACTTGACCGCAGATCTGATCGGGATGGTGCAGATAGCTTCTACCTCCACCCATTTGGTGAACTTGTCGATGGCGACGTAGAGGTAGCGGTAGCCCCCAGGCGCTCGAGCGAACGGGCCTAAGATATCCAGCCCCGAGACTATGAACGGTCATGAGAGCAGGATGGTCTGGAGGCCCTGAGCTGGCTGATAGACCTACTTGGCGTGGAATTGGCAGGCCTCGCAGGACTTCACCAGCTCGGTTGCATCTTTGAGCGTCGTAAGCGAATAGAACCTGCTGCGGAACGCCTTGCCGAAGAGGGTTCGTGACGACGAGCGGTGCCTGCAGTCTCCGCCGTGTATGTGAGCTAGCAAGTCGTTCCCCTGTTCCCTGGAGATGCATCACAAGGAAACATCATTTGGCCGCTTCCTATATAAGTCACCATCCTTGATGCAGTATGCCGTAGCCTGTCGGGCCACGTGCTCCGCGGCCTCCTCTTTCCCCGGCAGGGTCCCTTGCGTCAGGTATTCCTTGAACTCCTTGGTCCAGCACCCCTCCTGAGGCTCAAGCGCCAGGAGTAGGCGCGTTCCCGAGGTCGGGCCGCAGGCCAGGGCTCCTGAGGCAGGTGGTTGGGGGAGCTCCTCCCGAGGCGGCGCCGGCCTAAAAGCGGAGGTGCTGCCGACGGCTTGAAGAGCCGCTCCTCAAAGACACTAGGCTCTTGGGGTTGTCGCTTGTACGCCCTTTTGGCGATGCCGTCGTCCTCCTTGTTGGTGCCATGGGGCACGTGCTGTAACTCTAGACCCAGGAAATGCTTTTCCATTTTGTGTACCTCCGCGAGGAATGCCTCCATGTGCTCGTCCCTTGGCTCGTATACCTTGTTGGAGAAGTTGACGAGGAGCTGCGAGTCGCCCCTGATGGTGAGGTGCTTCACCCCCAGGGCCACCGCGGCCTTAAGGCCAGCGATGAGGCCTCCGTACTCCACGATGTTGTTGGAGACCTTCTCGCCTTGCTGGAAGCAGAGCTACACGACGTAGTAGAGCTTGTCCTGAGTGGGCGAGATGAGCACTGCTCCAGCTCCCGCGCCCTGGCGTGTGAACGCGCCATTGAAATACATGACCTGTCCATCTGGTGCTTCACTTCGTGGCAAGAGCGATCGGTCCTCGCCTGCTTCAAACCCCGAGGCATCAGTCCATTCTGCCACAAAGTTGGCGAGCGCGGCTCCCTTGATGACCCTAGTTGTGCTGAACTCCAGCTGGAATGCTTGCAGCTCGATGTTCCATTCAGCGACTCTTCCAGCAACATTGGGGCTCCTGAGTACCCTCTCCAGCGGGTAGGCCAAGACGACCTTGATTGGGTGACCTTGGAAGTAGTGGCGTAGTTTACGCGAGGCCACCAAGAGCGCTAGCAAGAGCTTTTGAGGC
Organism: Triticum dicoccoides; assembly: GCF_002162155.2. NCBI lineage: Eukaryota > Viridiplantae > Streptophyta > Magnoliopsida > Poales > Poaceae > Triticum > Triticum dicoccoides. The sequence goes on from NC_041386.1 coordinate 108,713,271, forward strand.
ATGGGGTACCGTGCCCTTGCATCCCGTAGTACCATGCTGATGAAGTATACTGGGTGCTCGACAAGGGCGGGGGTGTCGATGGAGCCTGCGCCTGTCGGGGGTTGGGGCGTCTCCTGAGGTGACTGGACCCCAAGAGCCTGGTCGCCCACTAGGGCCTCTGCACATCCGTGAACGCCGCCTTGCTGGGCCTGGTCACTCGTTGGCGTTGCTGCAGCCTTTGCGGTGCCCTCGGGGTCCTGCATCACCCTGACTGAAGGTGCAGCACGGCGGGGCTGACCCTTGGCCTGGCGCTCTTCCCGAACTACCACTAGGGCTGCACTAGCGGAGTAGGGACTGGCGGCAAGGTAAAGCACCAGGGGCATGAGAGGGCGGGGCGCCACCATCACCGGAGGGCTGGTCAGGTATCTCTTGAGGTCTTGAAATGCTTGGTCAGCCTCCAGGTCCACTTGAATGGGCCCTTCTTCTTCATCAGATTGAAGAACGGTAGGGTGCGCTCTCCTAGCTTGGAGATGAAGCGCCCCAGCGAGGTCACGCAGCCCGCAAGCTTCTGCATCTCCTTGAGAGTTTGTGGTGGGCTCATGTCTTCTATCGCCTTGACCTTATCCGGGTTAGCCTCGATCCCCCTGTGGGACACGAGGAAGCCCAACAGCTTGCTAGAGGGGACACCGAACACGCACATCTCTGGGTTGAGCCGTAGGTCTACCTTGCGCAGGCTTGCGAAGGTCTCCTCCAGGTCTTGAATCAAAGTCCTTGCCTCCCGAGACTTTACCAAAATGTCGTCGACCTAGGCTTCAGCATTCCTCCCGAGCTGCTGACCCAGGGCGATGTGCATCAGCCACTGAAAGGTCGTGCCTGCGTTGCGCAGCCCGAACGGCATGCAAGTGTAGCAGTACACCCAACACGGGGTCAGGAAGGCTGTCTTCTCCACATCCTCCACTGCCATCTTGATCTGGTGATAGCCTGAAAACGCGTCCAGGAAGCATAGCAGGTCGCACTTGGCGGTGGAGTCGACAATCTGGTCGATGCGCGGGAGCGGGAACAGGTCTTGGGGACAGGCTTTGTTGAGGTTGGTGAAGTAGACACACATGCGCTCCTTCCCGCCCTTCTTCGATACAACAGCGAGGTTCGCCAGCCATTCAGGGTACCGAACCTCGCGAATGACACCTGCTGCCTCCAGCTTGCGAGTTTCCTAGACGATGAAGGATTGCTTCTCTATGGATTGTCGCCGCACCTTCTGCTTCACAGGGCGCACATTGGGGCACACCATCAAGTGATGCTCGATCACTCCTCTTGGGACCCCCACCAGCTGCTTGGGTTCCCAAGCGAATACATCCTTGTTAGTGCGCAGGAACCTAACCAATGCCTCCTCTTGATCCAGGTCGAGGTTGGCGCCTATGGTGAAGGTGGCTTCTGAGGACCCATCTTCCTCGAGTGGCACCTGCTTGGTTTCGGCCCGATCTTGAGTGAACAGCTGCTTCTTCTTTGCTGGCGCGGCCCCCTTAACCCCTGGGATGGCCTCGTTTGCTGGTCGCACCTCCGCGGTGGTTTTGAGGCCACACTTGAGCGCTGCCAGAGCCTCCTGGGTGTGTCCAACTACGATGAGGGTGTCCTTGCTCCCGGCATCTTCATGAGGTTGTAGGCCGGATGGGTCGACGCCATAAACTGAGCCAGGGCTGGGTATCCGAGGATGGCGTTGTATGGGAGGCCGATACGGGCGATGTCAAAGTCGATCAGCTCAGTGTGGTAGTTGTCGCAAGTGCCGAAGGTCACAGGAAGGAGGATCTGCCCCAAGGGGCTGGTGGAGCGGCCGCCGACCCCGAAGAAGGGCATGCTGGGGCGGAGCTGTTCGAGTGGTACGTGAAGAAGGCTAAATGCCTCCACAGAGAGCATGTTGAGACCGGCGCCGCCATCGATGAGGGTCTTGGTGACAGCTACGCTGCAGATGGTGGGTGTGCAAAGCATTGGAAGCACACCCGAGCCGACGGTGGTGACGGGGTGATCCCCCGAGTCAAAGGTGAGGTTGGCCTTGGGTGCCGCCCAGCCCGGGGGAGCTCCTTGCTGCACGGAAGCGGCGCCAATCTGGCGGAAGAACGGCTTGGTGTGACGGTCGAAGGGCGGTGCTCGCGAACCGCTGAGGAGGGCCGCGACGGCGAGGGGCCCTGGTGCCGCAAAGCGCATGATGAAAAGGTCGCACAACTACTCCCAAGATGCCACTGAGGATCTTGGGAGGGCGAGCAGCCAGGCGCGCGGTGCACCAGGAGGGCCATGGGAAGCCAGTTGGCCATGACCTTGTCATCGCCCCCAGCCTTCAGGACAGCCTCTTCTTATGCCAGCAGTAAGGATGACGGGTCCGCCGCACCGTCATAGCGCGGCGGCATCTCCGGCTTGAACTTGGGCGGCCATTGTACCTGTCACAAGGCGGGGGAAAAGGCCCTGAGCCCCCTGCCGCTGTCGTGGGCGTCCGTGATCCCAGTCGAGGGAGCAATGCCGGCCATGGGGACAAGGCGCGAAGGTGGCGGAGCATGGATTGATGGAAGGAAAGCTTCAGTGCTCCCCTACCTGGCACGCCAAATGTTGGATATCGGGTTCCGACAAACCCTTGAGGTTCAAACACTGGGGTGTGCATGGAGATCTCTCCTCCTCCTAGCTCACGCTCTCACCCCAATCTCAAAGCTCAGCTCGTCGAACCCGCAGAACAAAGGACACAGGGTTTATACTGGTTCGGGCCCCAATGTGGTGTAATACCCTACTCTAGTGTGGTGTGGTGGATTGCCTCTTGGGCTGAGGATGAACTAGTACAAGGGAAGAACAACCTCCTGAGGAGAGGTGTTCTTGAGCAAGGTGAGCTTGTGTGGTTGAAGATAATCTAAATGATCCGTCCCCCTCCTATGGTGGTGGCCAGTCCTATTTATAGAGGCCCTGGTCCTCTTACCAAATATTATGCGGGAAGGGAACCCACACCGACCAATTTGAAGGGGGACAACTAGTACAAGCTATCCTGAAAAAAGGTGGTCTTTGCCTGCTAAAGGCTCTGGTGGTGATGCTGTCCTGGGCTCCATGATGACCTCCGTCCTGCCGTCCTACTGGTCTTGGTCTTGTTGCACCAATATGGAAACCTTTGCCTGATACCTCGGGACTCCTCGCCTGCGCTTGCCTCCTTAGCACCAAAGAGGAAACGAGTACACTGCACGCTCTAGCGCCCGCCTCGCTAGGTGCCCCTCGCCTTGATCTCTCCGCCCCTCACGAGCCAGCCTGGTGAGGCCGCCCCCTAGGAGGTCTTGCATCGTCCGCCTCGCGATGCTTTGCCCTTCGCGAGAGTCTTGAGTGTTCTCTATGAAGATGGGTTGGACAGGGCCGTTGGTGGAGCCACGCCGTGGGCCGCAGGCAAGTAAGTCTGGGGACCGCTATTCCCAGGATGCCGACATAGATCACTGGACAACGGTCAAAATTATCCTTAGTCACCTAAGACGACCAAGGAAATGTTTCTCGATTATGGAGGTGATAAAGAGTTCGTCGTAAAAAGGTACGTTGATGCAAGCTTTGAAACTGATTTAGATGACTCTAAGTCTCAATCAAGATATATATTGAACGTATGAGCAATTATCTAGAGTAGCTCCATGTAGAGCATTGTAGACATAGAAATTTGCAAAATGCATACGGATCTGAATGTGGCAGACCCGTTGACTAAACTTCTCTCACAAGCAAAACATGATCACACCTTAGTACTCTTTGGATGTTAATCAAATAGCGATCTGAACTAGATTATCGACTCTAGTAAACCCTTTGGGTGTTGGTCACATGGCGATGTGAACTATGGGTGTTAATCACATAAAGATGTGAACTATTAGTGTTAAATCACATGGCGATGTGATCTAGATTATTGACTCTAGTGCAAGTGGGAGAATGAAGGAAATATGCCATAGAGGCAATAATAAAGTTGTTATTTTATATTTCCTTATATCATGAGAAATGTTTATTATTCATGCTAGAATTGCATTAACCGAAAACTTGTTGCATGTGTGGATACATAGGCAAAACACTGTGTCCCTAGTATGCCTCTACTAGACTAGCTCGTTAATAAAAGATGGTTAAGTTTCCTAACCATAGACATGTGTTGTCATTTGATGAACGGGATCACATTATTAGGAGAATGATGTGATGGACAAGACCCATCCGTTAGGTTAGCATGTTGATCGTTCAGTTTTTTTGCTATTGCTTTCTTCATGTCATATACATATTCCCCTGACTATGAGATTATGCCACTCCCGGATACCGGAGGAATGCCTTGTGTGCTATCAAACATCACAAGGTAACTGGGTGATTATAAAGATGCTCTACAGGTATCTCCGAAGGTGTTTGTTGGGTTGGCATAGATCGAGATTAGGATTTGTCACTCCAAGTATCAGAGAGGTATCTCTAGGCCCTCTCGGTAATGCACATCATAATAAGCCTTGCAAGCAATGTGAATAATGAGTTAGTTGCGGGATGATGCATTACAGAACGAGTAAAGAGACTTGCTGGTAACGAGATTGAACTAGGTACGAAGATACCGACGATCGAATCTCGGGCAAGTAACATACCGATGATAAAGGGAATAACGTATGTTGTCATTATGGTTCGACCGATAAAGATCTTCATAGAATATGTAGGAACCAATATGAGCATCCAGGTTCCGCTATTGGTTATTGATCGGAGAGGTGTCTTGGTCATGTCTACATAGTACTTGAACCCGTAGGGTCCGCACGCTTAACGTTCGATGACGATTTTGTATTATATGAGTTATGTGATTTGGTGACCGAATGTTGTTCGGAGTCCCAGATGAGATCATGGACATGACGAGGATTCTCGAAATGGCAGAGAGGTAAATATTGATATATAGGATGATGTTATTTGGACACCGGTAGTGTTTCGGGATGCACCGGGTACTTATCGGGTCACCGGAAGGGGTTCCGGGCACCCCCGGCAAAAGATTTCGGCCTTATGGGACAAGAGGGGAAACACACCAGCCAGAAAGGGGCTGCCCCCCCCCCCCCCATTTGGGCTGGCCAAATTGGAGAAGGATAAGGGAAGAAGGAAAGGAAAAAGGTAATAGGATTCCCCCTTCCCCCTCTTCCCTTCCTACGCCAAATAGGAATAGGAAAGGGGGAGGCCGAATTGGGAGGACCCCAACTAGGATTCCTCCTACTTGGGGCGCCCCCTTGGCTGCCTCTCTTCCCCTCCAACCTGTATATGTGGGTGGGGGCACCGCTAGAATACACATCAATAGTTGTTATCCATGTACGGCACCCCCTCCACAGTTTATGCCTCCGGTCATATTCACGTAGTGCTTAGGCGAAGCCCTGAGCGGATCACTTCACCATCACCATCACCACGACGTCGTGGTGACGAAACTCTCCCTCGACACTTTGCTGGATCAAGAGTTTGAGAGACGTCATCAAGCTAAAGGTGTGCAGTACTCGGAGGTGCCGTTCGTTCGGTGCTTGATCGGTCGGAACGAGAATATGTTCAACTACATCAACTGCCTTGTCAAATGCTTTCGCTTTCGGTCTATGAGGGTACGTGGACACACTCTCCCCCCTCTCGTTGCAGTGCATCTCCTAGATATATCTTGCATGATCGTAGGATTTTTTTTGAAATTGCATGCTACGTTCCCCAACATAGGAACCTTTTATTTAACCGTTTATCATGCCACACATGCATATGAGTTTTCTAATGAATTGCATATTCGAGGATTATAACAGTTATAGCATACAATATAAACTCTTTAATTATGAATATGGAAATATTATAATACAAATATTATTGCCTCTAGGGCATATTTCCAACAGTCTACCATTTGCACTAGAGTCAATAATCTAATTTACATAGTCTCTTTAACACATATGGATATTCGCTGTTGCTTATTCTTTTCTCGTGGTAAATACTTCATCATTGGGTCTGGCACATTCAAATCCATGTGAATCTTGAGAATCTTTACATAACTATTCTCAATACATTATCGGATAATGTGATACTTGCGTTCAATGTGTTTGGTCTTCATGTGTGATCTTGGTTCCTTTGCTTGAGCAACGGCTCCAGTATTATCACAGTAGAGAGTCATTGGATTCATCACACTTGGGACCACACCAACTTCTTCAAGAAACTTCTTGATCCAGAACGCCTCCACTGAAGCTTCTGAAGCCGCAATATACTTTGCTTTTGTCGTAGAATCCATAATTATTTTGTTTGAAACTCTTCCAAACAACCGCACCACCCTTAAGTGTGAAAGCATAACCTGATTTAGATTTATAGTCATCTGTATCAATCATGAAGCTAGCACCAGTGTAACCATATACAACGAGTTCTTCATCTCCTCCATAAACAAGGAGCATGTCCTTTGTTCTTCTGAGGTACTTAAGAATATACTTAACTATTACCAAGTGGGCCACTCCTGAATCACTCTGGTATCTGCTACTAACACTTAGTGCATAAGAAACGTCTGGTCATGTACATATCATAGCATACATATGGAGCCAATAATAGAAGCATATAGTAATCCACTCATTTGTACTAGCTCATCATGTGTCTTGGGACATTGATTTTTGCTAAGTGCTATGCCACCTGACATTGGGAGAAAACCTTTCTTAACATTCTCCATTTTAAAGCTCTTTACATTGTCAATGTACGTGCTTTGACTTAGTAATATTAGAAGTCTTGATCTATCTCTATGGATCTTTATGCCCAATATATATGCAGCTTGACCTAAGTCTTTCATTGAAAACACACACTTCAAAAAGTCTTTTATTGTGCCAAGATACTTTGTATCATTCCCAATCAACAATATGTCATCTACATATAATATCAGAAATGCTACAGAACTCCCACTAAACTTCTTATGTGCACAAGCTTCTTCATCATTTTAATGAAGCCAAACTCTTTTACCACTTCATCAACACATTGATTCCAGCTCCTTGATGCTTGTTTCAATCATAGATTGACCTTTGAAGATTGCACATATTTCCGACATTCTTTGGATCGACAAAACCTTTTGGTTGTATCACGTATGCATCCTCTTTTAGATTTCCATTTAGGAAAGCAGTTTTGACATCCATCTGCCATATCTCGTAGTCAAAATATGCAGTTATAGCCATCATAATCCATACAGACTTTAGCATTGGTACCGAGGAGACAATCTCGTCATAATCAACTCCCTCAACTTTCAAAAACCCTTTCACAACTAGACTTGCTTTGTAGATGGTGGGATTACCATCTGCATTTGTTTTTCTCTTGAACATCCATTTATTGTATGGGGATTACACCCTCTGGAGGATCATCAAGTCCCAAATTTGATTCTCGTACATGGACTCCATTTTGGATTGCATGGCTATGAGACATTCTTTTGAGCTAGGCACCGCCATCGCTTCCTTGTAGTGCTCAAGCTCATCTTCCTCTAAGATGAATATTTCATTATGAAACCATTAAAGAGGTTCATTAACTCTTCCTGGCCTACATGGTTTATTACAGTCTTAACTGGAGTTTCTACAACTTGTCTACTAACTTCTGGTTAAGTTGTATGGACAACTTCTGGAAAAGAAATCTGTTTCGTTAGTCCTATTCACTTTTGGAGATCCAATAATCTCGTCAAGAAGTACTATCCTCCGACTTTGTCTTCAAACTTTTGGCAGAAGGAATGCCCAATAATCATTTTAGCATGTTATTTAAGCAAATTAAAACAAACGGCAATTTAAACATTTCAAACATGGATGAAAGTTGGAAATTATTAATCTACATGAAATTCTAAGCATTTTACATATATAGTTTGTTTAATTTGGATGCAAGCATATTTAGTTATTAACAATACAAAAGAGTGGCATTCCTGTAATTATGCATGCACTGGAAAAAAATACTAAAACCAGATAAGGAAAAAAACATACGTGGGCCGGATTCCAACACAGTGCAGCGGGCCACGAGGAGATTTGTCCCGGCGGTTGAGAGTGCAAAAAAGGAAAACAGAGCTAAAATGGGGCCGGCTGGGTCGATCCCCTGACCTCCTGCATAGAGGAGCGAAGCGCTGACCAGCTGGCCTAACTGGCTGTTTTTGATTACTAGAGGGCCATAGATCCTTTTGAACAGGAAAACGCCCAGTCTTGGAAACACCATGAATGCGCAGCAACTTGCCGACGACGATGACAAGAAAAGTGGCGGCTGTGGGTGCAGCAGAACACCAGCGGGGGTGCGGGTTTGGATGCAAGTGCGGCGGGTGCAAGCAGAGCAGCTGGTGGAGTGAAGGTGCGTGTGTGCGTGGGTGCAGCGGGGGCTCGAGAACGAGCATATCTCGGCCGCGCGGCGAGGCTGTAGCTATAGCTGCGATGTGCGCGAGCGCGGGGCAAAGCATGAGTGGGGCGGTTGTGTGAGTGTGGACAGAAGTGGCGTCTGGCAAGGTGTGCTAGTGCAAAGGCATGCGGGGGAGCGACAAACAAGGCATCGACTTGCTCAAAATGGCCACAACGGGATCAGTGACTACATGCATGCAAAGAAGCGACAAAGGAGGGGATTCGACGCGGCTCACCGAGGGGGTGCGGTAGATGAGCTCGGACGGGTGCAAGGAGGCCGATCCGAGGCATGGCGAGGATCTGATCGCGTGATGGTGCTCAGACCATGAAGCAGAGGAAGCAGGGGAGGCGACCGGGCGCTGGACTTGGCGATCCGACTCGGGGAGGTCGTGCGAGGGGGTCGCTCTAGAGGAAGAAGAAGGCCGCCTGCGACGTGGACGACGCCGGGCTCGAGCTCGTCTTGGCTCGACGGGTCTTGGCGACAGCGACGGTAGGGAGGCTCGTTGGGGAGGCTCCCGCCCAGCTAACTCTAGTGATCGGTCGAAGAGGGTGATGGGGTGTAGGACGACATTCCGGAGAGGGTCTTGGCGAGGACAGAGTGTAATGCACATGATGACATGGCAAAATGCAACACACAGCAAAAGACAAGGCAACAACAGCGAATAACTCGAAGACACCTGGCGCATCGGACTCGGGGCGTTACAATAGATGTGGTGGGGTCCTACTTCTATGACAAAAAATCATGACAGAAAATGGGCTTTTCGTCCTGGGTGGGCCAGAGACGCAACTGCATGACATTCTTTGGGCCATCCATGACGGAGAAAACCATGGTAGAAGCGAGGGCGAGGAAAATATCGGGGTTTCTCCACGTTACGGTGGGTGGTCGGGGGCTGAGTGATGCACATTTCTATCGTACGTACGCATGTGTGTGCGAGGCTTAGTGCTCTAACTGAACCCGAGCGAGGCGTTGGGCTCTAACTAAACCCAGGCGATTGCACTGCAGGCTACGCGTTACTGAACCTGAGTGATCGATCGATCCCTTGCGATTAACTAAACCTGAGTGATTCCTTCGCTACTGCTGCTAACTAAAGCCGATCGATGCTGCCTCTAGATGAATAGTGAGCGTTGTCGGGGTGTGGATGAACAGTTCCCGGTGGGGGGTTGGATGAACAGGACCCCATGGTAGTAGAGGTTGTTGCCGCTGGATGAACAGGACCCCGATCGATCGAGCTGGTTGGGGGGTGGATGAACAGGACCCCGTGGAGGGGTGGTTGAACAAGACCCCATGAAGAGGGCTGGTTGAACAGTAGCCGGTGGAGGAGCGCGCGGTGGAGGCTGGATGAACAGGAGCCCGTGGATGAACAGTCACAAGTGGAGGCTAGAGGAGGTCAACGGTGGATGGATAGTAGCGTGTGGAGGCAGTCGACGATGGAGATGAACAGTATCCCGTGGAGTCACATTTTGCAGTACGCCACACCCCTCCTGATGAACAGGACCCCCGTTTCGACCGTAACACTCCAACCCTAGTCCGTTTCCTCCGTATTGCGGTACGCCACACCCCTCCCGATCAACATGACCCCATTTTGACCGTAGGAGGTCCAAGAGAAGTCTGTTTCCTCCGTTTTGCGGTACGCTAGACCCCTCCCGATGAACAGGATCTCGTTTCGACCGTGGCCGGTCGAACACAAAGCCGTTTCCTCTATTTTGTGGTACGCTAGGCCTCGTTTCCATGGGTTGTTCCGTCCAAGCCGGTTGGCTGCCGATGAACATCACGCATTCCATTGCCTCCCGATGAACCCGACGCATTCCGTTGCCTCCCCATGAACATGACAACGACACCATTTCTCCGTTTTGACCCAGCCATGGACACGAGCGCGGGCCGTACATATGCGCTAGTAGGCATTCGAGACCCCCGCCCGTATGTACGTACGTGGCCGTATTTACTTTCTTGCACCCTGGCCACTGTACGTACATGTACATGCTACGTGCGCGCCTCTACTATGACACGTGCCCTTCCTTACACGGCCACGGTTCATCGCTGCAGCCTACAAACAGACCGATTGTATGTACGTACACATTCGCGACCAGAATGACAATGCTACGTACGCTTCGACCAGGTGGGTCCTGACTGTCAGGCACTTCCTTGCGTGCGAAGATATAGCTGGTGGGTCCCAGTAGTCAGCGGCGAATCATTTTTTTCCCGTAATATGGACGCACTTTCTTGCGTGCGAAGATGTAGCTGGTGGGTCCTAGTAGTCAGGGGGAAATGTTTTTTTCGCAAAATACGGTGGCCCGTCCGGTGGGTCCCTGCTGTTAGGTGGAGGAATCATTATTTTGCGTGTAATAAGGGGCATTTCCTTGTGTGCAGCCATGGACCCAGCTGTCAGCCTCTCCACGTACAATACTCTTCCGAGGGAAGTCGGTCGTTGACCACATTGACCACGCCGCACCGAGAGCACCAAGGTGGTGGACGACGGTGAGGCCTAGGAAGGGGATGACGCGGAGTCGGGGAAGATGCGATAGTGGATGCCCACGCCGAGAGGAGTACGAGGGTTCACTGAATCGGCTGCGGTGTGAGGATGCCATCGCCGCAGGGCCTGGCCAACGGTGGGAGTAGTAGGGGGCGGTAAGGCCTCCACGGCAGCACAACCAGCCAAGGGAGGCAGGAGCAGGCGACATGACCGGCGCTGCTTTGGGCGGCTAGAGCAAGAAGACTAGAGGTTGAAGAAGCACTACAACCGTTGGATGGACATCGTACGGTCATTGGAGCTAGAATCGTTCATATTGACTATGTTGACAAAGCCCTCCGTCCCCGTCAACTTAGTAGGCCCACATGTCAGCCTCCCACTATGTCGGTTCCCAGCTAGCAGGGGGAGTATTCATTTTTTGTGCGTAATAAGGAGGCACTTCCTTGCTTGCGAAGATATAGCTGGTGGGTCTGACCTGTCAGCGGGGGGAACATTTTTTCGTGAAATATAGACGCCCTTTCGGTGTGTCCCAGATGTCAGGTGGAGGAATCATTATTTTGTGCGTAATAAGGAGGCATTTCCTTGTGTGCGGCCGTGGACCCAACTGTCAGCCTCTCCACGTACAGTCCATGTCCGATGAATGTCGGTCGTTGACCACGTTGACGACGATGCGCCGAGAGCACCAGGACGATGGACGACGGTGAGACCTAGGAAGGGAACGACGCGGAGATGGGAAGACGCAGGAGTGGAGTCGCAGACGGAGAGGTGTAAGAGGGTTAACTGGTTCTGGTGCGATGTGGTTCGGCAGTTGTTGGAGAAGAACATGAGGTGTGGAGGGGTGGAGGGATGGCCTGGCCGGCGGTGGGGTAGCGCGTCACAGCGAAGCCTGCTAAGTAGAGCTGCTAGCAGCAGGAGACGGGAGCAGGTGGTCCCGGCGACACTAGAGGAAGAAGACGAGAGATTGAAGACGGATGCCGGTCGTTGGATGTAAATCCAACGGCTAACGATGTCAGGATCATTTTTTGACTAAGTTGACAACGACTTGCGTTGGCTTCGATGTATTGGCCCACATTTCAGCATCCAAAAATGTGACACGTATTCAACCCATTTTTTCAAAGTTTATAGTCAATTTGATTTTTTTGAATTACAGTCCATTTGCTAGGCTGGGTGAACAAATAATTTAGCGTCCATGCGTCTTATTTATTTTTTTCTTAAAACATACAAGCCATTTGCACTTTCTCGAAATACACGATTTTGCTGGACTAATTCTAATTATAATGTTGGGTTGGGCGCAACAATGTTATCAAAAAAGAAACATGGGCTGACCATTTTGATATAAATATATTTAAATAACAAGTGATTTATTATTGCATTGGTCCTTAAATCTTACCAAGCTTTTGTATACAATCACCAGGATTTTCATAGCCAAAAAAATCCAGGAATTTATTGTGAAGAAATTATTTTATTAAGTTAATAAGATGTGGGATATTGTTTTCTTACATATGTAAGTATCTGTTAAATATATGATGACAATAACAATAATATAATAACATATACAATAATTTAAATCTATACATAATATTAAAGGATGGATCCTTTCATAGTTCTCCATACGTCATCTATTTATATCCCTTGATTTTATGTTAACCATGAAGATTTGATGGCTGAGATTTAAAAATAGATCAATACACGTATAAAGAAAAAAACATTGCGCAAAAAAAGCCCCATGCCCGTAACACGGTTTCACCTTTTTGAGTTGTGTAAGTATTTGAATCGGACTCTATGCAATCAGTATGCTATAAATAAAGTCCTCACATATAAAAATAATAATCTACAAATAGAGAAAAAAAAGTTTTACCGAGAAAATAAAAGAACGGTCTGATCCCTGTGGATACGTGCATATGTGTCTGATGAAATTAATCAACAAGATCAACTAGCTTTTTAGCCCGTACTACATGGCGCCGTGGCAGAGGCATGGGCAGCCACTGCCAGCGCCGCTGCCGCTGATGGCGGTCGACAAGCCACGGTACAGGTACAAGAACGTCCCGGGAGAGCATAGGATGAGGTTCTCGGGGCTGATCCCGGCGCCGCGGATGGGCCCGCGCCTGACCGGCAACGGTGGATTCAAGACGAACACCACCAGAGTCGAGCGCATCACCACGATCAAGCCAGATGAAGGCGACACACCTTACCAAGTGGCCGTGCCGGTATCGGGCAATAGGAGCCACAGGAGCACCAATACCATGAGTCCACGATCACCAGGGGTCATTGTCGCAAACGCCGCTAGGACATCCCATTGGACGTCAGGGAGGAGGACGCCGGAAAGGCTCCCCGGGCTTCCTCTTGCTGGAGGCAAAGCACAGGCAGCTGCCGGCCTTTTGTTTGTCCCTCTGCGGCATCGTGTTTTGGCTGGCGGTGGTCATCATCATTGTGGCCGTGCTCACTGTGTACCTCGTCAACCGCCCGCAGCCACTGAAGCTGCGGGTTACAGATGCGTCCTTGAATGCCGGATACGTGGACGAGCTGAACGTCCCCAGCGGCCCGGCCCACGGCCTCTCGCTCAACGTCGACCAGTATCGATCAACGATTCATTGTTCTATCCTGGTTGTAAAATTTTGATCAGCCCTTCCGCGATGGTGCATCCATAGAATAGTCCCACCTCGCTTCATTAGATCGAAGCAGACCTGTTTATATACCCGTTGCTTAGGAAATCAAAAAGCAATCTTGGAAATCAAACAAGTAGAGGGCAAAAAGAGGGATTGGTATCCAGATGGAGAGGGAGAGGCAAGAGGGAGAGAGAAGTTGAGCAGTGGGGGCCGCACGACGGTCGAATCAAGACGGAGAGGCAGGCGTGAGGTAGAGAGAAGCCGAGCAGCGGGGGCGGCTCGATGGACGGCAGTGCTAACTAGCCACATGAAGCAAAGCAAAGTGGCATCGGAGGGATTTTTTCAGCCTCTGGCTAGGGCTCTCCTTAAAATGAGCTCTACATGCTGCTGCTAACTTGTGTGATATTTGCTCCTAATTAAACCTCAATGGACACCTGCATGGCCTATGGCCGATCCAAACATCACATACATGTATGTCATGGCTGATCTTAAACAGAAAAAATCTGGTTTTCATTCCAATAATCAATGCATAATCAACCATGCATATATGAGCACACATCAAATTAGCCTCATCGCGTCTCGCGCGTTGGTAGCTCACCTGAAATGGTGTTCAAAAAAAAGGTTTACCACAGACGAACCCTTAATTGCATTGGAATTCTTTCTTAAATATTGGTTTGTTCTTATCATTTTGTTCCAAACGGTAATTTCACTTTTTGGACTCATCATTTTGTGTTGTTCGACTGTCTTGGATCGGCTTGCTTCTAATCGATCAATTAATAAACATCACTGGTTACAACACTTTCTCATATGTGAGGCCAATTAACTTTACTTTTTTCATTTGTTGGAGATGTACTTTAAGGCTAGAGGGACATCAAGTTTGGAGATAACGACTCTGATGCTTGATGTGTCTGGAGGCTGCCTTTATAGGAGCAAAACTATAGTGGATGCTCTTCTGAAATTAGGCCATGTTGACATCGTAGCCCTTTTAGTTTCAATTGTGTTTTGAAAGTCCTTATCTCATTTTAGTATATAATTTCAAAGCTTTTTTTATCTCTACCACATCTCTATAGCTATTCTTCAGTCTTGACAACGTGTTCATTTAGTAAGAGGATACGACCATGCGGGGATAATAGTTTTTCACCCATTGCAAGGCACGAGCATATTTTAATTGTACAATTTTGAACAAAAGATTTTAACTTCCACAATTTTCTTCCTCGGATCCTGATTTTAGCTCATTTCCATTTTCTTCCTTTTAGTGAAGCTCTTGTAGACACGACGACAATTACATTATGTTTACACAATCACAAGAACAATCATTAGAGAGTAAAGTAGCCTTTTTTGCAGGGTGAGTAACCATATTTGTGACTATTTAAGATATGGAGTGCACTAGATTTTTTTGCTCAAAATTATTACCTTCCTCTATCCATATTCATATAGAATTTGTCAAAGTTGGACAAAAGAAGAGCGCTTTGTCAAAGTTGACTAGAAGAAGGTGCGCGCGAACCAAGTTGGTTAAATGAATAAGATTTAGCAATTCTCACTAAATTTGAATCTACGTTAAAGTTTCTCCTGTTGCAATGCACGAGCATCTGTGTTAGTATATATAATATAGTTAGAAGGGAAACATAAGTTGGACCAGGCGTTCCTATTCTTATATAGAAAAATAGAACAGACCTGTGCGTTTTCTTCAAAAAAATACATAAATTGGGTTGCCGATGTTTTAGGTAAAATAAAACTTTGGATTAGAGGTCCATAGGCCGGTCGATACATGACGACCCTCGAGAAAATACAAACCGGCATGTCGTGGGTTGCGCATATTAAAAAAGAAAGTCAATACGGGGCAGCCCACAACCCAGCTGATACTTGCTGCCCTAGTAATAATAATTGATACCTGCCAGCTCCCTGACTTCATTGTGAATTTATCTCCTTTATTAACTACATTGAAGCACCTAAAGAAACTATAACTTTGTTGACAAACCCGTAGGCCCCAACGTCAGTATAGCAATAGGAGGAAGTATTTTTTTAATGAGACACTTGCTTGCGTACGGCCATAGACCTGATGGGTCCCGACTGTCCGTCTCTCCACGTACAGTCCTCTCCAGATTCCTCTCGTTTGTTCAGCATGTTCACAATGGCAGAAAGTGGCGCCGCGGCGAGCGCACAAAGGCGCAGGAGGAGATCGCACCACCGAAGGTAGTGCCTTATTTTAATGAAATTACTGAACTAGCCCAGTGGCCAAGTGACAATACCGACAGCTGTTCCGCCCGAGTTTGATTCCACCTGATGCACGGAAAATATCTCCAATTTTTTGCCTCTGCCATTATTGACATGTGGGTCCCCATTGTCATCTACGCACACCATGTCCAACACTTACCAAAACTTCGTCCCTCGTTTTTTTTGTTTTTCGCACACTCGACATTGTGTGGGCATTTTGAAAATAGCATATCTTTTTGACTATGCATCATATGAAGATGTGATATGCATGAATGTTGATCAGCATGATGTTAACCGACTGGTAGTTCCATTTTCGACCATGAATAAAAATTCCAACATGTTGTTATACCTGTTTGAAAAGGCCGTGTTAATATAAATGCTCTGCCTCTGAAAGTTGCAGTTTCTTATCGGAAACTAAACTTGCAGTTTCCTATCTGAAACTGAAACTTGCAGTTTCTTCTCTAAGAATCACATTGTCTGCACTTTTATACTCCTATGAAACTAAATTTTTTAAGTTCTTCGGGAGTATTGCTGCCTTTTCGCTCTATTGCAGATATTTGTCCATGGATGTCATAGTCGCCACTAGTTGGTCCTTGTTGTCATACAAAGACTGTATCTCCAACATCCTAGCTAACTTCACAGGGTCGCCGTCTGCGATCCTCATGTATCGATTGTCCTCCTCCATGGATCTAGTTCTCCACAGCACCTTCACTCGCCAGTGGTGGTTTTTGAATGGAAGAGGAGAGGAGCAGCGCTGGTTTTGGATTAGAACGGGAGAGGAGTGACACTGGTTTTGGATTGGAACAGGAGAGGAGGGGCGGTGGTTTTGAAATTGAAGAGGAGAGGAGCGGCACTAGATTTAGATTGGAACAGGAGAGGAGCGGCGGTGGTTTAAGAGGAGAGGAGAGGAGCGGCGCTAGTCATGGAAGTACTTTTTTGTTTTATTTTGGGTCAAAGTTTGACGACGTACTGTATTTGACAAGCAAAATGCGAATGCATGTCACCAAAAAATGTATCGTTTGGTTCGTATCTGAATGTACTTTCAAATTATATTATTTTTACAACGTATAACAAATATTTTATTTGTGAAAATCATGGTGAATTATGACCCAGATTAAAAGGGAGACTAGTTAATGTGGGCTCGCATTCTTAATTGAAGGGCAAATTGATTTTGATTTTGATCCAGTCACAGCGCGTCAGCCCTCTCGTCCAATCCTAAACCGTTGCTGCACGCTCCTCTCCCTCTTCTCCATTGCAAAACCACCTCATCTCCTCTCCATCATCTCCATTCCAAAACCACCATCTCGCCTCTCCCTCTTCTCCATTGCAAAACCACCTCCTCTCCTCTCCATCATATCCATTCCAAAACCACCGTCTCGCCACTCCCTCCTCTCCATTGAAAACCACCCCCTCTCCTCTCCATCATCTCAATTCAAAAACCACCATCTCTCTTCCCATATTCCAAAGCTAGCACCGGACCACTCAGAAGGACATCTAAGGATGCAGCAACGAATCAGGCAGATCACCGGCGGCGACCAGGAAAAGTTAGCTGGGTTGAATGAGATCCTTACTTGGTTTGACAATGGGTGGGAGATTTCTAGGATGGTGAGGGCCATGTGGCAATGTATGCGAAAGAGCGAGACGACGATGATGAGGGCGGCGACGTACTCCTCGGCGGCAGTCACGCTCCAGTCCTTTGAGTTCATCGAGTATCTCCTCTATGCGATGGAGCAGACAGATTCACCCGAGGCGAAAGTCAGGCGGAGGTGGTGGTCGTACAGGTCGAAGGTCGACCACCCAAAGGATAACGAATCGATCGAGTACGGTGTGACATTCATGAGGGTGGATAGTTTGCAGAAATGCTTAAACATTAACAATCGGACTAGTTGATGAAACATATACTAACAAAGAGAAGCACTTTCTTTATCTACATTGGAAATGAAATGATAGAGAGGACACTCGCTCCATTTTAACTGTATTATTACTTCATTTTATCAGTGGCACTAGGGTCGAGCAGGTGGCAAATGAGGTGTACCGTGCGTCGCAAGGATGGAGACCGGGGGTGCTTAGACTGGGATGCTGAAGCTGGCTCTATCTTCCCCCATGATGTTTCTGTGGTATCATTTGGGTTGTAATCCAAACTTGGTCGAGCTAGTGCTGCGTCCCCCCTACCTGCCTAGCTTATGTGGTGAACTTGTCTCCTGCTAGTACTCAGTCCGGTCTAGTAGTAGTTGCGTCACTGCCCGTTTACACTGAGATGTTGTCCGATAATGGTTCTCTATAGTAGGGTTTCTTTGATGAAATCGGAGGTAACCCCCTCTTTCGATATATAAAAAAATCAGTGGCACTAGCGGTGCCAAAACATTGCCTCAAATTAATAGTGCCACTAGATTAAGCTGCAAAATAATAACATTACTGCTTTATCACGGCAATGCCAAAACACTAGCACAAGAGCAGACTCAACATGCAGGATCTTTATCAAATGCTCAGACCAAAAAGGAGCATACCTCGTGATGGGAACCATATTTGCAATCAACGCCATCGTAGAAGGGATGACACCCGTCACCAACATGGATGATTTAATTCATGGGACCTTTTGGTGAAGTTCACCTAAAATGAAGGAATGTCCCATGAGCTAGCAACTTCTTCTTCATTTTTTTTAATAAAAGGGCTTGTCGGCGTCCTGGGAACGGGGGTACCCAGACTTGCCTGCCTGCGGCCCAGGGCGTGGCTCCACGATTGGCCTGGTACGACCCATCTTCATCAGCAACCACTCAAGACCCTCGTGAGGGGCCAAGCCTCGCGAGGCGGACGACACCAAGACCTCCTCTGGGGCGGACTCGCTAGGTTGGCTCCCAAGGAGCGGAGATATCTATGCAAGGGGCACCTCGCGAGGTCCGCGTGACCTGAGCCATGACGACCAAGGCCAGGCAGGAGCCAGCGGGTGCAGAGTGCCAGTTTCCTCTTTGGTGCTAAAGGGACAAGCGCGGGAAAGGAGTCCCAAGGCATTGGGCAAAGGTTTCCATATCGGTGCAACAAGACCAAGACCAGCAGGATGACAGGATGGAGGTCACTGTGGAACCCATGGTTGCGTCACCACCAGAACCTTTGGCAGGCGAAGACCACTGATATGTCTCCAACGTATCTATAATTTTTGATTGTTCCATGCTATTATATTATCTGTTTTGGATGTTTAATGGGCTTTAATATGCACTTTTATATTATTTTTGGGACTAACTTATTAATCGGAGGCCCAGTGCCAGTTTCTGTTTTTTTTTTGCCTATTTTAATGTTTTGTAGAAAAGGAATATCAAACGGAATCCAAATGGAACGAAACCTTCACGAGGATCTTTCTTGGAACAAACGCAAACCAAGAGACTTGGAGTTGAAGTCTGGAATTCCGCGAAGCATCCACGAGGCAGGAGGGCGCGCCCCCACCCTTGTGGGCCCCACAGAGCTCCACCGACATACTTCTTTCGCCTATATATAATCTTATACCCTAAAAACATCCAGGAGAGCCATGAAACCACTTTTCCACCGCCACAACCTTCTGTACCCACGAGATCCCATCTGGGGCCTTTCCCGGCGATCTGCCGGAGGGTGAATCGATCATGGAGGGCTTCTACATCAACACCATAGCCTCTCCGATGATGAGTGAGTAGTTTACCACAGACCTTCGGGTCCATAGTTATTAACTAGATGACTTCTTCTCTCTCTTTGGTTCTCAATACAAAGTTCTCCTTCATGTTCTTGGAGATCTATTCGATGTAATATTCTTTTGTGGTCTGTTTGCCGAGATCCGATGAATTGTGGATTTATGATCAAGTTTATCTATGAACAATATTTGGTTCTTCTCTGAATTCTTATATGCATGATTTGATAGCTTTGCAAGTCTCCTCGAATTATGAGTTTAGTTTGGCCTACTAGATTGATCTTTCTTGCAACGGGAGAAGTTCTTAGCTTTGGGTTCAATCTTGCGGTGTCCTTTCCCAGTGATAGTAGGGGCAGCAAGGCATGTATTGTATTATTGCCATCGAGGATAAAAATATGGGGTTTATATCATATTGCTTGAGTTTGTCCCTCTACATCATGTCATCTTGCCTAAAGCATTACTTTGTTCTTATGAACTTAATACTCTAGATGCATGCTGGATAGCGGTCGATGTGTGGAGTAATAGTAGTAGACGCAGAATCGTTTCGGTCTACTTAACACAGACGTGATGCCTATATTTCATGATCATGCCTAGATATTCTCATAACTATGCGCTTTTCTATCAATTGCTCGGCAGTAATTTGTTCACCCACCGTAATACATGCTATCATGAGAGAAGCCACTAGTGAAACCTATGGCCCCCGGGTCTATTTTATATCATATAAGTTTCTGATCTGCAATTATAGTTTACTATTTATTTTATTTTGCAATCTTTACTTTTCAATCCATACAACAAAAATACCAAAAATATTTATCTTATTATCTTTATCAGATGTCACTTTTGCAAGTGGCCGTGAAGGGATTGACAACCCCTTTTCGCGTTGGTTGCAAGGTTCTTGATTGTTTGCGCAGGTACTAGGCGACTTGTGTGTAATCTCCTACTGGATTGATACCTTGGTTCTCAAAAACTGACGAAAATACTTATGCCCCTTTGTTGCACCACCCTTTCCTCTTCAAGGGAAAACCAACGCATGCTCAAGAGGTAGCAACAACCTTTTGTCAGGATAACTCGTACTAGTTCTCTCCCTTCAATATTGGTCGCTGTGGGATCCCTTCCTGCCTAACATTTGGGAAGAGGACAGGGGCATCTATAAATAGGACTAGCCACCATCGTAGTGAGGGATCGTCTCACCTTGGATCGGCCCATCACGGATCATTCGGACCATCCTTAGATACACCAGCTCATTGAGCTCAAGAACACCTCTCCTCAGGAGGTTGTTCATCCACTGTACTAGTTCATCCTTAGCCCACGAGACAATCCACCGCACCACGCTGGAGTAGGGTATTACAGCACAATGGTGGCCCGAACCAGTATAAACTCTCGTGTCTCTTGTTCCTTGGGTTCGGCAAGCTAGGCCTTGAGATCATTGCAAGAGCAAGCTAGGGAGAGAGAGATCTTCGTGCGCACCCCAGAGTTCGAACCTCAAGGGTTTGCCGGAACCCGTAATCTGACATTTGGCGCGCCAGGTAGGGGTGCGCTGAAGCCTTTCTTCCGTCAATCCACGCTCCACTGCTCCACCGCATCCATGGATGACGCTCGCCGAGCCTGTGCTGAGCGTCGGGCCGCCCTCACCGCCTGCGTCGCTCAGAAGGCACCTGTAGGTGGACCTCCCCGCCGTTCTCCCTCACCCGCTGCAAACGGCGCCACCGGCCCGGCAGCAAACAAGCAGCAAGCTTCATCGCTGCACCCCTCCGTGCGGCGAGACAGATGTACTGCCACCCCGTCGCTGACTCCGGCCGGCTCGTCGTCCCATGCTCATCGCGCACCCACGGACGTGCAAGCCGCGTTTCTCATGGTACGCGAGCTCCTGCGTTACCGCCCGGTCGACAACCTCTACGAGGACTGGCTCGACCGCATCGTCGAGCTCGTCAGCGCCGCTGGGGGCTCTCCCATGCCGTCTCTCTCGCTGCCTCGCCCAACCCCAGCTGAGGGCGATGTGGCTCACATAGCGCCTCCACCACCTCCACATCAAGACGGCGCCCTCGCACCAAGATGCGCGGTCCCGCGGTGTGACCCGCCATGCCAGGTGCCCGCGCGTGACGAAGGAAGCTGCCAAGAAGTCCCGAGGCCACAAGAAAACGCACCTGCACTCCCACCACTACCGTGTCAAGACCGCGTACTACCTGCAGCGACGGCACGTGGATACCAGGACCGGGCTCCGCCTCCACAACGTGCTCCGGTGACCACAGCAGGCTGCCGCGCCTTCACTCCCGAGCTATGGAGAGTCGTCTGGCCCGGCAAGTTCAAGCCAGACCTGCCTCCGCGCTACGACGACACCCCCGACCCTGCGGAGTTCTTACAGCTCTATGAGCTAAGCATCGAGGCAACTAATGGAGACAAGACGGTCATGGCGAACTGGTTTCCCATGACCCTCAAGGATGGCGTGTGCTCGTGGCTCCTGAACCTGCCTGTGGGATTGATCTCCTCCTGGGGCGAGATGCACGAGCATTTCATCGCCAACTTCCAGGGCACTCGTGACCGCCCGCCGGTCGCGGGTGACCTGCGGCGCATCAAACAGCAACCAAGGAGACCCTGCAGAAGTACATCCAGCGCTTCAATAGCTTTCGCCTCAAGATCCCCAAGGTGACGGACAAGGCCATCATCTCAGTGTTCTCTGATGGCGTCAGTGATGTCTAGATGAAGGAAGAGCTCGCCATTCACGAGGAGCTATGCACGGCCCTGGAGATGTTCAACATGGCGACCAAGTGCGCAAAAGCTAAGGAAGGGCGCCTCTCCCTCCTCGAGCTCCCAGCAGCTGACCTGGAAGACAAGAAGGCCAAGGCCAAAGATGTGAAGCATAAGGGGGTAGCCGTGCTCGCGACTGAGCTGGAGATGAAGCGTGGCCGAGACCACCCCGAGTCGTCCAAGAGCAACATCCCATTCTACGCCTTCCACAATGTTCACAACCACAACACCAGCGACTTTTAGGAGCTCAGGGCCATCCGAGATGGGCGCTTCGGTCGGCGCCCCGAGCGCAATGACCGAGGCTACGGCCGAGGAGGAGGACGAAGTGGAGGACGATAGGACGACCGCGGCCCCTGCCATCAGTGGCGCGACCAACCTCGCGAGGATTGCTGGCAGGACCAGTCTCGTGAGGGCCTCTGGAGGGAGCAGCCTCGTGAGGACCGTCCTCAGGGTAACTCCGGCCTCCCTCCGCTGCCACCACCACCAAGAAGGAATGACGACCACCATCAGGATGAGGGGGCTGGGGGCTTCCAGGAGCCACGCGCCATCGCCTATACCTTGGGGTGGTGCTCAAGCCCTAGCCTCTCAGCGTATCTTCAAGCAGTTTGCTCACGAGGTGTGTGCAGCCCTTCCCAGGCTCGAGGCCACGCGCCCGCTCAGGTGGTCCAAGTGCGCCATCACCTTTAGTTCGTCCAACCAGCTCATGTGCGCGGCAACCGCCGGCGCCCTCCCGATGCTCTGCCCGCCCATCATCAGCAACATCCAAGTCACCAAGACCCTCATCGATGGCGGCGCATGGCTCAATGTCTTGTCCGTCGAGACGTTCGATCGCATCCAAGTGCCATACGATCAGCTACAACCTACCAAGCCTTTCTTAGGAGTGACCGACGACTCCACCACCCCGATAGCGCAGGTCCGCCTCCCTGTCACCTTCAGCCAGCGTGACAACTATCGCACCGAGCTCATCGACTTCGACGTCGCCCACATACGTCTGCCGTACAACGCCATCCTTGGGTATCCATCCTTGGCCAAGTGTATGGCGGTGACCCATCACGTCTACAACGTCCTCAAGATGCCAGGGAGTGGCGGCGTCATCTCGGTCGCCTGCGAGGAAAGAGATGCGGTGTGCTCCCTCGAGCGCGCTTACCAAGCTGCAGTGGCCGAAGACCCCGACAATGAGGGCACCCTATACCCTCCTAAGGCCAACCCCAAGAAGAAGAAGCAACTACTCCACCAAGGACCTCAGAAGGGCGGCGTCTCTAGTGGCACCACCTCAGGACCTGCGCCCGCAGATGGGGCGCCTCCTTCCTTCACATAGGAAGGCGCGCCCGACGCCCTCCTCAGGCTAGGCTTGGGGGCTCTCTTCTGGAGGTCCTCAGACCTAGCCAACGTCACGAGGGAGGTGCTCGGGCACCACGTGGAGGCATGCTTCACCACATGTTTCCCCCAAGAGGGCACAAGGCGCGGGGCGCCTGGTGCTCAGGAGTTCATCACCAAGGCGATCCAGGAGCTTCAAGAGGGAAGGACCATACGAGGCGACCTTCGCCCAACACCCAGCTCAACTCCCCATCCTGGCGAGGACGGCGGGCTACGTGTCTGCGTCGACATTTCAGGGCTCAACAGGGCCGCATCTCAGCGGTGTTTCTGGCCTTCGCGTGTTGGATGGTGCGAGGGTCCCCCTCACAGCTATGTTCGCGTGCCTCTCAGTTTGCCGAACATGGCTGTCACCTTCCAGTGCCACATGCGGAGCATTCTGGCGACTCAGGAGGCCAGGCGTCATGCTGTCCGGGCGAAGATCGCGATAGTTCTTCAGGAGCCACCTTGGCCCCTGGAGCCTCCTGAGGCTTAGGACCCTGGCGGCTCGTGAGGAGCAACTTCTCTGGCGCGCATATCTTCAGCTACCACAACACCTCTCCAGCAACGGTATCAGGTGACTCTTTCTAGTTCATTCAGTTGGGGGCGCCCCTCGAGCAGCATTATCCCTAGGTCGCACGGGTTTGTCCCTGTGACGCGTATCCTTCTACATCTTTAGCTTACTCAGTTGGGAGCACCTCTCGGCCTGCATCATCCCCAGGCCGCTCGGGTTCGTCCCCGTGGCATGTACCATTCCTGCATCTATCTGAACCAGCTTGCCCTCTTGCATGAATTGCCTTATGATTACCACCTACTTGTCCGGTACTTTGATACCATAAACGTTTCACGCCCTTGCAAGCCCGCCCACAACCGCCTCATGATTAAGGACTCGCACGGCGTCTGTGCTCGGGTCCGTCCCTGCAGCGTTGCTAACCCAAGAGGCTGAGCTCTGGCCCATGGGCCAGCTCCCGTGTATGTCACCTCCCATGGGCCTTGCTGCCTTGTTCTCGCATGAGCTAATCGCGGATGAACAAGCCGGGGCGCGTGAGACCGTGCCTCGCCACCACGGGAGCCGCGCGGTGGTCGTCTTTCTTCAGGATTTTCCGCATGAGAAGACAAGGCACGGTGTCTGTGCTCGGGTCAGTCCCTGCAGCGTCGATAAACCCAACGACTTAGCTCTGTCTGGCGGGACGGCCCCATTCACGTCACCTCCTGGGAAGTTGGTGTTTGGCCTTCTCATGTGATCGCCTCAGGAGATTCATCCGGTGCAGGTTGCCTAGCTATCTCGCAGGGCCATCACAGCTATCAAGAATCAAGACCAGGCGCAACCCACCTTGAGGTAGGGCCTCATGAGTCCCGCTCTGGCTCACGAGTGCCTAGACACACCTCGTGTAACCCTGCCGTTCAAGCCACGTGTCATGGCAGGGTTGTACACGCCCCGGGGGCTCCACTCAAAGGGAGCCCTCACCCATGCACCAAAGGAAGCACCATGCTCCGTGGTGGCAGTCGACACCGTCGAGGAGCGGCTATGGTGATAAACAACTAAGGGCGGCCCCATGGCCGTATCAACCTCAGGGGGCCTCCAGGCTCAGTGTCCAGCCCCGTTGCAACACTTCCCCTCGGGGGAGTCGCGCAAGGGGCTAGGCACGGGGGCTACACTCAAGTCACGCCCGAGCGTACGCCACCCTGCCGATCCCTCGGACCTGGTCATCGCGCGTCCCTCCCGAGCGGGACCTCGGTGAGGAAAAGGTATGGAGGCTGTTTGAACGTCAAGGGGGACTCCTGAGCATCGTGACTCAGGAGCCTAACTGGCCACATAGCCCTCACTCCTTGGTCCCGTCCTGGTAATCCGGATGGCCCAACGATGGCTGAGGTACGCGCGCAGCTGGGCCCTGCCGACGTAGAACACTAAGGCCTACTTTCGCATCTCCTCCCCGTAGGTCGTTTGCGCGTCAAGGGGGCCTCCTGAGCATCGCAACTCAGGAGCCTAACTGGCCATGTAGCCCCTCACTCCTTGGTCCCGTCCTGGTGATCCATACAGCCCAACGGCGGCTAAGGTACGCACGCGGCTGGGCCCTGCCGACGTAGAACGCCAAGGCCTACTTTCGCATCTCGTCCCTATAGTCCGTTTGCACATCAAGGGGGACTCCTGAGCATCACCACTCAGGAGCCTAACTGGCCACGTAGCCCCTCCCCCTTGGTTCCGTCTTGGCCCAACGGCGGCTGAGGTATGCGCGGGGTCGGGCCTCGCCGACGTAGAACATTAAGCAAACGGAAAGGAAATCACGGAATATTAGCAAAATATTACAAAATATACTGTCCTTCGAATACCAAACACAAGTTTTAAACGCCTCCACGAGGCATGGTGCATGTTGTAGAAATAAAACAAGGAAGAGGAGCCGCCATCAAGCCCCCTCGTCAGCCTTGGGCGCCGCCATCACTCGCAAGGAGTGCTCCTTCGACAATGGCGTGGCCCTCGCCTGTGCCGTCCGCCGGAGTCACAGGATCGGCAGCAACGTCGGTCGAGGACGCAGGGTCAACGACAAGGAAATTCTTCAACATGGCCTCCAGCTGGCCCTTTAAGGCTTCGGTAGCAGTTGCACGGCGCCCTTCCTCCACAGGCTCGAGCAACTCGCCAAGATAAGCGTCAGGGTCGCGAAGATGGAGGTGGCTAAAGACGCGCGTTAGGGTTGAGGAGGAGAGTGTCCGGGCTTCCCCCTCCACCATGGGGCCGATCCCATTGACGACGTCATCGAGTGCCGCGACAAGATGAGGGAGCAGCTGGGCGGGGCCCTCTTCATCAGCCGCCAGTAGCTTCTCCAAGCCCTTCTCGTAGAGTCCCTATAGTGTGGCACGGGACCTCTGCTCAAGAGATTTGAAGGCCATGCGATCCTCGGCAAGAATCTTTGCCTTGGCCTCCAGCTGGACCTTCTCCGCCTCCACCTTTTTCTCCATTTTCTCCAAGCGGCTGCGTTCTGCGGCCTGCGGCCTTGCCGATTGCTCCAACTCGGTGTCATGACCGGCGACTGCGTCCTCTCGGGCCTTCATCTTCTCCTCCTCCGCTTTGTGATTGCGAGCCTCGGCCGCGCGCTCATTGTGCATGGTCTCCAGCTCGGCCTCCATCAACCGGCAACGCTCCATGGCGGCTTTGGCATCCTTCAATGCCACCTCGCAGGCGGCCGTGTCCTGGTCAATGACCCGCTTAACCTCCTCAGAAGCTGCCATGGCCTGACCCCAGGCCGACCTCACGGACACGTCGGACCGCAGCCACCCCGAGCTCCAGGCACCGTGATGCCAAACGACGGTCGGCGCCTTGAAGGTCACCCCGAAGCTGGGTCATCACGGCAAGAGCCTCCTCCAGATCGTCGGGTGAAGCAGCTGGATCACGGACCGGCGCTATGACGGGAGGAGGAGGACGAAGAGTTAGCGCCTGCGAGTCGACGACAACAGAAGAAGGGGCCAGGGGTTCCTGAGCCTTTGGGACCTCGGTCGGCGAGTTGGGGGCGGACGCCTCCGGAGCTGGCTGGGCTGGTGAGGGCGTTTTCTCCTGAGGACAGTCCTCCGCGCCTCGCGAGGATGACCGGGCCAGAGAGGCGCGAGCACTGTCGTTGCCCTTCCGCACCAGAGGAGGTGCGGTCGCTCCCTCTCTCTTCTTCTTTGTCGCCAGCGTCGGCCTGATGGTGCAAAAGAAGAACGTCAAGAAGTAGTGGCAGAAGCAGGAACGTAATCAAGGCAAGGTACTTATTGGTCCACAGCGGCATAGTCCCTCGGCCTCTTTAGACGCATGGAGCCCAGAGGCCTCGCAGCCTGGGGCACCGGCCCGCGAGTCCCAGGAGCGGACGAGGTCGTGGCAGCCGGCCCTGCGGCAGCACCGAACGATGCCAAAACAGGGGCGCCACCTCAGGAGACCAGCACCGACCTGCTCTTCGTCGGGACCCCGGCCAACAGCTTCTTCGGGGGGTGCCCTTGGTCCTCGTAGTGACTCCGGTAGGGGTCTGAGACTCCCTCACCGGATGGTCGCCGGCCTCGTCATCGTCGAGGAGGGCGCGGACGAGGTCCACCGCAAGGGGGGGAGTCTCCCCTTCCCCCTCCAAGGTCGCCTCCGAGTCAGGCCTCCTCTCCTCGCCAGAGTGACCACAAGACACCAGTGCTAGGGCCGCCACCTCCGGTGCCTCAGAAGGTGCTGGCGGGATGAGCCTGCTCTCATCAAAGACAGGCATGGCGGCAGCCACGTTCGCCCCATCCGGGCGGCAGTACAGGGGAAGATGGGTGTCCGGCGGATACCCCTGATCGTCCCCGACCAAGAGGCAGAGAGCTACGCCCAACTCCTTGTCCCCAAGCTTCAACAAGGGGCGTGAGCACGCCTGGAGCGGGGCCATGCGCTGCGCCAGGAATTCCTTAACGATCATGGCCCCATCAGCTTCGCCGCCTTTGGGTCATCAGGCTTCAGGTTGGCAGTCATCTTCTCCAGCACCTGCTTCGCCCGGGGGTCGGTGAGCTTCGCGTGGAGCCACCCATCATGAGGCGAGGACATCTCCATCGGCAGCACCAACCGAGGGTGGGAGCACTTGGCGTCCATAAGGACCCATTTCCTCTTGAAGCCCTTGGCCTTCTTCCCGACCTTCGATATCACATTGGTCCCAGTGGCCGCAACGAAGTTGGCGCATCCCGAGAAATGGCCATCCTTGTTCTGGAGGTAGAAGAAGTGGCGAAGCAGCGCCACGGACGGCATCACCTCTACAAATGCCTCGCAATAGAAGGCGAAGATCGACAGGAGGAGGACGGAGTTGGGATGAACATGAAGGGCATGAAGCTTGTAGTGGCTAAGGATGGCATAGAAGAAGTCGGAGAAAGGGGGGAACAACCCCGCGACGACACTATTCATATAGAAGGGATAGAAGGTACTACTAGAGGCCTCCAGCTCGGTGAAGCCCGCCCGGAGCATGGTCATTTGTAACGCCCTCGATGCGGCTATAGCTCCCACGTGTCGAGGCACGACTTAGAGACATAACCGCATTGAAAGCAATGTCGCAAGCTAGGCAATCATCACAAACATCCCATGCAATATATAGAATAAAAGGGAAGATACATAGTTGGCTTACACTCGCCACGTCACATCAAAGTACATAAATAACATTACATCATCCAAAAACACTCATGGCCCGACTACGGCGCCAAAATAGAAGGAAACCCAACTTGCGACAAGGCCCTGAATCGAACCCCTACTAGGCACCACTACTGATCGTCAGGAAAAGACACGTAGTATCGCTGAGAGTCCTCGTCGAACTCCCACTTGAGCTCGTACTCGTCACCTGGAGCGGAATCACCTGGACCTGCATCTGGAGTTATAGTATCTGTGAGCCACAGGGACTCAGCAATCTCGCACCCTCGCGATCAAGACTATTTAAGCTTATAGGAAGGGTAAGGCAATATATATGTGGAGCTGCAGCAAGCGACTAGCATATGTGGTGGCTAACTTATACGCAAAAGAGAGAGAGCGAGAAGAGGAGGCAAAGCGCGAGCGAGAAACTAGAGGAACAACCTGCGCAAACATTACACCAACACCGTGTCCACTTCCCGGACTCCGCCGAGAAGAGGCCATCACGGTAACACACTCAGTTGGTTCATTTCAATTAATTAAGGTTCAAGTTATCTACAAACAGACATTAACAAATTCTCATCTGCCCATAACCGCGGGCACGACTTTCGAAAGTTCAATCCCTGCAGGGGAGTCCCAACTTAGCCCATGACAAGCTCTCACGGTCAACGAAGGAATAGACCTCCTCCCAAGATGTTCCGATCAGACTCGGTATCTCGATAACTCAAGACACTTCGACAGGTTAAAACAAGACCAGCAACACCGCCCGAATGTGCCGACAAAACCAACCCTCAAGTTTCCCTGAGGTGGCCCCGCAGGCTGCCTGGTTCGGACCAACACTCAGAGGGAGCACTGGCCCG
>NC_041386.1:108742856-108764379 GCF_002162155.2 Triticum dicoccoides
GGGGGGGGTTAAAATAAGATGACCCTTGGGCTCCGGTAACCCAAGGGAAAAAGAGGCTAGGTGGCGAATGGTAAAACCAAGGTTGGGCATTGCTGGAAAAGCTTTAAACAAGGCGAACTATCAAGGGGTTCCCATTATAACCCAACCGCGTAAGGAACGCAAAATCCGGGAACATAACACCGATATGACGGAAACTAGGGCGGCAAGAGTGGAACAAAACACTAGGCGAGAGGCCGAGCCTTCCACCCTTCACCAAGTATATAGATGCGTTAAGATAACATGGCAATATAATGATATCCCAACAAGTAAATAAAAGATGTTCCAACAAGGAACGGCCTCCACTCTTCACCTGCAACTAGCAACGCTGTAAGAGGGGCTGAGCAAAGCGGTAACATAGCCAATCAACGGTTTGCTAGGACATGGTGGGTTAGAGGTTCAACTTGGCAATTGGGAGGCTGACAAGCAAAAGGTAGGCATCGTAGCATTGGCATAGCAAAAGAGCGAGCAAACTAGCATAACAAAGATAGTAGTGATTTCGAGGGTATGATCATCTTGCCTGCAGAGTTGTCAGAGTTGACTGGATCCTCACAAGCAAACTCAACGGGCTCCTCGGTAGCGAATTCGTCTCCCGGCTCTACCCAAACAATACAAACAAGCAACAAGGACACAATCAACCACGTGCAAGGATCAAGCGATATGATGCAATGATGATATGCTATGCGGAATGCGATGCGGGATGCAAAATGCAAGATATGACGGGAAATGAATGAACCTGGCCTCAACTTGGAAAACCAAGTGTGCCACTGGAAAGATGGGATGAAATCGCTTGAAAACGATATAAAGAACGCCGGAATCGGAGTTACGGTTTGGAAATGGCAAGCGTTTCAAAAATGACACCGGTCTGCGATTTACAGCAAGTAGGCATCTAAATGCAATGAAATGAACATGCTACAGTACCCAAACATGACAACAAAATGCATGGCAGGGATGCACACAAGATGCTTAACAAAAGACTAGCACTGAGCCACGGCCAAATCATCCATTAATAGGTTCAAACAAGCATGGCAAAAACGCAAATGCAAAACAGATTCCAGACTTAGTGAAATTAACACTTGTCTGAAATCTCAGATCACGAAGCCCTCTTCGGAGCAGCAAAACAACATGATACATGACCTGATTAAGACAAGTAAGAACATGGCATGGAGCTACTCGACAAGCTTAAAAAAAGACCCAAAGTGACCTGGGGCCAAAAGGGTTCACAAAATATACTAACGGGCACACGAATATAGCTAAAACACAATCAGTTTTCAGACTTAGTGAAAACTGAGACATGCTGAAATATAACTCACGAAGGCATGTAAACGAGCTCGATGCACTCACTAGGGTGCAAGTCAATATGAGCTCAAATGAAAATGATGCAATGGAATGAAATGATGTACTCGTCGAGAAGAACATTTTGATATGTTATATGTCCAAATCGGAGCTACGGATGCAAAGTTACGGCAGGTCAAAGTAGGCATAAAAATTAGGGTTTCTGAGGAAAAAGTCAACCGACGAGATATCTTCGGATCTCAGATCCAGATCGGCGGCGCGGATCCCGAGGTTGACCAGACTTGGAGCTCTTGCCGGAGTTCATCGTGGCCGGAGTAGGAGACGAGGAGGGAGAGGCCGGGGCGGTGGTCCGGCTCGGCGGAGGAGGCGACCGGGGCGGCGCCGCGGTCGCCGGAGCGGCGAGGTGGCGCGGCTCGCCGGCGGAGGCGGCGGCCGGCAAGAGGAGAGGCGGCGGCGCTCGGGCGGCCCGCGGGAGACGGCAGGCGCGGGGAGGCGCGGCCCAGATCGGCGGCGCGGGGGCCGGCTTTGGGCCTTCGGGCCCGGCGGCGGCCGGCTGGTGGCGGTGCCACTTGGCGCGTCGTGGTTGGCTGCGGCGGCGGGGCGGACACGTCCGGCCCGAATTGGACGTGTCCGTCGGCGGGAGGAGCGGCGGATCTGGAAAATTAGGGTTTCGAGGGGGAGGAGATCCGAAAACGGAGGGGGTGTATTTATAGGCATAAGTGGAGCTAGGAGAGTCCAAATGAGGTGCGGTTTTCGGCCACGCGATCGTGATCGAATGCTCTAGGACATGGAGCAGAGTTTGGTGGGTTTTTGGGCCAAACTAAAGGGGTTTTGGTCTGCAACACACACGAGGCCTTTTCGTTCCCTCAGTTAACCGTTGGAGTTCAAACGAAGTCCAAATGATACGAAACTTGACAGGCGGTCTACCGGTAGTAAACCAAGGCTGCTTGGCAAGTCTCTGTCCAATCCGGAAATGTTTAATCCCCAGACACGAAAGAAAGCTAGAAATGACCACTGGAGGAGAACAAAGCACCGGAATGCAAAACGGACAACGGGGAAAATGCTCGAATGCATGAGATGAACACGTATGCAAATGTAGTGCACACGATGACATGATATGAGATGCATGACAACGAAAACAACACACGAAGACAAAGACCCGAACCCGAGAAATAAATATAACTTAACATCGGAAATGGCAAGAGTTGGAGTACAAATTGGGAAAGTTACATCCGGGGTGTTACAACACTCCACCACTACGAAAGGATCTCGTCCCGAGATCTAGGACTGAAAGAACACCGGGTACTCAGAACAGAGGTGATCCTCGCGTTCCCAGGTAGCTTCACGGTCGGAATGGTGTGACCACTTGACTTTGAGAAATTTGATTGACTTGTTGCGAGTCTTGCATTCAGTCTCTTCAAGAATAGCAACTGGGTGCTCACGATAAGAGAGATCTTCTTGGAGCTCAATGTCCTCGAAGTTGACTGTGCGGTCAGGAGTCTTGAAGCACTTTCGAAGCTCAGAGACATGGAACACGTCATGAACATTTGCAAAGTTTGAAGGAAGGTCGAGTTGATAGGCGAGGTCGCCTCTCTTGCTGACAATCTTGAAAGGTCCCACGTATCTAGGGGCAAGCTTCCCTTTGATACCGAAGCGACGAGTACCTTTCATAGGAGAGACACGGAGGTAAACATGATCTCCGATCTCGAAAGCCAAATCACGGTGCTTACTATCATAGTAGCTCTTCTGGCGGGATTGGGCTGCTTTGAGGTTATCATGAATGACTTTGCACATTTCTTCTGCTTCTGTGATTAACTCATTACCCAAAAGCTGACGTTCACCGGTTTTAGACCAGTTGAGAGGGGTACGACACTTCCTGCCATACAGAATTTCAAATGGGGCCTTGCCCGAACTTGCTTGAAAACTATTGTTGTAGGAGAATTCAGCATAAGTAAGACAATCCTCCCATTTCATGACGAAGGAGATCACACAAGCCCTGAGCATATCTTCAAGAATCTGGTTGACACGCTCGACTTGACCGCTTGTTTGAGGATGGAAAGCAGTGCTGAAGCGGATGTTAGTGCCCATGGCCTTCTGAAAAGAATCCCAAAACTTGGAGGTAAAGATGCTGCCACGGTCTGAAGATATCACTTGAGGAATACCATGCAGAGAGACAATGCGAGAGGTATAGAGTTCCGCCAATTGAGCTGCAGTGATCGACTCTTTGATAGGCAGAAAATGAGCCACTTTGGTGAGCTTGTCGATGACAACAAATATAGCATCATTGCCACGCTTGGACTTTGGAAACCAAGTCACGAAGTCCATTTCAATGTGGTCGAACTTCCATTCTGGAATGGCAAGAGGTTGGAGGAGACCAGCTGGCCTTTGGTGTTCTGCCTTCACTCTTCTGCAGACATCACATTCATTCACGAATTGAGCGATCTCGCGCTTCATTCGAGTCCACCAATAAGCTTGCTTGAGGTCCTGATACATATTCGTGCTCCCAGGGTGGATGGAGAGGAGAGAATTGTGAGCCTCGTTCATGATCACTTTACGGAGGTCACCTTTGGGCACAACAATACGATCCTCGAAGAAGGGAGTGTCCTTGTCGTCAAGGCGGTAGCACTTGTACTTGGACTGACTCTTGGCAATCCCAATCTTCACCTTTTTCACCATAGCATCAAGAAGTTGGGCTTGGCGAATCTGGTCTTCTAAGGTAGGAGAGACTTGAAGGTTGGCAAGGAAACCTTGAGGAACAACTTGCAGATTAAGTTTGCGGAAAGCTTCACAAAGCTCGGGTTGATAGGGCTTGAGAATCAGAATGTTGCAGTAAGCCTTCCTGCTCAATGCGTCAGCAATCACATTAGCCTTGCCCGGAGTATACTCGATACTCGGATTATACTCTTGAATCATTTCGACCCATCGAGTTTGCCTGAGGTTGAGATTAGGCTGAGTGAAGATGTACTTGAGACTCTTGTGATCAGTGAAAATGTCCACTTTTCTTCCCAATAGAAGATGTCTCCAAGTCAACAGAGCATGCACAACTGCCGCCAACTCGAGATCATGAGTGGGGTAGTTCTTCTCATTAGGCTTCAACTGGCAAGATGTATAAGCAACAACTTTCTTCTCTTGCATCAATACTGCGCCAATACCTTGGAGAGAGGCATCACAAAAGACCTCGTACGGCTTGGATTCATCAGGCGGAGTCAGAACTGGAGCAGTGATCAATTTCTCTTTCAAAATGTTGAAAGCAATATCACATTTCGGAGACCAAACGTACTTGACGTGCTTCTGAAGAAGATTTGAGAGAGGCTTCGCGATCTTAGAAAAGTTTTCAACGAATCTTCGGCAATAGCTTGCGAGACCGAGAAAACTGCGAAGTTGCTTCACGGTCTGAGGAGGTTCCCAATTCACAATTGCAGACACCTTCTCAGGATTCACGGAAATGCCCTTGGCAGAGATGATATGACCAAGATAAAGAACCTCATCGAGCCAAAATTCACACTTGGAGAACTTGGCGTAGAACTGATGTTCCCTGAGCTTATCAAGCACCAAACGCAAGTGCTTGGCATGATCATCCTTGTTCTTGGAGAAAACCAGGATGTTGTCGAGATAGACCAAAACGAAGTCATAGGTGTAGGCGTTGAAGATGAAGTTCATCATGCGAGAGAACGTCGGAGGAGCGTTGGCGAGGCCAAAAGACATGATAGTGTATTCATATGAACCAAAGCTTGTTCTGAATCCTGTATTGGGAATATCTTCTTCACGAATGCGAATCTGGTGATAACCCATACGGAGATCAAGCTTGGAGAATACTTGGGCACCTTTGAGTTGTTCGAACAGCTCATTGATGTTTGGAAGTGGGTATTTGTTCTTGATGGTCTTGTTGTTCACTGGACGGTAATCAACACAAAGTCGGTCCGTTCCATCCTTCTTCTTCACAAAAAGAACACCACAACCCCACGGAGAAGAACTAGGCCAGATGAGACCCATTCTTTCTTGCTCATCGAGTTGCTTCTTCAGCTCCTTCAACTCTTCAGGTCCGAGCTTGTAAGGACGTTTGCACACAGGTTCCGTGCCAGGCTCAAGATCAATAACGAATTCAACTGGCCGGTGCGGAGGCATTCCTGGGAGCTCTTCTAGAAAGACGTCTTGATATTCGCAAACGACTGGAATTTGCGAAATAGCGTCCAATTCACCCTTCTCATTAAGAGAAAACAGACGAATAGTATTATCTCGAGCGGCAAAGACAATTACATCCTCAGATGAATGAGTCAATTGAATCTGCCTGGCTGCACAATCAAGCTGAGCCTTGTGCTTAGAAAGCCAATCCATCCCGAGAATAAGATCAATATCCGAGTTACCAAGAACCATTGGGGAAGAAAGGAATTTGTAGTCGCCCAACGTGATAGTAACATCTGGCACCTCCAGACTAGCACTCAAACGTTTGCCAGGAGAAACGATATCCATTTGTTTACCCAAATGAGAAGAAATGAACTCATGCTTGGTAAAAAATGGCTTTGACATGAAACAATGTGATGCACCCGTGTCAAAAAGAACTCTTACAGGAATATCATTAACAGGAAGGTTACCCATGATCACATTGACGAGTCCTCTGCCTGAGCTGCATTCATCAAATTGACCTTGGCATGCTTGGGGTTATGCTTGACCACAGCTGTACTTGCCGATCTAACAGGAGGTGGAGGAGGAAGACGCCTCTGGTTGAGACACTTGTTGGCATAGTGACCCTTCTGTTGGCACTTGTTGCACGTGACCTCTGAAAGCGGACGGTGATACGGAGCACTCGATCTTGAAGCTTGAGACGAAGTCTTGTTCTGAAAGCCAGGGTTGGGTGGGTGGGGAGAACCACTGCCACCTTTGCTCTTCTGCTGATACGGCTGATGGAACGGAGGAGGAGGAAGCCAAAACTTCTGCTGCTTGGCCACTTGAGTAGAGGAAGAAGGAGTAACATCTCTGACTCGCTTCCTGGAAGCATCACACCTCAACTGAGCAGCCTCTTGCTTCAGTGCCATGTTGTAGAACTCATCGTACCTCAAGGGCTCAAAGAGAACAAGAGCGAGCTGAATTTCTTCTCTGAGACCACCCCTGAACTGATATATCATGCTCTTCTGTAGGATCGAAGTATGTCTAGAGGGGGGTGATTAGACTACTTGACCAATTAAAAACTTAACCTTTTCCCAATTTTAGTTCTTGGCAGATTTTAGCTATTTTAGGACAAGTCAAGCAATCATCACACAATTCAAGCAAGCATGCAAAGAGTTTATGGGCAGCGGAAAGTAAAGCATGCAACTTGCAAGAGTATAAAGGGAAGGGTTTGGAGAAGTCAAACGCTATTGGAGACACGGATGTTTTTCCCGTGGTTCGGATAGGTGGTGCTATCCTACATCCACGTTGATGGAGACTTCAACCCACGAAGGGTAACGGTTGCGCGAGTCCACACAGGGCTCCACCCACGAAGGGTCCACGAAGAAGCAACCACCCACAAAGGGTCCACGAAGAAGCAACCTTGTCTATCCCACCATGGCCATCGCCCACGAAGGACTTGCCTCACTAGCGGTAGATCTTCACGAAGTAGGCGATCTCCTTGCCCTTACAAACTCCTTGGTTCAACTCCACAATCTTGTCGGAGGCTCCCAAGTGACACCTAGCCAATCTAGGAGACACCACTCTCCAAGAAGTAAAAAATGGTGTGTAGGTAATGAACTCCTTGCTCTTGTGCTTCAAATGATAGTCTCCCAAACACTCAACTCTCTCTCATAGGATTTGGATTTGGTGGAAAGAATATTTGAGTGGAAAGCAACTTGGGAAGGCTAGAGATCAAGATTCATATGGTAGGAATGGAATGTCTTGGTCTCAACACATGAGTAGGTGGTTCTCTCTCAGAACATATGAGTTGGAATGGTGTGTGTGTTATGATGGCTCTCTCTCTTAATGAGAAAGAGGTGGAGGGGTATATATAGCCTCCACACAAAATCCAACCGTTACACACAATTTACCAATCTCGGTGGGACCGAATCAGAAAACTCGGTCTGACCGAAATAGTAAACCTAGTGACCGTTAGGAATTTCGGTGGGACTGACATGCAACTCGGTAGGACCGATTCGGTTAGGGTTTGGGCATAACATAATCTCGGTGAGACCGATTACACAAACTCGGTGAGACCGAATTTGGTAATTAGCTAACCAAAGAGTTGGTCAGGCAAACTCGGTGGGACCGATTTGCTCTTTCGGTGAGACCGAGTGGAACTCGGTGAGACCGAAAAGTTACAAAGGGGAAACACTGAGTTTACATTGCAATCTCGGTGTGACTGATTCGCTCTTTCGGTGGGACCGAAAAGTTATGAAAGGGAAACAGAGAGTTTGCAACTCCATCTTGGTGGGACCGAGATCCTTATCGGTAGAACTGAATTGCTAGGGTTTGGCAGTGGCTAATGACAAGTGAAACTCGGTGGCGCCGGATAGGAAGAATCGGTAGCACCGAGTTTGGCTTAGAGTTTAGGTCATATGTGGATATGGGAAAGTATTTGAGGGTTTTTGGAGCATATCACTAAGCACATGAAGCAAGAGGCTCATTAAGCAACACCTCATCCCTCCTTAATAGTATTGGCTTTTCCTATGGACTCAATGTGATCTTGGATCACTAAAATATAAAATGAAGAGTCTTGAGCTTTTGAGATTGAGCCAATCCATTGTCCTTAGCATTTTGAGGGTTCCACTTTCACATCCATGCCATGCCAATCATTGAGCTTTCCTGAAATAATTATCTTGGAATAGTATTAGCTCAATTAGCTATATGTTGTTATGAATTACCAAAACCACCTAGGGATAGTTGCACTTTCAATCTCCCCCTTTTTGGTAATTGATGACAACATATAGATCAAAGCTTCGACAAAAGATAATAAGCATGAAATATATCGTCGCTTTGAGAAGTATGTGATAAGTAAGAGCTCCCCCTAAATTTGTGCATATTTAAAATTTGCTTTGGACTGCAAATGCACAAAGAGTTAGAGTCATGGGTTACTCTTCCATGTCACATACATCTTGGTGGAGCGCTCAAAATGATGAGATTGAAATGCATGCACTCATCACCAAGAATAGTGAATGATCACAAACAATAGATAGAATGGTAATATTTAAGCAAGAATTAAGCGAACATTAAGTGTAGCTTATGATCAAACACATGATCATCGATGTCTCACAAGCATAAGGATGTAGTATCTCACACACAAGCAAACAAGGTTCGAAAAACCACCAAATAAAGCAAGAGAGAAAAGCAACACTCTCTCTCTCTTGAAGCCTATGATCTATTCATCTTCTCCCCCTTTGGCAACAAGTTACCAAAAAGTTCCTAGAAAATGCATAGCACTAGATCGAAGCTCAGGCTTGATCTTCAGGTGGTGGTGGAGTCCGGAGCACTCCAAGGACAAAGCCTTCTGTAGACATGGTCGGAGTCGAGGCTGAAGTGGATGCTGGAGCTGGTGGAACGGAGGTTGTGGCTGGTGCAGACGTTGTAGCTCTGGTGTCAGCAACTGGCAGTGCAGACGACCTCGGACCTCGTGGCACCCTCGCAAAAGCATGAGTCATGGTCCTGCCTCTCCTCTCATTCATGTCGTCCTGGAGCTGCTCCATGGCAGTCTGTATCTCTGTCACCTTGATGTCCAAGTCATAGAATCTTTGTTCCATGATCCTCTCTAAGCTCGCCTGGATCTGAGTCAGGGTGGCTATACTCTGCTCAATCCGCAGGGTGGACGCAATCAAGTAACTGAGCTTCTCTTGTTTGGTTTTCAGGAAGTAATCAGATGCCTCCGCTTGAGTAGGCATCCTGGCAGCTTTCTCCTTCTTCGCCTTCTCCTTCTGAGCTTGTGCATGGGCAGATGATGGTTCATTCTCTGTCATCACAACTTCATTGTTCTCGAAATCTGGACGGATGGGCAGGTGTTCCTTATCCAACAAATATATGCCCGTGCCCATCTTGGAGTTGATGAGCTCCTGAATCTGAGGGGCATATCCACAGCTCCTCTTCTGATCTGCCGCAGTCCTTTTGATCGTTTCCACTATGAGGCTCATAACTTTGAATTTTTGAGGCACGTCAAAAACATGAAGTAAATTGATCGCGTGACCTCTGATCATCTTGTGATCTCCAGACTTGGGCAGAAGGGTGTGCCTAAGGATCCAGTTGATCGTAGGCAATCCTGAGAGCAGATAATGCACTGAGCCAAACTTGAACGTGTCAAGTGCTTCATTCGGAATCTCCTTGTACATGTTGGACATGGAGTTGTGGTCCATCTTTTTCTTGGCATAAATGTCCAAGTCATCTGCTTGCTCCTCTGGGGCATTGATTAGCTTCGCCCATTCCTCAAAAGTAGAGTTGTACCTTGTACCTTCTGACATCCATGTGATCCTGCCATCCAGATAAAAGTGTGCTGTGGAGTAGAATTGCATGATCAATTCCTCATTCCACTTTGTGAGCTTCTGCCCAACAAAGTCCTCTACTCCACACGCCTTGAAGCTGTCCTGAACTCCTGGGTAGTACTCTTCATTGTCCTTGATATAGGTCCAGCCGACCCATCTCATGTCACATACGATTGGCTTCTTGTCAAGTAGCACTGTCTCATAGAAATCTTGCTGCTCCTTGGTATGAAATCTATAGTCCACTGCAGTCCTTCTCCTAGAAGCATATGGATCTGCTTCTCTCCACTTCCTAAGCCCTGAGTCTCTCCTGAGCTTCATATCCTCAGCCACAGGATGAGCATCGTTGTGGTCTGGGATCTTGGGCTTGAGCTTCCGAAGGACACTCTCTTCCTCATCCTCAGCAACAGTCTCAAGCACTGGGGCCTTGTTCTTCTCAGCTGCAGGAATGCTCCGTGTGTTCCTCTTTGGTGCACTCTTAGGCTTAGATGCAGCCTTAGGTGCTTCCTTGGGCTTGGATGCAGCTCCCCCTGACCTTATGGCATCTCCCATAAGTTTGGCTGCCTTGGGCGCTGGTGCAGCTGCCTCTTCTTCCTCCTCCTCTTCTACCATGATGGAGGCTTTCCCAAGCACTCTGGCTACAATCTTCTTCACTCTTTCTTTCCTCTTCTTGCCCTCAGCTGCAACGGGCTAAATGGGAGCAGGCTTCTCAGTTGAGGCTCTAGCCTTTGACATGGGTTGCCTGCCTGCTGGCCTCTTGATTTTCAGGCCTGGCTTTGAGCCTTGAGCTGGCTTAACTCTCTTGGAGGTGGCCTCTTCCTCTGCCATATAGTCCTCATCTTCAGAATCTGAGGTTTTCTTCTTCCTTTGTCTCGTGGCAGCTTTTGGCAAATTGCTAGGAGTGCTCCTGCTGCCTTCATCTGAGGAACTTGAGGGGCTAGTGCCCTCACTCAACTGCACTTGCTGCTCTGACAAGTTTTGGCTGTCACTCTGGTCTGACATGTTGCAAACTGACTGCTGACCCTGTGAATAGATTATAGAAGAGATAGAGTGGATGAGCATCACAAAATGCAGAGATTTTTGCAAAAAGAATGATCCAAAAACTTAGTTTTAGTTTCCCACTGAAATCATCTCGGATCTACCGATTTTCAAACTCGGTGATACCGAAGCAGTTTTGGAACCTAAACTAGTGAACTCGGTAGGACCGAGTCACAGTTCGGTGGCACCGAGACTGCTAGGGTTTCACTGAGTTCAAAAATCGGTCACACCAATGGTAATTCTCGGTCAGACCGAGTTTTACTTGTGCAATGGCATAAGCCAAATCGGTGGGACCGAGTTTTTCAACTCGGTGGGTCCGAGATGGTTTCGGCGGAAACCTAAACCTAGAATTTTCGAATCAAACCTAATCTATGAGCGTTTTGACTGGATAGAAGTTTATCAAACGTGGCCAGAAACAATATGATCACAATGTGCTAGGAATCAGATTGAGGAATAGCACAAAGATCAAGTCCATACCCTAGTTCGACGTGGACTTGCTATGGCGGCAATGACTGGGCAGAAATCCCATTGACGGCGATGGAGACCTGCGACTGGAGGCTGCTGGCGGCGAGAAGACGATCCGGAGACCTCAAGGGCATAGCAGGATATCGCGCGGGCGAAGGGGTTCGGAGAAATTTCCAAATTTTGCCCGTGACTATATATATAGCCCGACCCTGTCGGTGTGACCGAGTTGAACAACTCGGGGGCACCGAGATTCATAACTGCGTGCAGTTACTGAAACTCGGTGAGACCGAAAGGTTCAAATCGGTTGCACCGAGATTGAAAACTTAGATCAACTTAATGATCTCGGTAGGACCAAAAGTGGAGTATCGGTCAGACCGAGAATCATAAAGAGGTTTTGGAAGTTTAAGTCTATGACGAATCGAGGACTCCGAGCGCTCCTCACACAGAGTGGTTCGAATCTGACTTGATCAAATTTTGTGAGGCAGCATGAATAGAGTTTGAGACGAGAAAAGCATAGATAGCTAGAGGAGGTTCTTAGGCATTCTTGTCCATCCACTTGGCAAAAGAAGATAAAGCCGAACAATCAAAGCAATAAGCGGATGTCCTCGAATGAGTAAAATATGCAATCAGCATGCTCACACAATAAGATAGCTAATGGCATATGTGGCAAAGCATGCACAACCAATTCTAGCATCTATCAAGCAATTTGCGATGACTGGGTCATCTATATATGAGTATATTGACTTAGGAGTCAAGTGAGAACACTTGATCGTAGGTCATACTCATCATTTAAGCTCAAGTGGGGTTACCACTTTTACATAAAGCATTGTTTTGTTCACATCTTTAGAGTTGCTTTAGCTCAGTCTTAGAGTAAAGCTCCCCCTAGATGTGATATCCCCCCTAAGAGGGATGAACTAACCTTGGGTTTTGTCGATGATGACTTCATGTAGACATTGAAGATGTGGATGTTCAATGTTGATGTAGATCTCTTGGAGCTATCCATTTGAGTGAATTGCACTTTCAATACCTACATGGGTTAGTCCCACAAGGAACAAACAATGATATCCATAGACATAGAGTGATGCACACAAAAGATGATGTCCATGAAAACTTTTAGGTTACCTTGTCCCTTGTCTTACCAACAAGAGGGTTTGTGACTCCTTGAACTAGTGCAAGATGTGGAAGTTGATTGCACTTGTTCTTGCCAAAATGATAAGAGTGAAGTATGTTGGCGGAGTCACCCTCAAGAACTTTCTAGTTCTTCCTCTTTTGGATCCACATCATCTTGATGGGAATCCTTGGAGTTGTAGTCGTACTTGATGAAGTGGAGCTTGAAGTAGTCTTGGGAATCCACTTGACTAAGGTCTTAGGAGCTTCTTCAAATGCATCAATTTCCTCTTGAAGCTTGTTCTTACCTTTTTGCTCGTAGTCTTGTGGTGGAAGATCATCTTGAGCTTGTGTCCCCTTGAAAAATTTCTCTTGTTGAGGGACAAACTTTGTCTTGGGGTATTGATCTTCTTCCCATTCAACTCCATTGTCATTGAACTTTCGTTCAAAACCAATACCTTGATTCTTCCGGTGCATTCCTTGCTTGCGCACAATTTCCTCGAATTGCTTACTCCCGGCAAGGCTTTTGTACACTCCTTTCTCTATAATTCCCTTCAATAAGCTATTTTCTTGCTCAAGTGTAACTTGGCTAAGAGAATCATTAGTGGAATCAAGAGAACTACTAGAAGAAACAATATTGGATTTAGCATGATCATTGTTACTACTAGCGGAAGAATCTTTCTTGTTAGATTTGACTTAAGGCATGTAAGTGGATAAGAGTAAACGCTTGGCAATGTAAGAAGAACTTTTCTTGCGGAGATCATCATTGATTGCCTTTAAGAACTCATGCTCTTGCTCAAGATTGAGTTT
This sequence comes from Triticum dicoccoides, assembly GCF_002162155.2. Taxonomy (NCBI): domain Eukaryota; kingdom Viridiplantae; phylum Streptophyta; class Magnoliopsida; order Poales; family Poaceae; genus Triticum; species Triticum dicoccoides. The sequence continues at coordinate 108,756,038 of NC_041386.1, forward strand.
TTCAAAGCATAGCTTCTCATGAGCTCTTAAAAGTTCTCGATGATCTTCGAAGATAGTGTCATGAGCTAACTTAAGAGTTTTTAGTTCTTTAGTTAGAGCCTCAATCTTCTCCTTATCATTGTCATTCGTTTTATCTTGATTAGCTTGATTAATTGGTCTTTCATCATAGTATTCATCACTAGAGTTGTCACCAAGAAAATCATCACCTAACAAGTAATCTTCATCACTATCGAAATCAACATACTCGGGGTGTGTTACCTTAGGACCTTTAGCCATGAAGCATCTTCCAATTCCTTCATTTGGTGAGTCAAATATGTCGTAGGAGTTGGTTGACACAAGTGCTAGACCGGCAACACCTTCATCTTGAGTATCTTCGGAGTCGGAGTGATAACTTCTCTCGGAGTGGCTGTCGGAGTCGGAGCCGGATACCCATTCACCAACATGAGCTTGATGTCTTCGTCTTGTGTAGCTCCTTGATGATTTTTCCTTCCTTTCCGAATCCTTGCTTCTCCGTGAGTATCTTCGTTCATAATGATCATCTCTACTCCTTCTCTCTCTTGGTGGTGATCCTTTGCTTCTTCTTTTTGGAGAATCTTCTCTTTTCTTGTAGGGAGACGTACACTCGTTGGAATAGTGTCCGGGTCTTCCACAATTGTAACAGTTTCTCTCTCGACTAGAAGATCTTTTGTCATTGTAGGACCTTGACTTGGAGCTTCTATCTTTGCTTCTACTCTTGTAGAACTTGTTGAAGTTCTTCACCATTAAGCTCAATTCTTCATTGAAGTCTTGTTTCTCACTTGATGATGTAGGGGATTCACATGAGGCTTTATAGGCACCACTTGACTTGTTGTGAAGTTCCTCTTTATCCTTAAGTGACATCTCATGAGCAACAATTCTTCCAAACACTTCTGTTGGCTTGAGATCTTTGTAATTTGGCATCATTGGGATCAATGTGCACACGGTATCATATTTTCCATCCAAGGCTCTTAGGATCTTCTTGATGATGAATCTATCGGTCATCTCTTCACTTCCTAAGCCAGCAATCTCATTTGTGATCAGAGCAAGCCTAGAGTACATTTCAGCGACACCTTCACCATCCTTCATCTTGAACTTGTCAAGTTGGCTTTGAAGCACATCCAACTTTGATTCCTTGACGAAGTCGGTACCTTCGTGCATATCAATCAAAGTGTCCCAAATTTCCTTTGCATTCTCAAGGCGGCTGATTTTGTTGAATTCTTCTGGGCATAATCCGTTGAAGAGAATATCACAAGCTTGAGCATTGTATTGCAACACCTTCAACTCATCCGCGGTAGCTTCACGGTTTGGTTCTCTCTCATCAAAGAAGTCACCTTGCAAACCAACACACACAATAGCCCAAACAGCGGGGTTATGTCCAAGAATATGAATTTTCATTTTATGCTTCCAACTAGCAAAATTAGTACCATCAAAGTAAGGACCTCTTTGGTGATAATTTCCCTCGCTAGACGCCATACTCTCCTAGGTTGTGAAACCAAGGCTATGACCACCAAAAGCTATGGAGATCAAGCAAATGGAGACCAAGGCTCTGATACCACTTGTAGGATCGAAGTATGTCTAGAGGGGGGTGATTAGACTACTTGACCAATTAAAAACTTAACCTTTTCCCAATTTTAGTTCTTGGCAGATTTTAGCTATTTTAGGACAAGTCAAGCAATGATCACACAATTCAAGCAAGCATGCAAAGAGTTTATGGGCAGCGGAAAGTAAAGCATGCAACTTGCAAGAGTATAAAGGGAAGGGTTTGGAGAAGTCAAACGCTATTGGAGACACGGATGTTTTTCCCGTGGTTCGGATAGGTGGTGCTATCCTACATCCACGTTGATGGAGACTTCAACCCACGAAGGGTAACGGTTGCGCGAGTCCACACAGGGCTCCATCCAAGGGCAATGGTTGCGCGAGTCCATGAAGGGCTCCACCCACGAAGGGTCCACGAAGAAGCAACCACCCACAAAGGGTCCACGAAGAAGCAACCTTGTCTATCCCACCATGGCCATCGCCCACGAAGGACTTGCCTCACTAGCAGTAGATCTTCACGAAGTAGGCGATCTCCTTGCCCTTACAAACTCCTTGGTTCAACTCCAAAATCTTGTCGGAGGCTCCCAAGTGACACCTAGCCAATCTAGGAGACACCACTCTCCAAGAAGTAACAAATGGTGTGTAGGTAATGAACTCCTTGCTCTTGTGCTTCAAATGATAGTCTCCCCAACACTTAACTCTCTCTCATAGGATTTGGATTTGGTGGAAAGAAGATTTGAGTGGAAAGCAACTTGGGAAGGCTAGAGATCAAGATTCATATGGTAGGAATGGAATGTCTTGGTCTCAACACATGAGTAGGTGGTTCTCTCTCAGAACATATGAGTTGGAATGGTGTGTGTGTTCTGATGGATCTCTCTCTTAATGAGAAAGAGGTGGAGGGGTATATATAGCCTCCACACAAAATCCAACCGTTACACACAATTTACCAATCTCGGTGAGACCGAATCAGAAAACTCGGTCTGACCGAAATAGTAAACCTAGTGACCGTTGGGAATTTCGGTGGGACTGACATGCAACTCGGTAGGACCGATTCGGTTAGGGTTTGGGCATAACGTAATCTCGGTGAGACCGATTACACAAACTCGGTGAGACCGAATTTGGTAATTAGCTAACCAGAGAGTTGGTCAGGCAAACTCGGTGGGACCGATTTGCTCTTTCGGTGAGACCGAGTGGAACTCGGTGAGACCGAAAAGTTACAAAGGGGAAACACTAAGTTTACATTGCAATCTCGGTGGGACCGATTCGCTCTTTCGGTGGGACCGAAAAGTTATGAAAGGGAAACAGAGAGTTTGCAACCCCATCTCGGTGGGACCGAGATCCTTATCGGTAGAACCGAATTGCTAGGGTTTGGCAGTGGCTAATGACAAGTGAAACTCGGTGGCGCCGGATAGGAAGAATTGGTAGGACTGTGTTTGGCTTAGAGTTTAGGTCATATGTGGATATGGGAAAGTAGTTGAGGGTTTTTGGAGCATATCACTAAGCACATGAAGCAAGAAGCTCATTAAGAAACACCTCATCCCTCCTTAATAGTATTGGCTTTTCCTATGGACTCAATGTGATCTTGGATCACTAAAATATAAAATGAAGAGTCTTGAGCTTTTGAGCTTGAGCCAATCCATTGTCCTTAGCATTTTGAGGGTTCCACTTTCACATCCATGCCATGCCAATCATTGAGCTTTCCTGAAATAATTATCTTGGAATAGTATTAGCTCAATGAGCTATATGTTGTTATGAATTACCAAAACCACCTAGGGATAGTTGCACTTTCATCTTCTCATCAGGCACGTCCTGCTTGGCAAAGCGGGCGAGCTTCTGGAACAACTTGTTGTAGTCATAGACAGACAAAGAGCCTTGCTTCAGATTGCGGAATTCCTCACGCTTGCTTTCAACCACACTCTGGGGAATATGATGAGCTCGGAAATCTCGACGGAAATCATCCCAAGTGATAACACATCCACCTCTGGAATCCTTGTACTGCTGGAACCATTCTGCAGCTTGATCTTTGAGTTGGAAGGAAGCGAACTTGACAAAGTCCTCAGGCCTGACGTTACTGCACTCGAAATGCTTACATAGATCCACAAGCCAATCGTCAGCATCGGTTGCCTCAACACAATTGCTGAAAGTCTTTGGCCCGTTAGCAAGGAACTGGTTGAGTGTTGCAAAGTGACTCTGATTGCTGCCTTGATTCCCTTGACTGCCTTGATTGCGCTCTTGAAGAATTTGCATGATCAACTGTGTGTTTGCATTGGTTGCGGCCATCACAGCTTGCCATGCCTCTGGAGGAGGTGGAGGCGGTGGCGGATCAGGATTCGGAGTCGTGCGTGTTGGAGGAGCCATCCTGAAGAGGTTGACCACCATTAGCACATTGACAGATAAATATTGAAGCTGAATCCAACGGAATGAAAATTGCAACATATAGTCTTCACATCCGAACAAAATGAACGAATGCATTCCTCTTCAAATGGTCACATATCCATAAATTGAGAAGCCACGTAGAATTAAGGGAGAGAAATAAATCAACAAGGTACGGATCAAGAATGAATAATCGGTAAGAAATCGCAATCTCAAACCAATATCCGTGGAAGAAGAACTAGAGCTACTAGAATTCCCACCTATGAAACTTCCGAACCTTTCCGGTTATGCAATCAGGTGTTGGGGATACAGGGGAAGCATAATATCTCACCCAAACTAGCAAATCCTACATCCAGCTGTATCCATCATTCAACACATAACCAAGAAACCTTCGGAAACCATCTACCTCAACCTTCGAAAAGCATCCGTTATACAAGTTATGGCGATACTCCCGAACTCCCGCCCCAGTACTGGGTGGCGTCGAGGTTATCTCACCAACGAACTGCATAAAAGAGATTTTCGATGTCGGCGAACATATCTCAAGTATTCCAGAACTGCAACGATAAAATTATGATGACAACACCTCAGAGCTCAACTCCCCGGGACACTTCCACTAAACCCGTGACAGGAGGCACCAAGTCAATGTTCTCATCATAAGCCATCGGAACGATTCCAAGATACTCGCGTGATCCTAAATTTTTTTTTTGTGAAATTTGAGAGGAGAAGAGGCAAAACTCTACGTCGGGATGCCTTACCAGAGTGATGAGGAGACTGGGAAGTAAAAAGAATTCCTAAACTCTCCGATATATAATTCCTAAAGACTCAAAACATTTTTTCTAGACACAACTCAGCCGCTAAAAACGATCAAGCAATGGGGCTCCTAAGGTCGGGGAAGGCTCTGATTACCAACTTGTAACACCCTCGATGCGGCTATAGCTCCCACGTGTCGAGGCACAACTTAGAGACATAACCGCATTGAAAGCAATGTCGCAAGCTAGGCAATCATCACAAACATCCCATGCAATATATAGAATAAAAGGGGAGATACATAGTTGGCTTACACTCGCCACGTCACATCAAAGTACATAAATAACATTACATCATCCAAAAACACTCATGGCCCGACTACGGCGCCAAAATAGAAGGAAACCCAACTTGCGACAAGGCCCTGAATCGAACCCCTACTAGGCACCACTACTGATCGTCAGGAAAAGACACGTAGTATCGCTGAGAGTCCTCGTCGAACTCCCACTTGAGCTCGTACTCGTCACCTGGAGCGGAATCACCTGGACCTGCATTTGGAGTTATAGTATCTGTGAGCCACAGGGACTCAGCAATCTCGCACCCTCGCGATCAAGACTATTTAAGCTTATAGGAAGGGTAAGGCAATATATATGTAGAGCTGCAGCAAGCGACTAGCATATGTGGTGGCTAACTTATACGCAAAAGAGAGAGAGCGAGAAGAGGAGGCAAAGCGCGAGCGAGAAACTAGAGGAACAACATGCGCAAACACCGTGTCCACTCCCGGACTCCGCCGAGAAGAGGCCATCAAGGTAACACACTCAGTTGGTTCATTTCAATTAATTAAGGTTCAAGTTATCTACAACCGGACATTAACAAATTCCCATCTTCCCATAACCGTGGGCACGGCTTTCGAAAGTTCAATCCCTGCAGGGGAGTCCAAACTTAGCCCATGACAAGCTCTCACGGTCAACGAAGGAATAGACCTCCTCCCAAGACGTTCCGATCAGACTCGGTATCTCGGTAACTCAAGACACTTCGACAGGTTAAAACAAGACCAGCAACACCGCCCGAATGTGCCGACAAATCCCGATAGGAGCTGCACATATCTCGTTCTCAGGGCACACTCAGATAGGTCAAGCTACGAGTAAAACCAACCCTCAAGTTTCCCCGAGGTGGCCCCGCAGGCTGCCCGGTTTGGACCAACACTAAGAGGGAGCACTGGCCCGGGGGGGGGGGGGTTAAAATAAGATGACCCTTGGGCTCCGGTAACCCAATGGAAAAAGAGGCTAGGTGGCGAATGGTAAAACTAAGGTTGGGCATTACTGGAAAAGCGTTAAACAAGGCGAACTATCAAGGGGTTCCCATCATAACCCAACCGCGTAAGGAACGCAAAATCCGGGAACATAACACCGATATGACGAAAACTAGGGCGGCAAGAGTGGAACAAAACACTAGGCGAGAGGCCAAGCCTTCCACCCTTCACCAAGTATATAGATGCGTTAAGATAACATGGCAATATAATGATATCCCAACAAGTAAATAAAAGATGTTCCAACAAGGAACGGCCTCCACTCTTCACCTGCAACTAGTAACGCTGTAAGAGGGGCTGAGCAAAGCGGTAACATAGCCAATCAACGGTTTGCTAGGACATGGTGGGTTAGAGGTTCAACTTGGCAATTGGGAGGCCGATAAGCAAAAGGTAGGCATCATAGCATTGGCATAGCAAAAGAGCGAGCAAACTAGCATAGCAAAGATAGTAGTGATTTCGAGGGTGTGATCATCTTGCCTGCACAGTTGTCAGAGTTGACTGGATCCTCACAAGCAAACTCAACGGGCTCCTCGGTAGCGAACTCGTCTCCTGGATCTACCCAAACAAGACAAACAAGCAACAAGGACACAATCAACCACGTGCAAGGATCAAGCGATATGATGCAATGATGATATGCTATGCGGAATGCGATGCGGGATGCAAAATGCAAGATATGACGGGAAATGCATGAACCTGGCCTCAACTTGGAAAACCAAGTGGGCGACTGGAAAGATGGGATGAAATCGCTTGAAAACGATATAAAGAACGCCGGAATCGGAGTTACGGTTTGGAAATGGCAAGCGTTTCAGAAATGACATCGGTCTGCGATTTACAGCAAGTAGGCATCTAAATGCAACGAAATAAACATGCCACAGCACCCAAACATGACAACAAAATGCATGGCAGGGATGCACACAAGATGCTTAACAAAAGACTAGCACTGAGCCACAGCCAAATCATCCATTAACAGGTTCAAACAAGCATGGCAAAAACGCAAATGCAAAACAGATTTCAGACTTAGTGAAATTAACACTTGTCTGAAATCACAGATCACAAAGCCCTCTTCGGAGCAGCAAAACAACATGATACATGACCTGATTAAGACAAGTAAGAACATGGCATGGATCTACTCGACAAGCTTAAAAAAAGACCCAAAGTGACCTGGGGCCAAAAGGGTTCACAAAATATACTAACGGGCACACGAACATACCTAAAACACAATCAGTTTTCAGACTTGGTGAAAACTGAGACATGCTGAAATATAACTCACAAAGGCATGTAAACGAGCTCGATGCACTCACTAGGGTGCAAGTCATGGCAAGGCAAGCATACATCCATTAAGAAGGCATAAAAAGCTAGCTAGACATGGCAAGAACAATGGCATAGCGTGCACGGATCAACTACAATAACATCGGCAAAATCGTAAACAAGTTGACGATCTGCCCAGATTCACAACGAAGCAAACGTAGAGCTCGATTGACTCAAGCTAGGGTGCTCCATAATTGCAAATAAAGAAAGGGATGAATAGAGCACAACATGATTAACAAAACTTCCTTACTGATCATCCTCAAAAGAGGCACGGATCACTAGGAAACAAGCTGAACATATGGCATCATGAACTAAATAATCCCAGACTTAGTGAAAAACAGATTTACCGGGTGCCTCACTTTGCAAGCTTGCACAAGTCACCACACACATCCTAAAAATGCATGGGTTGCACCTCTGGAAAGAAGACAAAATCCTTAACAAAACATATGAAGGTCTCACAGGCATAGCATGCACACAATAATCATGACAAAAATGACAAAAGTCAAGATGAACTAGCAGATCTGACAAAAATCTCACGAAGCCTCCTTCTAGCAGCATTTCGGGCATCAAGATGAGCTCAAATGGAAATGATGCAATGGAAAGAAATGATGTACTCGTCGAGGCGAACATTTTGATATGCTATATGTCCAAATCAGAGCTACGGATGCAAAGTTACGGCAGGTCAAAGTAGGCATAAAAATTAGGGTTTCTAAAGAAAAAGTCAACCGAGGAGATATTTTCGGATCTCAGATCCAGTTCGGCGGCGCGGATCCCGAGGTTGACCGGACTTGGATCTCTCGCCGGAGTTCGTCGTGGCCGGAGTAGGAGACGAGGAGGGAGAGGCCAGGGCGGTGGTCCGGCTCGACGGAGGAGGCGACCGGGGCGGCAGCGCGGTGGCGCGGTCGCCGGAGCGGCGAGGTGGCGCGGATCGCCGGCGGAGGCGGCGGCCGGCGAGAGGAGAGGCGGCGGCGCTCGGGCGGCCCGCGGGAGAAGGCAGGCGCGGGGAGGCGCGGCCCGGATTGGCGGCGCGGGGGCCGGCTTTGGGCCTTCGGGC
>NC_041386.1:108764728-108795573 GCF_002162155.2 Triticum dicoccoides
GGCCGGCTGGTGGCGGCGCCACTTGGCGCGTCGTGGTTGGCTGCGGCGGCAGGGCGGACACGTCCAGCCCGAATCGGACGTGTCCGTCGGCGGGAGGAGCGGCGGATATGGAAAATTAGGGTTTCGAGGGGGAGGAGATCCGAAAACGGAGGGGGTGTATTTATAGGCATAAGTGGAGTTAGGAGAGTCCAAATGAGGTGCGGTTTTCGGCCACGCGATCGTGATCGAACGCTCTAGCACATGGGTTTGGTGGGTTTTTGGGCCAAATTGAAGGGGTGTTTGGCTGCAACACACACGAGGCCTTTTCGGTCCCTCGGTTAACCGTTGGAGTACCAAACGAAGTCCAAATGATACGAAACTTGACAGGCGGTCTACCGGTAGTAAACCAAGGCCGCTTGGCAAGTCTCGATCCAATCCGGAAATGTTTAATCCCCACACACGAAAGAAAGCTAGAAATGACCACCGAAGGAGAACGAAGCGCCGGAATGCAAAACGGACAACGGGGAAAATGCTCGAATGCATGAGATGAACACGTATACAAATGCAGTGCACACGATGACATGATATGAGATGCATGACAACGAAAACAACACACGAAGACAAAGACCCGAACCCGAGAAATAAATATAACTTAACGCCGGAAACGGCAAGAGTTGGAGTACAAATTGGGAAAGTTACATCCGGGGTGTTACATCATTCCCTTCTCGTTGCTGCCCTCCGTCGTCATCAAGAGTGTGGCAATGAGATTCTTCTCTAAGACGCTAGGCGCGCTCAAGGCCGGCTTGTACCAGGAAGGTGGGTTCGCGGCCTTGGCCTTGTCGGACGCCATTGACTACATGCTCGGAGAGTGGTTCGTGTGGATCTGGAGTCTCTCGGGGCGAGAAAGAGAAAGGGGATCTGGAGCAAGGCAAAGGAAGGCAATGAAGGCTCTGCGGCATGCGCCAGCCTTTTGTTAGGTGAGGACGGTTGCCGAGGCATCATGGGGAAGCTGATACACCTATGTCCTGTCAATTGCCACGCGTCGATCAAGGCCGCAGGAGGTTGGGGCCCGCGGTGCTCCCCACTTTCCCCTTGGCTTCCGAGCGCGCCTTGGGCCCGGGGGCTACTGTCAGCGTCCTGGGAATGGGCGTACCCAGACTTGCCTGCTTGCGGCCCAGGGTGTGGCTCCACCAACGGCCTGGTATGGCCCATCTTCATCAGCAACCACTCAAGACCCTTGTGAGGGGCCAAGCCTCGCGAGGCAGACGACACCAAGACCTCCTCTGGGCGTCCTCGCTAGGCTGGCTCCCGAGGAGAGGAGATATCTATGCAAGGGGCACCTCGTGAGGTCCGTGTGACGTGAGCCATGACAACCAAGGCTAGGCAGGTGCCAGCGGCGCAGAGTGCCAGTTTCCTCTTTGGTGCTAAAGGGCAAGCACAGGCGAGGAGTCCCAAGGCGTCGGGCAAAGGTTTCCATATCGGTGCAACAAGACCAAGACCAGCAGGACGGCAGGATGGAGGTCACCGCAGAGCCCACGACGGCGTCACCACCAGAACCTTTGGCAGGCAAAGACCACCTTTTGTCAGGATAACTCGTACTAGTTGTCTCCCTTGAAAATTGGCCGTTGTGGGATCCCTTCCCGCCTAACATTTGGGAAGAGGACTGGGGCCTCTATAAATAGTACTAGCCACTATCGTAGTGAGGGATCGGCTCACCTTGGATTGGCCCATCATGGATCATTCAGACCATCCTCAGACACACCAGCTCATCGAGGTCAAGAACACCTCTCCTCAGGAGGCTGTTCATCCACTGTACTAGCTCATCCTTAGCCCACGAGGCAATCCACCGCACCACACTAGTGTAGGGTATTACACCACAACGGTGGCCCGAACCAGTATAAACTCTCGTGTATCTTGTTCCTTGGGTTCGGCGAGCTAGGCCTTGAGATCGTTGTGAGAGCGATCTAGGGAGAGAGAGATCTTTGTGCGCACCCTAGAGTTCGAACCTCAAGGGTTTGCCGGAACCCATAATCCGACAGGGCTCCTGCCCCGGTTCCATTTCCATCAGAAAACAAAACCCAAAGAGCTTCTTCTTCATTAGTTTCAATAAAATTGAGCAACATAAAGTTGGTTGTGAAGCTCCTGGAATTTTCAACTATAATTTGGATAGCATTTGTGCAGTTCAACTAAGATCAAGCGTGAAATGTATATCTCTATTTGCACAAAAAGGTGGAAAGTAGGGTGACTAACAAGTGATGAAACATACATCACATGAAAAGAAGCATGTTCCTTTTCTGAATGGCAATCCTACAAGGACAGTAGCAATTTCTAAAGTAGCAGCATTGCTAGATATTAGCGTGGGCATTAGGATTAACTATGACAACCGTTAAATATGACATTACTTTAATGGTGCCATTGCTTCATTTTACCAACAAAATTACATTAACAGCTGCTACGGAGTTGCTATTTGGGCACGGGAGAGTAGGTGGACCAGGACAGTTGCATTTCTAACACAAAGAAGCAACTTATCTTAATGGGAAATTTAGCAGGACAAGAAAACAACATTAGTTTAACGTGTCCTTACTTTTAACAGTGCGACTGCTACATTTTACTAGTGGCATTACATAAGAGTGGCTCGGGGCAACAAACATCAGAACAGGATATCTAGGTTGGTCCCATTTTTGTTTGGTATAGCCACCTTATACTGTGTGAGGCTAGCAAATCTAGTGCTGAACTTACTGTGTTGACTTATCCCCCAGTCCCCACTTTCTTTCCTTTTTCAACCAATAGATCGGGTTTATATTGAGTTTGTATTGTGTTTCCCTTTATATCCCTATTAGACAAAGAGACTAGTTGGATAGCCAATCTCTGCTACTTTCGCCCCCATTATTTCCTCTTTCGACCAAGTCCTAGATTCAGGTAACAGATCTTCCCCCACCCCCACCCCCACCCCCTTTCTTCCTTGTTTGAACCAAGTAGTACTAGATTCGAGTGCATGAACTCGTTTCACCTCTTAACAGTCAAAATTTAGGTGGCTTTTGAACAGCCGATCGATCCTATCTACGAGGGGCCCTGGGAAATAGTAAAAGATACAAATGTAGCGACGTTAGGATCTCGGGAAGTAGTGCAAGGCCGGTTTCGAACGAAGTTATACCTGAGGGTCGCTGGGATGTCGCTAGGTGGGCAGCGGGAGGCCGGATCTGCCCACACTACGACAGCGAGGAAGAAGGGGTCGGAGGCCCTCCCTAGCCACTGGTGCTTGGGAAAGAACGAAAAGGCATGCTGATCGGGATGCGCCGGCAGTGGGTAAGAGCCGTCGCCGAGGACGCCCGCGTGAATGTTGCACATTCTCACCTTCCCCGACAGAGAGGATCCGGCTGGATCTGTGACCAGCGGTGAGCAGAGAGAGTGTGTGTGTGGCTAGCGTTCTCGTGTTTAGATCTAGGGAGGACGAGACAGTGTGAAAAGAGCAACACTAGCAAGCAAGCATGGATGCTCATGCCTATATAGTGGAGTACTAGTTTTCTTTTGTCTACCGGAGCCGGCTTGACCTTGTCAATGATTGTCGAGAAGTCTTTATGCATGTGCCCCTGAGGCGCAGTTGTCATCATTTTGATCTAAAGCACCGGATTATAACATATAACATGAAAAAATGCCACATGACAAGAAACCATAACCTCACTGCCCAAAGGAGACAACATGAATCCCGACAGACAAACTAGACGAGGATCAAAGCTCAAATTAAAGATAAACTCGTAGAAAAGGGGTCCGTCAATAGATGTCCTAACTAACATAGCCGGCTCAATCTAGATGGCAGCCGAGTAGTCTTCGTACATGTGCCCCCAATGACCAGCACCTTGGAGGAACTCAGTTCTCACTGTTTAACCCTCATAGTGATCCGAAGCACATGCCAGCTAATATTGCGAGATGACAAGAAACCTTTTTTAGATTTCTCATCAGGACTACAACGCTGTACAACACAGCCTGCACTATATGTAGACGATAGCCAATCCAGGCGTGTCTGCTGGAGTATGGTCACATGCATGGACGAACTGATCTTCCTTGTCATGCAGGGATAGTCCAGGCACCAATGTTTGTACAATACTTCTCTAGTACTCTTGCTCGTCTCTCTGTTCTATTAACTCACCCGACTTGCGGGGCCGGGGAGTGTTCCTATGGTCGGTTCTCGATTGCGGTCCCACACATGTGCAGATGCAATATGATGCGTGTTCCATTCAGAGAGCGGCGTGCTAGACCGACCGACCGACCGTCTGGGGTACGACAGGAATGCAACGGGCGTGCTATATACTCCGTACATGTCTACCGCCATTTTCTTGAGGCTTTGCTCCATGGCGCAATCCATGGATACAAAATTAGTATACCGTACTATTTAAAAGTTGAGGGAGGGGCTTTTCTCGCCCGGTAGGCGAGGTAGTTCCGCCTAGTCGGTTTGACAGAGACGCGAGAAGATGAAGGAGTAGGCTGCTGCAAACGTAGGGCTGTGTGATTTGACAGTGAGTTACTGCTGGACAGGTGGGGCCCCGTGATTTGACTTGCCATTTTATCATTTTAATTGTGGCGTTACGACCGGCGTGAGTCTCCCGATTCCTGACCACCTCCATGGTATACATGTGCCTCTCCCAATGCTCCACCATGTAGAGGTCGGCTCTTGCATGAGAGCCCACTCCTCCACTTTTTCCTTGCCTCTTGCCTCCACATATGCAAAAATGCCATGTAAGCAAGCTTATAGCCCACTATTGTACTTCCTCATACATGTGCTAAGCCTGCGCATAGGCATGAAGTCTGATGTGGAAAGTTAATTACTCCCTCCATCTAGGTGCACAAGTCATCTTACGAAAACCAAAATAATCCCAAAACACTTAGGCACGATGCATTAACTTCTATACATCCTTTCTTGTTTCTTGACATATCAACCAATAAGAGATGTGGGGTGTGCATGCTTTTAATGACTTGAACTACCATTTCTATGGAAGAGGTCACTCCTTGGCAAATGCAATAAATACTACGAAGAAAGAGATAGAGAGAAGTAAAAAATACTCTTATAGCCAACCTTGTATCAGTGACTAAGTGATGAATATGTATGACATGCCAACATCAGATAGCCTAATGCACCGTGTTAAATCTCCAAGGGCGCGACCGTGCGAGCGAGGCGACGGTCGTGGTAGGCGTGACCATGATACGGGCTGCTGGCAGCCCTTGGATCTAAGATCGAATGACCCCACGCTAAGTTGCTGAAAATTTGTAGAATAACCCTCTAGGACAGGATATTCACCCATAGGTCTAGAATCACGCCATGCAACCGTTCGATCTCAGATCTAAGGGCTCTCGAAAGCCCGTATCATGGGAGAATGGAAAGCTTTGTATCACATGTAATTTTCCTGACGCTTGACATGACATCGAAAGCCATTTAATTGGGCGTCGAGTAGACATGACATCTAATTGGGCCCCCATAGTACTGTGCATGAATCCATTTATCCACCAGGCAAGCCACTACCCCGCCGTTCACATGCCCCACTCAGCATTTTTACAATCGAAAAACCGCCGGCAGTTCGCTCCTACTCGTCCTCGGACATCCTTTAACATTACGACAGTTCGCTCCTAGTCGCCCCGTCCTTTCACATTACAGTAGATCCACTAATCCTAACCCTCCTCCCAAATCCATGGCGTCCCAAATCTCCATGATCGGCGGTGAGTACAAGGTTAGAACCATCACCAGCGATGAGTTCGACGTCATCTACACCCATTCTTCCGTGACGATGAAAGGATGCCTTGCTCGCTTCAGAAGCATGTTCAAAAACTCAAAGGATGAGTGGGTCGTTGGGCTAGATGTTGAGTACACCATAGTCCTGCAAATTGAGAAGACTCTAAAGGAGGTAGAGAAGAAGAAGCCTGCCTTGACCCAGGTTTGCGTGCATGACTTATGCTTGGTCTACCACATATGCCATGCCGATGTTGAGTGCCAGGATTTTAAGAACATCCTCAAGGACGTTCGAGTCAAATTTGTTACTGTAGATTTTAGGAATGATAGGGATGTCCTGGATCAGATAGGCCTCGTTGTAGGCAACCCCTTTGACCTCCAGAAGAAAGGGCTGGTGCCCTCCCGCGATCAGCATTCAATGATGACCCTAGTAGGAGCAATGGTTCATCCTTCGCACAATACACTGAAGAAACCTCTGTTCAAGTTTCATCATGCATGGGAGTGGAATGTACTAGATATAGACGACATCCACTACACTGTAATGGATGGATACCTTTGTTTCAACATCTACAAGGGTTGGATGAAGAGCAAGAGCCAAGTGTGCGGTTCAAGCAAAGAAGTATTGGCCAAGAGGAAGAGGGACAAGGACAAAGTCGAGGACGTGGACGAGGAGTCCAAGTAAGGTGGTAGTGTCATTGCTCATGGTGGTTCTAATGCAGTGTCTACCGGTTTAGTTGCTTAGTTTAATTTCAGGTGTGCTTAGTTTTGTTTGAGGGGTGTGTTGTGCTGAGCCCCCAACAGAACTATGTTATGTTCCCTCTCACTACTTTAACCCTTTAGTACATACATACTAGTATTTCTTACAATTCATCTTTTAGTTGGTATTGTACTGCTACCTCTTGAGCTTGCGTTGGATTTCCCCGAAGAGGAAGGGATGATGCAGCAGAGTAGCGTAAGTATTTCCCTCAGTTTTTGAGAACCAAGGTATCAATCCAGTAGGAGGCCACGCTCAAGTCCCTCGTACCTGCACAAAACGATAGCTACTCGCAACCAATGTGATTAGGGGTTGTCAATACCTTCACGGTCACTTACGAGAGTGAGATCTGATAGATATAATATTTTTGGTATTTCTGGTATAGAGATGCAAAGTGAAACGTAAAGGCAAAGTAAAAAGCAAAACAAGACTAAAGTGATGGAGATTAATATGATGAGAATAGACCCAAGGGCCGTAGGTTTCACTAGTGGCTTCTCTCAAGAGCATAAGTATTCTACGGTGGGTGAACAAATTACTGTTGAGCAATTGATAGAATTGAGCATAGTTATGAGAATATCTAGGCATGATCATGTATATAGGCATCACGTCCGTGACAAGTAGACCGAAATGATTCTGCATCTACTACTATTACTCCACTCATCGACCGCTATCCAGCATGCATCTAGAGTATTAAGTTAAAAACAGAGTAACACCTTAAGCAAGATGACATGATGTAGAGAGATAAATTCATGCAATATGAAATAAACCCCATCTTGTTATCCTCGATGGCCACGATACAATAAGTGCCTTGCTGCCCCTTCTGTCACTGGGAAAGGACACCGCAAGATCGAACCCAAAGCTAACCACTTCTCCCATGGCAAGAACTACCAATCTAGTTGGCCAAACCAAACGGATAATTCGAACAGACTTGATCCTAAACCCACAATTCATCGGTCTCAACAAACACACCGCAAAAAGAAGAAGATTACGTCGAATAGATCTCCACGAGAGAGGGGGAGAACTTTGTATTGAGATCCAAAAAGAGAGAAGAATCTAGCTACTAACTATGGACCCGAAGGTCTGAGGTAAACTACTCACACTTCATCGGAGAGGCTATGATGATGTAGGAGCCCTCTATGATGACGGGCCTCTCCGGTGGAGCTCCGGAACAGGCCCCAAGATGGGATCTCGTGGATATAGAAAGTTGCGGCAGTGGAATTAGGTTTATGGCTCCGTATCTGTTCGTTTGGGGGTACGTAGGTATATATAGGAGGAAGGAGTACGTCGATGGAGCACCGAGGGGCCCACGAGGCAGGGGGGCGCACCCTAGGGGGGGGGCGCCCCCCACCCTCGTGACCGCCTCTTTGACTCCTTGGAGTAGGGTCCAAGTCTCCTGGATCGCGTTCTGTGAGAAAATCACGTTCCCGAAGGTTTTATTCCGTTTGGACTCTGTTTGATATTCTGTTTCTCTGAAACACTGAAATAGGCAAAAAAAACAGCAATTCTGGGCTGGGCCTCCGGTTAATAGGTTAGTCCCAAAAATAATATAAAAGTGGAAAATAAAGCCCAATATAGTCCAAAACAGTAGATAATATAGCATGGAGCAATCAAAAATTATAGATACGTTGGAGACGTATCAAGTACTACCACTCGTTTCTTCACATTATATACGTACAATATATATGGCCAACATGATATAGCCAGCAGTTTAGTTGTCAAAGAATTTCATGGTGCTTCGTTTTATTTGAGGGGTGTGTTGTGCTGGACACCATTATTGTGATTCAAATCTCTTTGGCCGTGCTATAATGACATAAATACTGATGGACCAACATGCCAGCTCTCCCTCTATCTCACTACAGTAAAATAAACTGTGGGGCCTACTTGATCCCAACAGCTTTCTTATTTTCCTGTAAAATTATTCACTTGGTTACTCCTGACAAGCGGGGCCACACTTATTTTTGTCATATCACATGGTCAACGGGTTCTGCCGTGAAAATAACAATGTCTAATGGCATTTTTGAGCAAACATCTAACTTAACGATGACATTTTCGAGATATCTAATTGCATTTTTGAGCAGGCATCTCACGGATCGGTGGCATTTTTTAGTAGGTGTAACTTCTAATGGCAAAACTGAGTAGTGATACACAACTAGTGGCATAAATAATAAGAACCCAATAAATAAATAGGTGTGCTAATTTCTTTAATATAATTTAGCACCCCATTTAAGCACGTACTAGCTTTCTTAATAGTACTATATGCATAATTTGGCGATGAGCGCTCTCTATATGTACCACCTTTTTTCTTTAATTTCATCTTGTTAGTTTTGCTCCATGGCGCAATCCATCGATATAGTACTGTACAAAAGTATACATTTTTTGAAAGGCTAGAGGGCGGGGCAGTCTAGCTTGGTCGGTTTCCAGAGAGGCGAGGGACTTTGTGATTTGACGACTCATGGCTGGAAGGCGGGGCCTTGTGATTTGACTGCTCGTATAAATGTGGTCATGACCTGAGGAGGAACAAAGAATCGTGCGGTATACTCAAGTTTTCCACTGGAGTAGTACGACAGAGGAGCACGAAACACGGCATCCCAGTGCCATATGGTGATAAATATGATCTAATTTGCTAGTCATCTCATTGTTAGCATTGTTCTATTCATGCCTTGTAGAGAACGTGACACATGCGGCGAAACACCCGAAACAAAAGAAGAAACACAAGAGCAAAAGAAGAAGGAAGATTATCAACCCCCAAAAAGAAGGAAGAGGCACACACAAGTCTGGGGCGCTGCTCTCTACTACATGAAGGGTTGTTGGCCGCGGAGTCGTAACTGCTTCTTCATCGCCTCCACAACCTCCATCTCCTTGCGCGTCTCCTCATCCATCTTCTTCATTCTGTCCATGATGCGGGATTTCTCGACGCGAGCCTTCATCATCTGTTCCATTGCCGCATTACGTACCTTGGCAACAGCTGAGTGCTCGATGCGGAGCTTTGTCAACTCCTCCTTATGTTCCATGACGAGGGCCTGCAACATCTTCATCGAGGAAATATTATTCTCATGCAGCTTCTTCCAGCCGGTGTTCTCCTCCTTCAGCAGGTTGAGCTCGTGGCAGAGCTTCGCCTTGTCCTCCTGAAGTTGCAGGATTTCATCGGTCACCCTCTTATCCCAGGTGATGCTCTTCTTCAGCAGCATCACCAAGCCAGCGGTCAACTCCCCCTGCTCATTGAGCTCAGCGGGCATGTTGTCGAGGCTCTCCTTCAGTAGCTCCACCAAGCCGTGGATGAATTCCTTCTGCTTATTGAGGTGCTTATTGAGCGGATCGGGCATGCCGTCATGTTCACCTCCGCGGCTAGGGCGCTCCTGGAAACCATCACCTACCCGTGACAGATCTTTCAAGGTCTCTACAAGGCGGCGAACCCTCTTTTTTTCTGCGGCCTTGGTGGCCGCTCCCTTATTATTAGTAGTTCGGATAGTTGTCAACCTAGAGCTCTGCACACCGGCCATGGCAAGGACGGACGAACAAGAAAGACTTATGAGGAGGAAGAGGTAGAGTGATTTTCGGCTAGGTACTAGTTCCCGTTTTTATAACCTAGTACTAGCACTAGTACTAAAGCATGCATAGTGGGAACACGTTCAGGTTTGATACGTACTACTAGGTGTGAGCAGGTTTACACAAAATACGAAGGAGACCAATGGAAGTAGCAAACCATGATTTAACTACTCGCATGCACGCAATGGAGTAGTAATGTCTTTCTTCCTCCCTCACGTCCACTCAATTTCCATGCGCTGTATTAATTGACCATCAATGAAGTGAAGGACTTTACACGTGTCAAAGTATCACATGGTGTCGGGGGAGTGATCCACGAACGCCTATGGGACCGCCGGGCCGAGTCCCTTTCGGTTCGGCGGGGGCGGAGATCGTGCAAAGAGCAGATCAAGGCGAAGCACACGAGCAGTTTACCAAGGTTCGGGCCGCACGGATGCGTAAAACCCTACTCCTGCTTTGTGGTTTGTATTGAGTTCTTGCTCGGGAGCGCGGAGTGCTACAGTACACACCAGCAGCTAACGAGACTGAGCGGGAGTGTTCCCTGAACTAGCTAACTAGCTAGCCCATTAACCAGCCAACCTGCTAACCCCCCCCCCCTATGTTGCGCATGGGCCTCCTTTTATATGCTCAAGGGGTCACCGACAGGTGGCAACGTAGACAAGGGTAAAAATGGAAAGGTGCTGCGGTAGGTACAACTACCTGCTAAAGTGTATCATACCTAACCCTGTCGGCAGGGGACAAGGGCATTAAATGCCCGTCTGTGTCGCCTAAACAGTGCAAAAGGGACCGCCAGGGACGCCACCGCTTGCCACGATGGCAATCTTGTCAGCGCCGCTTGCCACCGGGCACCCCTGGCTGCACAGCCTCCCGCCACGTATGCCTGGAAGGGTCCCAGAGCGAGTCGTTGGTGGATGTGCTGGAGCGCGGGCACGGAGTGGTGGCTTGTCACGGCAAGCGCCTTGCCGTGGTCGTTGTCTTGTCACGACCGGGAGCTTGTCGCTCACCGGACCTTGCCGGGACGCGTGGCGCATCGCGGCAAGTTCCTTGAGGTGCCTGGGTTGGCCTTCCCAGCAAGCTCCTCTTGCCAGGGCCTTGAGATGCCTTGGTTGGCCTTCCCGGCAAGCTCCTCTTGCGGGGGCCTTGAGATGCCTTGGTTGGCCTTCCCGGCAAGCTCCTCTTGCCGGAGTCTTGTTTCCTTGGCTTGGATACTTTGTTCTTGAATGGCTCCAAAGGAACTACGGAGGACCTTGGCAGTCACCCGGCAAGCCTTGCCGTGGGATGCTGCGACTGCCCGTGCACAAGTTCGGCATACGAGGGTACCCCTACTCTAGTACACCGACAGGAGCCCCCGGGCCTGGGCCATACACAGTGCCGAGCGTTGTTGGGCCAGGCCCAAAACAGGGCACGGGCACGCGCGGCCTAGGTTACGCCGTATCTCTCTTCGTATCCACCGCGCCCTCCCCGAACGGCACGCGTTGAATGCGGCGTCGTGAGAGAGATCGTGGGTGGTTTCTTTATTCGGAAATGCGAAACGTCCGCCCCCTCCCTCTTTATAAGCAGAGGAAACAGGGGCAGCTCGCCCATTTGCCAGTTGCTGCTTCCAATCTCAGAAATCTCCGCCGCTCCCTCGCCTTCCCAAAGCTGAGAAAGAGAGAGCAGCGCTCCGCCCCCCATCGCCACCAGCACCACCAACGCCGTTGACCTCCTCCACCACTTCCGCCATGGCTCCAAAAGCCGACAAGGGGAAGGGGGTGAAGTCGTCCGAGGCGCAGCGGCTTGCGGCGCTGCGGAAGGAGCGGGCCGTCTTCCCGCCCAAGCTTCCCGCGAAGGAGCTGAGGGAGAACTTCTACCTCTTCTGGTCGACGGAGATGCGCGCGCATCCGCGCACGAAGGTACTCCTCGCTGCCGCTTGGAAGAAGGCCCCAAGCGGATACCCTTTCTTCGCCTTGTTCTTCTACTGCGGGCTCTGCCCGCCCTTCTCTGAATTCTTCTGCGACATCATAAATACCTACGGATTCCACCTCCTTGACTTCACCCCCAATGCCGTTCTGACCATGGCAGTTTTCGCACATCTCTGCGAAAACTTTGTCGGAGTCCATCCCAACGTAGCCCTCTTCTGCCACTTCTTTATACCCCGAGTAGAGAGAGGAGAGCCTCTATCCGGCGGAATCACCTGGATCTCAAGGGCCGGCAAGAAGGAAACGTATCTGGAGGGAGAATTCCGCGGCAAGTGGGAGGAATGGAGAGCAGACTGGTGATGGATTGACGAGGAGAACCCGCAGCCATTCACCACCCGACGCAAAACCCCAGTAGCATGCGGCAGCGATTGGAGTGACGTGGCCCCGGAAGACGACAGGCTGAAGATTGCTGTCACCCGGATCCTACGCCTCAGGCTTGCGGGCTTACTGTAGGCGCTGTTGGCGCAGACTTTCTTCGCCGCCGCATCGCCCCCCTGCAGGAACGGGGAGGCCCACTTGGGAGTTCAAGAATGCAGCAGATATCATGAGGCTGCGGCCGGCCCTCAACTACAACTTCACTGTCCTGGATCTCAATGCGATGCTGCAGGAGCTGTTCAAGTATGACCCCCAACATCCTGAGGTTTTCAGGTTGCCGGGGGGCGTTGTTCCACTGTGCAACAATTCCTCGCTCGACCGCATCCGTGCAATGATGCCGGAGTGCGACTCGCATGGAATTGTGCCAACTTGGCAGGAGCCCGCAGACAACGTCGTGCAGCAGTTCTTCGATGACTTGGTGGAAATGCCGATCCGCTCTGACGAGAAGGATGGCCTCACCCGCGACACCACCGATGCGGAGATGGCACTCATCGCCACTAGGCTGGAAGAGGCGGTGGCAGCCGCAGCCGCGGGCGACTTTGGATTCATCGTGGAGGAGGCAGATGCAGCAGAGGCGGCAAGCTGTGCCGAGAGAGGGGAGCCCGCCGCCAAGAAGGAGCTTGCCGGGCGTGACGCCGAGCTGAGCGAGCCCGCCAGGGATACGAGCGGCTCACTGGACATCAACTCTTCTTCCTCCTCGTCTTCGGGCAGCTTGCCGCAAGCAGAGCCTCCATCCCCACCAAGAAAGTGTCTCCGCAAGGCCGGTGACGTGGCGGAGCGGCAAGCGGGTCAACAGTCGCCACGCCGCGTGACACTCTCCACCGCGGCAAACACCGTTGCCGCGGGAGCGCCTCATGCTGCGACGGCAACTGGAGCGCAGTCTAGCCGGACCACCGCTTCAGTTCCTACCGCTGCTCACGCCGCGCCGGCAGCCGGAGCGGGGTCGTCTCAGACCACCGCCACTGCTCCCGCCAAGCGGCCAATGGAAGCTTCTCCTCCGCCTCCTCGAGCCGGGCGTGCGCCGGACTTCGACTTCTCCGTGTTCAGCTCCGACGAGGAAGAAGAAGAGTAAGCTTCTGTTGCTGTACTTGTGTTTCTTCAATCCTTGCTGTTTGTCTTGTTTCTCACTTGCTTTTCTCTAAACTTGTTCCTCTTTAGGACTCTGGCCCAGAGAGCAGCAAAGAGGGCCAAGGTCCCGGTGATCGTCATCGAGGACGAACCCACCGCGACGGCGGGGGGCGCGCCCGAGACAACCTCGCCGGACCCGGCAACCCTTCTCCAGAGCAGCCCCCAGCGTAAGTATATGGTTTGCTTTCCGCTGTGAGGTGTGCATGGGTACTCTTTCTTTGCAGATATTTGATTGCTGATTTGTGTAGGAGCAGAGCAGCCCCACTAGGAGCCAAGGGAGGATCTCCCGACAAGGGGGAACTCTCCGGCAAGGGAGGGCTTCCCGGTAAGGGAGAAGTCTCCGGCAAGGGAGGGTTCTCCGGCAAGGGACAGCACCAGCGGTCCCCCGACGGCGGAGACCACGACTGCACAACCCGGCACAGGTAATCCCTTCACTGAAAAACTTTCCCTGGGTTCTTCTTCTCTTGATATTCTTTTTATTGGATTTTTGCTTGACTCTTCTCCCCTTTCCGGCTGTCAGATCCATCTGCTACGGAGCCGATGGAGACCGCGGTTGCCGCTGAAGAAGCAGCCAGCGCTGGCGATCCCGCCGGTGCAGAGGCCGCCAAGGCTGCCGCCGTAGCAGCTGGCGAGGGGTTTGGCGGTCGCACTGACGGCCCTGAGGCCGCAGGAGCGCCAGGTGCTACACCGACCACCGACCCGTCCGCCGCTGCCGCAGCGCCCGGCTCCGAAGAGCCCCAGCCTGGCGTCTACTTGAAGGCCGGCGACGATGTTTTCATCAACCTCCCCTGGGCGTCAAGCCCCAGGGCGCCGGTCGAGGGAGAGATCTTCGACGGGGAAGTGCTTGCCTCCGCGGGACTGACGCTGGTTGACGCGCCGAGCAGCAGCAGCAACGAGCCTGAAGAGGAGCGGCTGCTGCGGAAGCTGTTGTCGCTCTACCGCGCGCGGCAAGCCAAGTTGGAATCCCGCGAGGCGCTTGTCGCGAAGGCGGGAGCAGATATTGAGAAGCGCGCGGAAGAGCTCGGGGGTTTCCACCGGGAAGCTCTCCGGTCCCTGGCGGAGGAGCGGGAGCAACTCGACGAAGCGCAGAAGGCCTTCCTCCTCGAAAAAGCTGAAATTGAAGAGCAACAACGGCTTGCCGCCGTGAAGCTATCCGCGGAGGAGGGCGAGCTGGCGCAGCGGAAGGTCAATCTTGACGCCCACGAGGAGGAGCTTGCCGCGCGCGAGGAAAGACTTGGCGGAGCCCTCAGGCAAGCAGAGGACGTTGCCGCCGCCGTCGAGGCCGCCAAGAAGGAGCTGGAGACGAAGGTGGCGCAGCTGGAGGCCGATCTCGCCGAGAAGGGCAAAGAGCTCAGCGCCGCCAAGGACTCCAATGTGAATCTTGAGTGGAAGCTAACCGCTTTGACCAAGACTCTGGACGGCGCCAAGAAGCAGGAGGCGGCCTTGAGGGAGGAGATCAAGGCCGATAAGGCGCTGCTAGAAAGTGTTGCCACCACCCAAAATGCCTTCAGGGAAACTGTGGAGCACTGGACGGAGAGTCTTGTGAATGCCGCCACAGACATCGACAAGGAGCTGGCGTAGCTGGGGATGGAGGATCTCGGGTATCCCTCCGACGAGAACCTCCAACCCAGCACCAAGCTCGTCTTGTTCTTCAAGGGCGTGGCGACGGCCCTCCAGCGACTCCGGGAGAGGATCCCAAAGCAGCTGGCCGATGAGTCGCGCAAGATCTGCGCGGGAGCCCTTTAGAAGGTGTTGATGAAGGTGGCCTTCCGCAACCCGGGCCTCCGCCTCACCAATGTCCTCAGGACCTTGCCGCCGGATGCCGATCTGGAGGAGCTCAAGGCCCTTGTCGCACCTATTGTGGACAAGGTGAGCGGGATCAAGAGGATTGAGGGCGATCGCGCAGACTAGGCCGCCCGTTTCCTCCTTCTTCTTGTCGCTATCGATCAAGTTATGAAAACGATCTGTTAGAGCTGCGACAAGCTATTTTGTAATATAACTCTATTTTGGGTAGCCATTGCAATGTTATTCCCTTTACTTGACTCCTTGCTTTGTATGTTTTTACCCTACGCTTTTAGGGAACTTGCCGGTGCAGGCACCCGAGCCGCAAGCGCTGAGTGCGGGACGTCAGCAGCCTGCTTGCAGTGCCGCTACCGGAAAGAAACCTTGTGGCAACTAGTCGCAGCTCACTTAAGTTGTTGAGCGGACTCGAACAAAGTAAGGGCGCGACAACTAGTCGCAGCTCACTTAAGTTGTTGAGCGGACTCGAAACAAAGTAAGGGCGCCACTAGCTACGAGCTGGTTCCTCCGCGCACAGGTTTTCCATACAAAAGCGCGGTCGTTCAAGGGAGATAACTTAAAAAATTTAAAAATCTGATTGCTCAAATTTTGGCAACTTAGCTTTTCTGTTGTTTGCTTCCCGGCAAGACGAAACTTTCTTGAACGACTCCTGGTCCATACCATTATCTTCTCCTTTCCCCCCGGCAAACTTGTGGGCGAGGGAACCTTCATTTCCTTGAGAAAAAAGAAAGAAGAGAAAATAAAGATATGGAGCCTTACGGCTCGTTATTGCTTACCGGGGAGTAGGTGCTGCACAAAGTGTCAGATAACACATGCAAAAGATAGAAAGCATGAAATTGACAAGATGTGCGGAGCACATGAGCTTTACTTATGCACGGGGTCTGCGCCCGGCTTTGTACAAAGGATTACATGCAACAGCGGCAAGACTTGTACAAAAGGTGGTTGCCGGAACAGGTTCCGGCAACCGCGCCTTACGGGTAAAACTTACGAAGATGCTCAATGTTCCAGGAGTTGCTCACCGGAATGCCATCTTCAGTCTCAAGGCGGACAGCGCCAGGCCTAGTGACTCGTTTCACCCGGTAAGGGCCTTCCCACTTTGGCGTCAACTTGTTGGAATTCTTGGCGGACTGAACACGCCGAAGAACAAGGTCGCCTTCCTCGAGACTTCTGTCATTAACTTTGCGGCTATGGTAGCGGCGCAAAGCTTGCTGGTAGCGAGGAGCTCGCACAACAGCCTGAAGACGGTCTTCCTCAAGGAGCAGCGCGTCATCTTGTCGCAGCTGCTCTTGCTCGAGCTCATCATAAGCGAGCACTCGAGGTGACCCGTATACGAGTTCCATGGGGATAACTGCCTCTGCTCCATAGACTAGAGCGAAAGGTGTCTGGCCAGTGGCTCGATTTGACGTCGTCCTGATCGACCAAAGAACCACCGGCAGCTCCTCGATCCAGTTTCTTCCGCACTTGTGCAGCCTGTCGGAAGTTCTGGTCTTGAGCCCGCACAGCACTTCAGCATTTGCCCTCTCCGCTTGACCGTTGCTTCTCGGGTGAGCAACAGAAGCGAAGCAGACCTTGGCGCCAAGATCTTGGACGTACTGCATGAAGGTGTGGCTCGTAAATTGCGTACCGTTGTCGGTGATTATCCTGTTAGGGATCCCGAAGCGGCAAACAATCGACCTGAAGAACTTGACTGCTGACTATGCTGTCACCTTCCTCACTGGTTCCACTTCCGGCCACTTTGTGAACTTGTCGATTGCAACGTACAAGTACTCAAAGCCCCCGACTGCTCGGGGGAAGGGGCCGAGGATGTCGAGCCCCCAGACCGAAAATGGCCAGGATAAAGGGATCGTCTGCAGAGCTTGAGCTGGTTGGTGTATCTGTTTGGAATGGAACTGGCACGCTTCACACTTGGTTACTTGTGCAGTCGCATCCTGGAGGGCTGTCGGCCAGAAGAAACCTTGTCGGAATGCTTTGCCGACAAGTGCTCTTACGCCAATGTGGTGTCCACATATGCCTCCATGTATTGCTGCCAACAGCTTTTGTCCGTCTTCCCGGTGAATACACTTCAATTTCACACCATTGAGTCTTCTGCTGTACAGTGTTTTATCGACAAACTGGTACATACTTGACTGCCGGGCTACTCTTTCCGCTTCTTCTTGCTCTCCGGGAAGTTCTCCTGTCTGAAGGAAATGGACAATCTGCTGTGCCCATGCTGGAGCTTGTGGCTCGACAGCAAGGACTAAAGGCAAATCTGCTGCTGCGGGAACATCCGCTTCTACGGCGAGAACCTGCGGCTCTGCCGGAGCTTGACGTTCCCCGCCAAGCTTGCCGGAGCAAAACTTGTTGGGAGCTTCTGCTTCAACGGAACAAACCCTGGGGTTTGTCGGAGCAGATTGCTCCTTAGCGCAAGGCAAATATGTTGCTGCGGGAACGTCCGCTTCTACGGCAAGAATTTGCGGTTCTGCCGGAGCTTGACGTTCCCCGACAAGTTTGCCGGAGCAAAACTTGTCGGGAGCTTCTGCTTCAACGGAACAAACCCTGGGGCTTGCCGGAGCAGACTGCTCCTCAGCGCTCTTAGCGTTGATCTTGGGGACCTTCTTGGCGACGGCTTCGGGGAGCTGTGCCGGCAAATAGTCACCAGAAATCAACTTCCTCTTCTTGCTCTGCCTGGTTGATGGCGTTACAGACGGTTGAGTCAGCTTGAGCACAAAGATCCCTGGTTCCACAGGTAACTTAAGTACGGCGCACTTTGACAGGCCATCGGCAATGCCGTTCTGGGCTCTTGGAACATGCTCCATCTGTAGTCCGTCAAAGCGCTCTTCTAGCTTTCTCACTTCATCGACGTAAGCTTCCATCAACAGACTCTGATAATTCTTGTTTATTTGGCGGACGACAAGCTGTGAGTCACCCCTGACAATGAGCTTCTTGATCCCAAGGTCTGCCGCGATCCTGTGACCGGCAAGCAAGCCTTCATACTCTGCAGTATTGTTTGTCGCTTGCTCCTTGGGAAAGTGCATCTGGACTACGTACTTGAGGTGTTCTCCGGTGGGTGCGACAAGCAGCACGCCAGCGCCGGCGCCTTGGAGCGAAAAGGCACCATCGAAGTACATCAGCCACTCTTTGCCTGCTTCCTTGACGGGGATGCTCGTTTCTGGAATTTTTTCATCTGGTGTTGGCGTCCATTCTGCTATGAATTCTGCCAATGCTCTGCTTTGGATAGTTGAAGTACTTTCAAACTTGAGGCCAAAGCTTGACAGTTCCAGTGCCCACTCAACAATCCTGCCTGTCGCTTCTGGATTCTGTAGTATCCTCTTCAGCGGAAAGCGAGTGACAACTGTGATCTCATGTGCTTGGAAGTAATGGCGCAGCTTTCTCGAGGCCATGAGAAGGCCGAAAAGCAATTTCTGCATGCCAGAGTACCTTGACCTAGCCCCCTGTAGAAGGGAGCTGACAAAGTAAATTGGGCGCTGCACCATTTTCTTATGTATTTCCTCGTGCATCTGCGCAGATTCATCTTTGTCGGGACCAGAGCTTGTCGGGGAAGCCGCCTGCTTGTCGCTGGATGTGCCTGCCGTGGTTGCTGGCTCGTCATCTGCCTCCCTCTCCGCTACTAACGCAGCACTAACCACTTGATTGGTTGCCGCTATGTACAGCAGCAACTTCTCTTGTGGCTTAGGTGCGACAAGTATTGGAGGGGAGGACAGGTATCTCTTCAAGTCTTGCAGCGCAGCCTCCGCTTCCGGAGTCCATTTCATTGGACTTGCCTTTTTCAATAATTTGAAAAATGGCAGGGCGCGCTCAGCAGACCTAGAGATAAACCTACTGAGAGCAGCCACGCAACCGGCAAGTCTTTGTACATCCTTGACGCGCTTTGGTGCTTCGATCTGCTCAATGGCCTTGATCTTGTCGGGATTGGCTTCAATTCCCCGCTGAGATACGAAGAACCCGAGAAGCTTGCCGGAGGGGACTCCAAACACGCACTTCTCGGGGTTGAGCTTGAGGCTGATCTTGCGCAGATTTGCAAAGGTCTCGTCTAAATCTTGAATCAGAGTTGCTCTGTCCTTGCTCTTGACCACTATGTCATCCATGTAGGCCTCCACATTTCTGTGTATTTGTAGCTCAAGAGTGACATGGACTAATCTTGCAAATGTTGAACCAGCATTCTTTAATCCGAAAGGCATCCGTATGAAACAGTACGTGCCACATGGAGTAATAATTGCGGTCTTCTCCTCATCCTCTTCTGCCATGAAGATCTGATGGTATCCTGAGTATGCGTCAAGAAATGAAAGCAAATCACATCCAGGGAGTCAACAATCTGGTCAATGCGCGGAAAAGGAAATGGGTCTTTGGGACAAGCTTTGTTAACATCGGTAAAATCGATACAAAGTCTCCATTTCCCGTTTGCCTTGTGCACGACTACAGGATTAGCCAACCACGTACGATGGAGCACTCCTCTGACAAGGCCTGCTGCTTCCAACTTCTTGATCTCTTCTGCAAAGAATTCTTGGCGCTCCACTGCTTGCTTCCTGATCTTTTGCTTGACGGGCCGCGCATGAGGACAAACGGCAAGGTGGTGCTCAATTACTTTCCTGGGAACACCGGGGATGTCAGACGGTTTCCACGCAAACACGTCGACATTCGCCCGCAGGAAAGCAATGAGCGCGCTTTCCTATTTAGGGTCGAGAGTGGCACTGATGGTGAAGGTACCACCAGTGCCGTCCTCCTTGGCGGACACCTTCTTCGTCTCTAGCGGAGCTGCCATTGTCTTTTTACACTTGCCGGTGGAGCTCGATGGTGCGTCCTCGACGGCAGCGCAGCACTCCGAAGAGGTGCGCTTGCCGGAGTAGGCATCAGAACTCTTGTCGGACTTGGTCTTCTTCCCCCCGGGAGCTTCAACGGCAAGTGACTTGCAGTCTGCTGCGGCTGCCGCTTCCCGGTAGATCTTGTCGGCGCAGATAAGGGCATCTTTCTTGTCGCCCGGGACAGAGATGATGCTTATCGGGCCTGGCATCTTCAGCATGTTGTATGCATAGTGAGAGGCTGCCATGAACTTGGCGAGCGCTGGACGGCCAAGTATCCCATTGTAAGGTAATGGAATATCGGCAACGTCAAAAGTGACCCTCTCAGTCCTGAAGTTCAGCTTGCTGCCAAATGTTACTGGCAACGTGACCTTCCCCTTCGGCTTGCTCCTTCCCGGGTTAATTCCTTGGAATGTGCCAGTCTCTTCAAGCTCGCTGTCAGGGATTTGGAGTTTCTGGAGTACAGCGGAGGAGATCAGGTTCAAGCCGGCCCCGCCGTCAACTAGCATCTTAGTGACCTTGAGGTTGCAGATAGTTGGTGAAACCAACATCGGCAAGCACCCGACTGCAGTTGTGCGATCAGGGTGGTCCTCAATATCAAAGATGATAGGCGTGCTGGACCATTTCAGAAGCTTGCGTGATTCGACGGGTGGTCCTGCTGCATTGACTTCCCGCACCCACTGCTTGAGTTGGTGGTGCGAAGTATGCAGAGAAGCACCGCCGTCAATGCACAAGACCTCTGTGGCTTTTTGGAACTCCTTCTCACTGGTCTCAACATCATCCATGTCTTCGTCGTCGTCGTCGTTATCTTCATCCTTGTTGCGGCCGCGGGGAGGTCTGTCTCCTTGCCGCTGTTTGGCCTTGCCGTGGTGTCCTCCCCGGCCGGCGCGCTTCTCTTCGGCACTCGATGCGAGTACGAGCGTCTTCTTGTTGTCGTTCGTGAAGAACTTGGCGCTGATTGCGACGAGCTCGTGGATCTGATGATGCGGTGGAGTCGCTGTCAAGGTGGATCCGGCGAGTCGGCGATCTTGGCCTTCGGGGTGGAGAGTGCATAGTGGTTGCACCCCCACCGGTCTTGTCGCCACCGGCTTGTGCCTGGCTGACTTGCCGCGGCAGCGACGTGCTCGGCTGCCGTTGGGCGTCGCCGTTGGCGAAGCCGATGAGACTCTGAATGGTGGCCCTCCAGTCCTCGATCTTGTCTGCCGTTGGAGGGTAGTCCAGGAGCAGTTGAGCTCGCACCAAAGCTTCTGCTGCAGTGGCGGGTGGCGGTGGCGAACGGTGCGAGGAGCGGGATATGCTCGGACTTCTAACCACGTTAGAAGGAGCAGTATCCCGTCCAGGCGACCGTGTCTCGCTCGCGCCAGCATGTTGGTGTGTATGGTGGTCCTGAGCGCTCCGAGATCCACCAGCTCGATCTTGGTCTAGCAAACGCATGGTACCGTGGGTACCATGACGCTGCCGGTCCCGCGCCTCCTGAGATGGGCGCGGTGCATGTATGGACGCCGAGGTCTTGGAGTGCGCCCAGTCGTTGTGGGAGCCGGCCACGCCGCCAATGGGTAGCGCAGCCTTGTCCTTGGACCTGGCAGCACCGTGAGCTCCCTCGTCGACGCCCGTTCTTCTGCCGGCACCTGCCCCATCAGCCGCTTGCTCCGGCGATGGTGCGTTCGGCGCGGACGGAGCAGCCGCCTCAGAAGCCTTCTTCTTCGGCGGCATGTCGATGAAGAGGATGAAGATTTAGCTCGCGCGAACGCCGGATCTGGTTCACACAACCTCGACACCCCCTACCTGGCGCACCAAAGATGTCGGGTGACTGATCCACGAACACCTATGGGACCGGCGGGCCGAGTCCCTTTCGGTTCGGCGGGGGCGGAGGCAAAGAGCGGATCGAGGCGAAGCACACGAGCAGTTTACCCAGGTTCGGGCCGCACGGATGCGTAAAACCCTACTCCTGCTTTGTGGTTTGTATTGAGTTCTTGCTCGGGAGCGCGGAGTGCTACAGTACACACCAGCAGCTAACGAGACCGAGCGGGAGTGTTCCCTGAACTAGCTAACTAGCTAGCCCGTTAACTAGCCAACCTGCTAACCCCCCCTATGTTGCGCATGGGCCTCCTTTTATATGCTCAAGGGGTCACCGACATTTGGCAACGTAGACAAGGGTAAAAATGGAAAGGTGCTGCGGTAGGTACAGCTACCTGCTACAGTGTATCATACCTAACCATGACGGCAGGGGACAAGGGCATTAAATGCCCGTCTGTGTCGCCTAAACAGTGCATAAGGGACCGCCAGGGACGCCACCTCTTGCCACGATGGCAATCTTGTCAGCGCCGCTTGCCACTGCGCACCCCTGACTGCACAACCTCCCGCCACGTACGCCTGGAAGGGTCCCAGAGCGACACATTGGTGGATGTGCTGGAGCGCGGGCGCGGAGTGGTGGCTTGCCGCGGCAAGCGCCTTGCCGTGGTCGTTGTCTTGTCGCGACCGGAAGCTTGTTGCTCACCGGGCCTTGCCGGGACACGTGGCGCGTCGCGGCAAGTTCCTTGAGGTTCCTGGGTTGGCCTTCCCGGCAAGCTCCTCTTGCCGGGGCCTTGATATGCCTTGGTTGGCCTTCCCGGCAAGCTCCTCTTGCCGGGGCCTTGAGATGCCTTAGTTGGCCTTCCCGGCAAGCTCCTCTTGCCAGGGTCTTGTTTCCTTGGCTTGGATACTTTGTTCTTGAATGGCTCCAAAGGAACTACGGAGGACCTTGGCAGTCACCCGGCAAGCCTTGCCGCGGGACGCTGCGACTGCCCGTGCACAAGTTCGGGATACTAGGGTACCCCTACTCTAGTACACCGACACATCGGGTGGATCTCCGGACAAAAATGCGTCCCCCCGTGTACCCGCGCATGTGTGTGGGAGGGAATGAGTGCATGCATGGCGTGCATGCACATCTTCGCTTCGTGCATGTACCGCCAGTGTGCCTCAGAGAGGACGAGTACATCTTCTGGAACCACCAGCACGTCACTGTGATCAATCCACACAAGGAGGTCGCGACAACACCTCCATATGTGCCACATGGCTTCATGAACTGTAAGAGAGACATTGTCTAGCATGCCATTGTAATTCTAATTTGCGTGTTTCGCACATACTTGAAGTACTAGTAAGGTACACGTGCAATGCACGCATCAGATTTGGCAACCAAATTATGAATAAATACCACACTATAGCATGTAAGCTTTGAGTCATGTATGCCTGATGTAGACGTTCATTTAATTCTTATAGTTCAACTCATTCAAAATCAATTAGTTTTTATAAAAAAAGCTAGGGCCTCTTTGATTCGTAGGATTTCCAAAATGTGGGAATAGGAAAAACATGGGATTAGAGTGGAATGTTGTCTTAAATCCTATGGGATTGTACGAGTGTTTGATTCTGCATAGAAAAAACGCAGGATTCTTTCAAACAGGTTTGAGTGGATGGGATGTTTCCTATGAAATCTAGTGCAAATGAATCCTATGGAAAATTTTGTATGGTTTACAATCCTTCGAATCAAACAACCAAGATAGGAAAAATTCCTAAGGATTATAATCCTCCAAAATTCTTTTGAGAATCCTTTGAATCAAAGAATCCCTTAATATATTTTATGATTCATGGAATTGTGCGTTGTAAAGCATAAAGTAAAAAACAAATAATGGCAATTCAACTAGAAAACAAGTTTGGGCAGTAATGACACGGAAGATCCTAGAACAAAGGAGAAACACTTGTGTTTTGAGGTTTGTGCATTATGCTAGATTGTACATGTGGCAAAATCCAGTGGGGGGCTAGAAGATGGTGCGAGGGGCCAAGTGCAGGGAGACTATGAAGGAGTGAACAAGTGCGAGATCGATATTTAAAGAGAGGGGGCGAGAACGTGTGCTGTTGTGCACAGTAGCAGAGCCATGAAAAATAAATGAGCTAAGGGGCCAATCATTGCTAATCCTTTACGAGAAGGGGCAATTCATCAACTTAAACCATTTTACCAGCAATTGTCTAATGATCACATTCATATTAGCCTCGATATATAGTGATCTTAGGGGGGGCCTTGTCGCCCCTGTCTTCGCCACTGTGCGCGCGTCAGAGAGATGAAGCGGAAGGCATGGATGATGAGAGGGGGACGTTGGATATATAATTAATGTGGGTGTATTAGCTATGTAATCCTATATAGAGAGGTATAGATTGATTGATGTGGACATGGGAAAGAGGGTGAGACATCACTAGATATATAGATTTATCGGTTTGTGTGGAAAACGATGGAAGACCTTGTTATATATACACACATAGAGGAACATCGATCGTTGCGCATGCACGTGAGAGATAAAGAATGCCCGATATGATGGAGAAGGGGAGGTGTGTGTGTGCATGCATGGGAGACTGACCTGAAGAAAAAGATTGCATGTGTGCGCTGGATAATGCCGACTGGTAGCGTGTGTGCATGCATGCACGAGAGAAAGTTAGTGGTACAATTATAAAGAGAAGACAATTATGTGGGTGTAAAAGACTAGGTGAGGTCATAATCAATGTAAAGTTGAATTCAAATATTTGAATAAGAGATCATGATGTTTGAAACCCATGCATGCATGAATATAACTGAGATATGCGCGGTGTGGTTTGGAAACGAGCATCTTGTACTGTATACACATTGAACAAGGCCAGACTGATTTGAATTTGAGATATCGATGGCAGACATCATTTGACCACATTGCATCCGTGCATGGACACACTATTCTAATCGGAGATGATGGGTGGCTTTCGCATCACATATCTATATCTATAACCCTATATATTATAGTTTATATTTTTTATATAGTGTGCGGATAACTTTAACTTTGAAAGATGGTCGTTGGATGAAGCCAATCCGATGGTGCAGAGATGGCAAATTTGAGCACTACTGGCCGTTGGATATCATCTAGATTCCACCAGATTTTCCCACATGTACAATCTAGAAGAATCCATGGTTGAACTTAAACATAATGCACAAACCTCAAAACACAAGAACTTCTTCTTTGTTCTAGAATCTTCCGTATCAGAATTGCCCAAATGTTTTTCTACATGATTTGCCATTATTTGTTTTTTACTTTATGCTTCACAATGCACAATCCATGAAAATTAAAATAGATTATCTTTCTTATAAAAACTAGATGATTTTGAATGAAATGAACTATAAGAATTAAACAAACATCTACATCACACTACTAGAAAAAGGGCTATCAATGGGATTGACACTAATGGCGCACCAGACAAGCGGTGCGCCATTAGTATATACTAATGGAGCACCACCTTCTGATACGCCATTAGAGTTGAAATTACAAATGGCGCACCTGGCCTAGGGTGCGCCATTAGTATCAAAAAAAAATTTGAACTAGTGCGCCTGTCCAAACATACTAATGGCGCATCCAGACACAGTGCGCCATTACTAGTTGTAACTAGTAATGGCGCACCTGTCGAAAAGTGCGCCACTAATGTTGTTTTTTTATTATATTTTTTATTCCTTTTTTTTGCAAAACTACTAATGGCGCACTGTTCCACCGTGCGCCATTACTAGTTTAAACTAGTAATGGCGCACTGTGGGACAGTGCGCCATTAGTATGTTTTTTTTGCAAAACTACTAATGGCGCACCACCAGAAGGTGCGCCATTAGTAACCTAGATTACTAATGGCGCATTTAGAGTTGGTGCGCCATTAGTAAGTGGGCAGCAACAAGATATTTTGGACAGCCTCTCCTACCCACACTCACTTTCTCCCCACTTCATTCTCTCCACCTCCTCCTTGTCTCGGGTGCCTCCTCTTTTTCACCTCATTTCCACCATAGATTCATTCAAATTAAGTGGTTAAATTACCTTCTTTTGATAGGTAAGTAAGGGGGGAAGCTATATTTATGTTGTTCTCCCTACAACAATGTGCACATGCACTTTTTATGGCCTAGCTAGATCTATGTATGTTCGTGGTTTTGCATATGTTTGTGGTGTTGCATATGTGTTTGTGTTTGGAGGTGTACCGGTATTTGAAATGCGATAGTTGCCAATATTTTGCCAGAATGTTGATTCATTTCCGTTTCGGTGAGAATTTTGGCATTAAGCATTCTTTTTGGTCCTATTTTTAGGGAAAGTCATGCCAAAATTTTTCTTGGTTCTAAAATATCGTTTTGCTCTACCCCGCAGGCGACCATGGTCCGCACGATGACCGAAGGCATCGTGAATAGGTTTTTGAGGTCCGCGAAGGCCGAGATGCTTCAAAAGAACGAGACGGAGATAAGATGTCCGTGTCGAAGATGCAAGATGAAGAGCCTTATTGCGGACCCGGATTCCGGGCAGGTGCGGGACCACCTGCTATTGTGTGGTTTCATGGATGGCTATCGGTGGAAAGGTGATGAAGATGACTACGAAGTCGTCCATGGGGGCCGGGCAAGAAATGAGGAAGGGCAGCAAGACAACCACCGCGGCTCGGGCGGGCGAGAATACGAAGAATCCCCAGGAGATGATCACGACGGTGATGCTGTACACAGTCATCATGTAGAAGATGCAGGACATGATGATGAGGAAGGTGCCAGAGTAGACGACGGGCATGATCATGAAGATGATGATGCCGGTGGAGCAGACGACGCTGGACCATCGATGGGCTGGGTGCAGGACCCTCATATTCAAGAGCTGCTTCTCAAGCAGACGGATAACGCAAGAGCTGCCGCCCGAGAGAAAGCCAAGATGGATCAACTTGAGTTAGACGAGGTTACTCCATTGTATGAAGGATGCAGGCCCGAGGATACCCGCCTGAAAGTAACGCTCATGGCTCTAGAGATGAAGGTAAAACACAAAATGACCGACGCATGCTTCGACGAGAACATGTCATTCTGGCACGAACGTCTTCCCAAGGGGAACAAGTGCCCGACCAGTTTGGAGGAGGCAAAGTAAATCGTGTGTCCTCTGGATTTACCGCACGTGAAATGCCATGTGTGCATGAAAAATTGCATCATTTATCGGGACGAGCATGCGGAGTCTACCATATGTCCGGTGTGCGGCGTCACTCGATACAAGAAGAGGAAGAAAGCTCCTCGAAAAGTGGTGTGGTACTTTCCAATCACTCCTCGTCTGCAGCGGTATTTCACGGACCCTAAGGTAGCAAAGCTCCTGCGTTGGCACGCGGATAGGGAGGAGAAGAAGCGAGAAGATGACGCAAATGATCCGGAGATAGATAAAAAAGACAAGATGCTGAGTCACCCTAAGGATGCGAGCCAGTGGCAAGCATTGAACTTCGAAGACCTAGAATTTGGGAACGATCCAAGGAACATCGTGCTGGGCGCGAGCACCGATGGAGTCAATCCGTTTGGCAGCCAGAGAAGCACACATAGCACCTGGCCTGTGATTGTGTGGATGTACAACCTTCCCCCCAGGTTGTGCATGAAGAGGAAGTACATTCACATGAGTATGCTAATTGAAGGACCGAAACAACCAGGGAACGACATCAATCTGTATCTGGGGCTGCTGAAAGAGGAGCTTGACACGCTGTGGAAAGCGCCAGCCAATACGTGGGACGCCGCAGAGAAAGAATATTTCCCTATGAGAGCCGCGCTGCTCACGACGGTGCACGACTATCTCGGTTATGGATATGTCGCGGGGCAGGTGGTCCACGGATTTCCTGGATGCGTCAGGTGCATGGATGACACAACGTATCGCCAGCTAGATAGAGATCCCGGGTCTTTGAAAACCGTGTTCATGGGACATCGAAGGTGGCTTCGCGACGATGACCCGTGGATAAAACGCAAGGATCTGTTCGATGGTGAAACCGAACCCCGAGGACGCCCACGTACGAGGAGCGGCGAGGAAATAGACGAGCTGTTGAAAAATTGGAAAGATTGCCCACTGCCGGGAAAGAAGCAAAAGGCGCTAGAGCCGGGAAAGAAGCAAAAGGCGCCAGAGCCGCTGGTGAAGGTATGGAAAACGAGGTCTGTTTTCTGGGACTTGCCGTACTGGAAGATCCACCGTGTGCCTCACAGCCTTGATGTAATGCATATCATGAAGAACATGTCTGAGAGTCTGCTTGGTACCCTGCTCAACATGCCAAAGAGGACCAAAGATTGGCCGAAAGCAAGGGCAGACTTGAAATCAATGGGCATCAGGCAGGAGCTTCACGCTATATATGATGATGATGATGATGATGATGATGATGATGATGATGATGAGGCGAAGCAGGATACAGAAAGTCGTCGCAAAGGCAAAAAGGCTAAGAAGACCGGAAATGACTACCCTCCCGCATGCTTCACTCTAAGTCAGGAGGAGATTGAGCAGTTTTTCACCTGCCTCCTAGGAGTAAAACTTCCTTACGGTTACGCGGGGAAGATAAGCAGATAACTAGACCCAGCGAAGTAGAAGTTCAGCGGGATGAAGTCTCACGACTGTCACGTGCTGATGATGCAGATACTTCCAGTTGCAAACCGTGGGATCATGGATGCGCACGTCCGTGAAACGCTATTTGGCCTATGCAACTTTTTCGACGTCATCTCTCAGAAGTCTGTTTGCGTGAGGCAACTCAGAAGGCTACAGGAAGAGATCGTGGTGATACTATGCGAGCTTGAGATGTACTTCCCGCCTGCATTCTTCAACGTTATGGTGCATCTGCTGGTCCATATCATGGACGATATCATCCAACTCGGGCCGACGTTCCTGCACAGCATGATGCCGTTCGAAAGGATGAATGGTGTCATCAAAGGATACATTCGCAACATGTCACGTCCAGACGGAAGCATAGCCAGGGGCTTTCTGACCGAAGAGTGCATCTCCTACTGCACGAATTATCTAGGCATCGAGAACCCCGTTGGTTTGCCCGTCAACAGGCACCTCGGCAGGCTCGCTGGATGGGGTCACCGTGAGGGTCGCCGCGAAATGCATGTCGACTTCGAGGGTCGACTCCCCGACTTTGAAAGAGCAAACCTAGTCGCGCTACAACACATAGACGTGGTCGATCCTTTGGTGGTAGAGCACAAAACCTTTATTAAGAAGACGTACAATGACCGAGGCCAACAGAGGACGGACGGATATATACTCAAAGAGCACAACTCATGTTTCACGCGTTGATTCAAGCAGAAGCTTTTGTCGTACCCTTTACATGAGGATTCTTCCACGGAAGAACAACTCATATTCACCTTGTCACAGGGCGCTGAGCACAACCTGATGACCTATGAGGCGTACGATATCAACGGCTACACATTCTACACCGAGGCCAAGGACATGAAGAGCGATGGTTATCAGAACTCTGGGGTAACGATGGAATCCTACACCGGTAACGACAAGGATAGATACTACGGAAGAATCGAGGAGATCTGGGAGCTGAGCTAAGCTGGAGAGAAGGTCCCGATGTTCCGTGTCAGATGGGCGAAGAGCGTCCTAAAAGAAGACCGGTATTTCACCACCATGGTTATACCCGAAGCCAAATCCAAGACCGCGGGCACAAACGTCACCGCGAAAAATGAGCCATGGGTACTGGCTTCCCAAGTGGACCAATGCTTCTTCATTACTGACCCGTCAAAGCCCAGTCATGTTGTCATGAGGAGAGGCAAAAGGAAGATCATCGGAATGGATGGAGTAGCCAATGAGCAAGACTTTTCGACAAGTATGGTGACCCGAGGATCGAACATGACGACGATGATGAAGTAGCAGCATACACCACAAGAAGAAGCAGGACCACCCTACCTAAAGGACGTTCGTTTCACAGAAGAACTCCATTTGTGAAAAAGAAGGGCAAGAAGATTGTGAATAGATAGCTAGCAAAGATCGATTGTATTTAAATCGTAGCCATCATTTCTTGATTGTATTTCATGGGCACTTTTTGAACTATCATGAATATTTTTAAATTTCATGGACACTCGTTCTCGATCCCCCTCCATCTCGATCGCTATCCCACCTCGCCAGATTCGGTCCCCCTCGCCGCCGAGCACCCCCCGGTCCACCGGCCGCTGCTGCTGACTCCCCGCACCCTCGATTCCCATACTCAACTGCCGCCGCCCACCCCCCGCACCCCTCCCCTACTCAACCGCCGCCGCCGACCCCCCGCACCCTGCGCACCCTCCCCCGCTCCACCGGCATTACTGTTTGATGATATTTTAAAAAAATTATTACTGTCTTATAAAAAAAATATTACTATTGCAGTAGCCATCTTATAAAAAAAATTATTACTGTCTTATAAAAAAATTATTACTGTCTTATAAAACAAGTTTGAACATATTTAAACACAAATACTAATGGCGCACCGGTGTGAGGTGCGCCATTAGTATGGATGTACTTATGGCGCACCAGGGTGAGGTGCGCCATTAGTATGGATGTACTAATGGCGCACCAGGGTGAGGTGCGCCATTAGTATGGATGTACTTATGGCGCACCGAGGGGTGGTGCGCCATTAGTATTGTGCCGCCCCCATCCATATTTCCACCCTGGCCCAAACCTATCCCCTCTCTCTCCCTCGCCCTCCCCCTCGATCCCCTTCCCCTCTCCTCTCCCGACGCCGCTGCCCCGCCGCCTCGACGCTGCCCCACCGCCTCGACGCCGCCCCAACGACACCTCGACCCCGCCGCGACGTCTCCAACCACCGCCGCCTGAGGCCCTGACGTCGGCGCCGCTCTCCCCGTCGCCCCACTTTGTTGGACGCCATCGCCCCGCCGCCCTCGTCGCCGGTGGCCCGGACGCCGCCCCGTCCACACCACTGTCGCCGGAGCACCACCACCACCCAGACCTCGTCCCCTCCTCCCCTACGTCGTCGTCATCCCCGACATCCTCCCCGCGCCCCACTGCCCTATC
>NC_041386.1:108795642-108803821 GCF_002162155.2 Triticum dicoccoides
GGCCACCATGAGCTCCCCCTCCTCCTCTCCCCCTCTCCCCCTCGCGCGCACGCGCTTACGTCGTTTAGCACATTAGGGTAATGCACCCCCATCCTCCCTCCTTCCTCCGGATATGTTCTTCTTAGTTATCTGAATCTATTCAAGTCTGAAACTGTTAGTGTGAGGTGTCTGCAACTGTTGCAATCTTGTTGATAAGTAAAAGATGATCTGAAATTGAAACCCCAAATCACATGATTCACAATTAGATGATCTGAATCTATTAAGCAGTTTTAGACAATGGTATGATTTCTGAGTTGGACCGACCAGGAGAGATTGTTCATGATTAGTATATCCCCAAGTTCAACTGTTGCTAACTTCCTAGCTATAGTTCTTGATACATACTTAGAATTGGTCCACTGATTATCTAGGTTTGATGCACCGTATTTGTCCCAAGGTTGTCGATGGTTTTCACCAATTGATTGTGTGTTTGCATTGCCTGCTCGTGCACTTTACTTTAAATCTGAGCATCCAAGTACTTATATTTACTTTAATAGATCTAAATCCAGTAATGTCATGTGTGATCAAGGCTGCATAATTATGTAGGGCTTAAGAGTTTCACTTTGATGATGATGCCCTTTGCTGCTCAAGATTTTTCATATATGGGCACTAGAACTCACGCATCTATTATTTCGCAGTGAACATGTAACCTTTTCGCTTTTGCTCTGCATGTGCTTCTCAGTTTGCTAGTTATATCTCTAGGTTCTTGATTGGCTTCACTAGTTTTCTATATGGTTTTCTCAGTGTATCAGATTTAATGAGTCAGCTCTGCTTTATTCCTGTGTCTATATGGTTTTCTAGTGCCTTTCACTGGATGTTTTTAAGTGTAATCCCCATGTATTTTTAGCCCTGTATTGGTTCAGTAGGTGTTTCCTTTATTTTGTCAGTGTTAGATCATCTCACTGAATTTGTGTGTACAAGCCCTGCAGTGCAGATGTATTTTAGTGTAAGCTCAGCAACTTTTGATGAATTCTCAGTGTAATATACCCCAGAATTATAGTGCAATTTATCCCATATTTTGAGTGTATTTGTCAGTGTAATATACCCTAGAATTACAGTGTAATCTCCATGATTAAATTTTCTGGTTGCAGTGCAGTTCTTGTTATATATTTCTGGTTGTTAGACTGTTCAGCTATGCAAAGTGAAATACAAGTTCAGCATGTCAATAATGATTTTGGCAGCAGTGTGAGGCAGCAGTGTGCGGCTCAATTCCTTCATTGGATAATGATTTTGCAGGTACCCCGAGAGGCCCTTGAGTTTGCCGGAATGTCGATTAACTTCCGTTCCGGCAAATTCGGGTACTCCATATGTCCTATTTTCAGCAAAGGTCATGCTGAAATTTTCCGTGAATTTTAGCATGACTTTGCTAAAAATAGGACATATGGGGTACTTGTGACTAATGCATGGGCCGGGGTATCTTAGTAATTAATTAAGTAGGATCAAGTGCCCCGGCGTACTTGTGACTAATGCATGGCTTTTAGGGTGCCTCGGTGTCGATAAAACCGAAATGATGAAAGCTTAGGCTTTTAGGGTGCCTCGGCGTCGAAAAACCCTCAATGATAAAAGCTTAGCTTTTAGGATGCCTCGGTGTCGACAAACCCTAAATGATGAGACCATGATCTTGTTCCTTGACAATAACCAACTTTTTGACCAAACTTTGTTCCTATTTAGAGAGAAACATGGCCAACAACGATGAGGCCGGGGGTTCAGGCGGCAAGGCATTCTGGGAGCTGTCCCTGGAGATGGAGGAACAACCTCACTTGTATGAGGACGCTGCCTTCCCCACCGATCCTGAGACCACTGATGGTACCGCCAAGGATGACCCCACTGATGCCACCACTGATGGTGCCGCCGAGGATGCCACCACTGATGATGGCGGCGCACGCACAGATGGCAGCCAACCGAAGAGGCAACGGAAGGACCGGCGCCCGACCGTGCTCCGCACCCTCAAGGAGGAAGTTACTGAAGTGGACTCCAACGGGAATCCAACGGCGCCTGAACGAATAGTCAAGGGGTACTCGCTTCAGCTCGGGTGCATTCTCCGGAGCACCGTCTCGATCAACACCGAGAACCTGAGGCATCCTGACCGAGGGAATTTGCGCAACCTCCTCTTCATGAAGCTGCACGAATGATACAAGTTCCCCGCTGAATTTGAAAACACAAGCCTCAAAGGGAATAAAGTGAACAATGCTGCCCTCACGAAGATGAGCAAGGCCCTGTCTACTTGGAAAATCAATGTGAAGAGAATGATCGAGAAAGGTGAGAGTTATGAGAAGATCAACGAGAAAAATCCTTCGATCGCCGAAGATGACTACAACGACTTCTAGATCAATTGCTCGAGCACCGCAAACTCCGAATCAAGTAAGTGGGGGAAAGAAATGCGGGAGCTGAACTTAGGGGAACACACACTCGGTCCCGGCGGTTACAGAGTGGCGGAGCCTATATGGGACAAGGAGGAGGCGGACCGTGCCGAGCAAGGCCTACCGCCCCTCTTCAATAAATACGGTGACAAGCAGACCAGGAACTTTGTCAGGGCCCCGTACAAGAAGGACCCGAAAACAAAGGAGCTTACCAAGGATCCGAAGACCAGGGCGCTTGAGCTTGTTCTGGTAAGGAATACACCCCCGCGTAATTAGCTCCATATGGTTGCATTCTAATTAATGAAGCAAAATTTCTAAATGGTTCACATTCCTTCCGCAGGCGACTGAAAGCAGTAGCGCGGGGTCGACTAAGAGCAACCCTTGGGACACCACTCTAAATAGGGCGTTGAATGTAATGAAGAACAAGGATAAGCTCAGTAAGTCGATGTCAGCTGGTCGTGTGGCCGGCAAAGGCTTGTCGACAAAATGGTCGTCATACTATAACACTGGTGGGCGAAAGGAGAAACAGACCAGCTCGGAAAGCCAGGCGCGCGAGGTTCAAGAACTCAGGGCACAAGTGGCGCGGATTCCGGAGATTGTCCAAGAGCAAGTGCAACAACAACTCGGAGCGACGATCACCGCCATTGTGCCTACCTTGATCTAGGGGATTAGTGCGTGGATTACGGGCGGCCAACAGGGGCCGCCCCCGATTCCTAGCTTCACGGCCAGCAACTCGCAGAATGCGATGGCGTGGCCATTGGTGTCTCCGGCGGAGGCGGCATTGGTGTCTCCGACGCCGGCACGGGAGCTTAATGCACCCGCGTGTACGCCGGCCGGCACCTCTGCAGCAAGCGGCCCCTCCGTCAACTGCACGCCCGCCATTGGCGGTGCCTCGACATTATCCGAGCTCGACGCCATCATCACGGTAACTAATTAAGCCTCTCTCGGCTGAGGACTTCATCTCCTTGCCTTTGACTGGGCATCCCTGACGCCCTACATGTTTTCGCAGGGCGCCGCTGATGTTCCGTGCACTCTCCTGCACTTCGTGAACAACGAGTTGGTTGATGTCGCCAAGGGCAAAATCGTTCAACCGGGCAACCCCTTGTTCCACGGTACCCAGATGCCACCCAACTTGTTTAGGGTTCAACTGGTTCGGGTGCTGCCAGGCTGCGACGAGTTGTTACCTCCGATTCGACCCGTCGGGGCCGACGATGATGACGTGATGAACCTCAGCGCCTGCCTGAGCTGGCCCCTACTTTGGCCGAAGAGCCAGATTCGTTTGGGGGCAGGGGACACCACCCCAAAGACAACACCGCCAGTCGTGCCGGTGCCAAGTCGGCCCCATGGCAAGACCGCCGCAACGGTGTCGGACATCCCTATGCCACTGGATCCAAACATGCATATGGCATAGGATCAGAACGACGACGACGACGATACATTTTCCAACGTCGATCAGTACTTTGCCGATCATGGGTACGGTGGCGACTTCATGGGGCCTCCTTCTCAAGAACCCAACCCAACAAAAGACGTGCGCGATCTAGCTGGTACCGCGGAGAAGCCAAGTTGCAATAGGCGTCGTCTGCCGTTCAGCTCTCAGGAGACGCCTCCAGCTGCCGACTTCACCGAGCCTCAGATAGGCGAGGTGCGAAATATTATCAGCCCCAACACACTCAAGAAGGCGGTCTGTGAGCAGAACTCGGTCCCATTACAGGAGAAGAAGAAGGCACGCAAAAGAAAGACTAACAAGGGTGCGGGCCAGCCGGCACCGAGTACGATCCGTGCTCAGGACGAGCTACCTTCACCTGAGGATATCTTGAGGAGGGTGCATGTGGAGGGTGGGCTGATGCTACCGAGAAATATGCTCGATGCTGCAACCGGTGCTATGCGGAGTCTGCATGACAGTGTTCTTTCTTTGGAGAAGCGGCGTCTCGGAGAGAAGGATGTGGCATACCCGGTTTTTGCGGCCAAGGTGCCAGAGGGCAAGGGCTTTGTGGATAACTCCATCGGGGGTACGATCGTCCTGCGGTTTGATGACATCCATGCTATGTTAAACCTTAATCCGCTGCACTACACCTTCGTTCGGCTATTTTCGCTGAGTATGGAGATGCGGATCATTCGCGACAAGACCCTGAACATCGTGATAGTCGACCCCTTCTACATGCGTGCCAAGATCTTGGGCAGCGCTGGGGACTAGCAAGTCGCGACTTCTTACCTCGAAGGCGTCATTCTGGCAAACCAAGATAAGGATAACTTCCTCGTGCCTTACTTTCCCGAGTAAGTCCTCCCCTCAACCACCCCGTAACATATGAATTCTTAGATTTCGATCGTTTTTCTTTTAACATTCCGTGTTTTCTGCAGTGACACACATTGCACGCTCATCCTCCTAAGCCCCAAATATTCCATGGCCACGTATTTCGACCCGGACCGTCAGTCGAACATAGACTACACAAATGTCAAGAAGGTTCTTGATGATGTTCTCCCCGGCTACGTCAAATCTGGAGGCACCTTCACCAGGCCTATTCGTAAGTACGGCAAGCACGTGTTCTCCCACGATACGACGTTCTGCTGTGTCAAGCAGCCGCCTGGCGGTCAGAAGGGTGCCTACTACGCCATCCATCACATGCGGGCGATCGTACGGGACCATCATCAACTACTGCTACCGAGTAAACTCAAAGATTGGGCCGCGAGCGTGTCGGCAATCCAGGACGCGGACATCAGACAAGAATTCTTTCGCATCCAGTCGGAGTTTGCGGAAATCATCTATCAAGATGTCCTTCGTACCTCGGGGCAGTTCTACCTAAGAAATCAACCGTCCAACAGTGACATCGACACAATGCTACAAATGCAGGCTGACAACGACCGTTATTTCATGACTCCCACGATAGACGGAGGCTTCATCCACACTCCGGTCCCTTGAGTCGAGTCGAAAGCAGTGATGCTGTGTCTAGTTCTGAAACATCGATTGGCTCATGTTGTAATTAAACTTTAATGAACTTGTAGTATGTCTCTTTGGTTTCAAGAGTCGTTCAACTTAGATGTAATCGATGCTATTAATGTCTTGCTTTTCTCTTCCGATCGTTCT
Organism: Triticum dicoccoides; assembly: GCF_002162155.2. Lineage (NCBI taxonomy): Eukaryota > Viridiplantae > Streptophyta > Magnoliopsida > Poales > Poaceae > Triticum > Triticum dicoccoides. The sequence goes on from NC_041386.1 coordinate 108,801,121, forward strand.
GTTGCATACTTATATATTGCTTATGTATTGTCTGTTAATTGGTACTAACGTTTTGTTTGGCTAGTGCATAGCGATGCCGTCGTATGTCGTGTACAAGGGTAAGGTTCCCGGAGTCTACGGCGACTGGGAGGAGTGTCAGAGACAGGTTCACCGATTCAGCGGTAACAGTTACAAAGGGTACACCACTAGGGCCGAGGCGAAATCTAGATACGCCCGCTATCTAGCGGGAGAGGGGAGGGAGCGTTGGAGGAACCGGATGAAGACGAGTTTCATCGCGATGATGCTCATCGTGATGACCGCAGCTCTCTTCTATGATGGTAGTTTAGATGATCGATATCGACTTGTAATGTGAAGACAAACTCGCTACTCGCGGTCTCGAGACTTGTAATATAATGTTCTATCTTTGTTCGGTCTTTTCAATTCGGAGACTAATATGATGAATTGTATTCAGAGACTAATATGATGAATTGTATTCAGAGACTAATCTTCTATTGTATTTGATGAATCTGTTTTTGATGTGTGCTGTCTATATTTTGTCCAATTATACATTTTGTAACCTGTGCAAAAAACAGAAAATAAAAAAATAAAAAAAACCTAATATTCATACTAATGGCGCATCACATCACAGTGCGCCATTAGTATGCCAAAGGATACTAATGGCGCATCATTAAATAGTGCGCCATTAGTATGCCGAAGTTACTGATGGTGCATCTTGTTGTTGTGCGCCATTAGTATGCCAAAGCACCTGGGTATACATGGCCCCCTGGGAGGCATACTAATGGCGCACTGTTGTATATACTAATGGCGCATCTGACGTCCGCCATTAGTATACCAGATACTAATGGCGCACAAGCGGTGCGCCATTAGTAAAATATACTAATGGCGTGGCACTAATGGCGCATCCCTAATGCGCAATTAATGCCCAAATTAGGTGCGCCATTAGTAGGCCTTTTCCTAGTAGTGTCATGCATATATGACTCAAAGCTTACATGCTATAATGTGGTATTTATTCAGAATTTGGTTGCCAAATCTCATGTGTGCAATGCACGTGTACCTTAGTAGTCCAAATGGTGTTTGTGTGTGTGTTGTGCGTGTTAAACATATTGTACATAGTATCATACATGGTTTATATTCCGAACATCTAGCTAGAGCATACATGTACTATGATTTGAATTCAACATAAAATGGATAGATATATTTGAATTTGATATCGTATGTACATGTAGTTCGTATTTATATAGGAATTTACTTCTCCTATATTCGTGTCAGGTGTTGTGAAGATAATATTTAGATGGTTGTATAACTAACCCGAGTACAATCCCTTTCAAACAGGGAAAATGTACTCAAATTTAGTCCATATGCTAGACAAGACACATTGTTTTTTTATTGTTGAGGGAAGTGCAAATTGTTTTGGTACTGTACACGTTATGTATGTTATCCCGATTCTTTTAGTTTTTTTGTTGTATTTGAATGCATTTCTAGTAATATAGTAAAACGGGACATGGCTCTCTCTAGTGATGAGGTGCGAATTGCCTTTTTTTGGGTACACATTAAGCTTGTTCTCCCGAAATTTCAAGCCGCGCCTTGTTATGCCGAAATTTCAAGCTAGCATCTCTCTCTATCGTGCTACAAAACTCTCGCCTCTTCAACCCGCGCCTTGTTACCCCGAAAGATTTAAGATATATCTTTGTCTTGTTGTGCCTAGAAAAATCCCTCCATCTCAACCCGCGCCTTGCTATCCCAAAATTACAACACGCGCGAAAACTCCCACCTCCTGCGAAATCCCGACACGTGAAATGCCCGTGATACCCCTAAACCGAAAGAACCGCCTAGCTCAAAATGGTGGGGGTACTTTTGTAACTTACCCCACATTTCAGACAAGCGCGTCCCTAAGCCATGGTTCCCCCTCCCATCGCCTACTTTTCGCCATTCAAAATCCCAGGTCGCCATAACCTCTCCGCTCCAGGCGCGAAACCCCACCCTCCTCCGTCCTCCACCTCACCGCTGCCCAGTCGGAGCCTCTTCCCGAACGACGTCATCCATAGGAACACCTAGACGTCCCTCATCTACCGTACCGGATGAGGATCCGTCGTCGATCTCGTCGTCCCACCGGTTCAGCCACTCTGTCCTCCACCTCCAAGGAGCTGCCCCGACGTACCCCTCGTCTTTCGCGCCACCTCCATTCCCACACCGTCGTCTTTACCTGCACCACCGGAAGAGCATCATCATCATCATTTCCTCAGATGAAGCTGAGGCCTAATCGGTGCCACCAAAGAGGTTGTACACTAATCGCCACATTTTCTTCTTCATTCGATCTCACGGTGTTGTCGGTGCTCGATTCCGAGCCGACATGGCACGGCTCCATCCACGGCGGCGTCGCTGGCCACTTCCTCCATAGTGTCGCTCCCTCGGCGGCAACGTCCACATCAGTAGGAGCAGGTGCTGCTTTAGCTCTCGCTTGTGATGCTGCTCTGCTCTTGCTGGCAGTCCCCTTCCTAGTTTGCTCTTACTATTGCTATGGCTCTTGCTCTTGCTCTCGCTCTTGCTCTTGCTTGCGATGCTGCTCCGATTTGGCTATACTTCAGTCGACTGAATTGACTTTTGGGTCAGTCGATTTTCAGGGGGTGGGGGGATCGCCAGAGTTAAGGAAGAACCATCCGTAGCAGGGAGGGGGGCTTGCTGGAGAGGTACCCCACTATCT
>NC_041386.1:108804065-108820599 GCF_002162155.2 Triticum dicoccoides
GCTGGGGCGGCGGCAGACCGGCGGTGGGGAGTGGTTTTGGGGCGGGTGGGGTGGCGCACCGCCGGCCACGGGTGGAGGGGGTGGCAGTTTGGCCGGTGGTGGCTGGCGGCTCAGGGGGGTGGAGGTTGAATATGAACTGCTACACGATCAGCTGCCCCGGCTCCCGCATGCGCTGCCGCTACTGCTTTTCTGCTACTACTGCGTTCAATTTCGATAGCAAAATTCAGTTTCAATAGTTAAGTTCAGTTCCGACAGTTAAATTCAGTTTCGACAGTTAAGTTCAGAGATGGGCGGCTGATGTATTTTACATCTAGCACTTTATGGTTATGTATTTTACTTCATCTATTGGAGATGCTATTAGAATTCCACTCAGGTTAACGTTGTCTCTCTTGTCCTGCTTCGGCCTCGGTGTCGTACAACTCACCGGAGCTGCTCCAACGACGAAACCCTCCATCACAGCGAAGCAGTACCCCGGGCTCCATCTCCAAACTCCTATGATCTTCTTCACCTCCTCCGACAGCCAAGTCAGCCGAAGCATCCTCACCAACCAACCCAATCACGCTGAGATCAACATGGCTTTGCCAAAGAGGTTGTACACTTGTTGCATTACTTTTTTACTCTACATGTTATATATATTGTCCACTGAGCACACGTAGTAACGTGAAATATGATTATTTTATCCAACTATATGACAAGAAGTGAGGTACCAGGCAACTTAGCTATCCGTGAAGGACTCTCTTGAACGCCATCATTATTTATCTCTGTGCGTTTGAGCTGTGCATCTGTTGGTGGGCCTGGGAGTTGAGCTAGTAGGGCAGTGGCCTGGGTCCAAAGTAGTAGAAGTAGCACAAAAACATTTTTTGAGTGTAGGCTGTCCTTGCTCAAGCCTGCCTACTAGAATCGCGAGTGCTTGAAAGGAAAAGTGAAGGAAAACATAGGAATTGGAAAGTTTCCTATGGTACTACTATTCATGCATTTGGTTCAAAGGAATGGAGCAAATGAAAATTGTAGGATTTGTTCCTTTAGTGTCTCCTTGAAAGAAAAACCGTAGGACTTTTAATTTCCACTTGTCCTCCTTTTCAAATTCCTATTCATGAAGCACAAGACAAAGAGATAGTAGCATCATAGCATTATAACCGTACATTTTCTTGTGGGTTGACTTAATCTCACCATGCTTCTTTGCATCATGTGATCTTCCAATTCTTGTGAACCAAACACCCAGATTGGCAGAAATCCTGTGTTTTTAAATTCTCTGTTTTGCATGTGCATTCCTATCATATTCCTGTCTATTTCCTATCCCTGCATTGTTAGAATCCTCAAATTCAAACAAGCCCTTACACAATTACTTTTGTTACAGATATGTGTCAAATAAAACCTTGTGTGGTTTGTCCTGCTCCTGTTGAGTTGTGTTCCACCCCAGCTCAGCTGCTCCAACGATGGAAGGGTTCACCACAGCAGGGATCCGCTCTCCAAACTATCTTTCGCCACGTCAGATCTTCTTCCCCGCGGCCGGCAGCCACGACAACTGCATTACCATCATCAACTAAGAGATGACCTTGAGGACTACACAGGTCCACAAGAGAGGTCGCACTCTTCTGTGTCTGCTTACATTATGCATCGCTTAATATGATGACATTCTACTTTATCGACGTGTTCACCTATTAGACTCCGAGTCAGGTCCAAACTAATGCCGAAACTTGAGTTTTTAAATGGTTGTGGGGTACATATTGGGGCAGCAATCAGTACTATCTGTCTACTATCTGGTTAATCTCGGGTGTCTACTATGAGCTTCATGTTGGGTGCAAACAAACATTAAAGGAGCCATTATCTGTATTTTTTAACTAAAGCTATTATCTGCCTGCTATCATTGGTTTTGGGTCTATCCATAGTTTGCTACCATCACTCTGGATTGGTGCATGCACTCCTTACATAATCTCACTATGGTTTATTCCTATGCATGTCAGTTATAGTACACAATGGAACTGAACATGTAGAGCAAAAGAGACGAGCCTTGCATGGCAATTAAATTTCATGCAGACGTCGCTCCATGGTGGGCGCAAAGGCAGCCCCCTCCACCCATTCCGGACTGTAATCAAGAGGAAGATAACTTTTCTGAGGGGGATTCTGTCGGATTTCGGGTTCCGGCAAAACCCTTGAGGTTCAAACACTGGGGTGCGCACAAAGATCTCTCCGCCCTCTAGCTCACACACATCATGATCACAGGGCCTAGCTCGACGAACCCATAGAACAAGAGACACAAGAGTTTATACTGGTTCGGGCCACCGATGTGGTGTAGTACCCTACTCCAGTGTGGTGTGGTGGATTGCCTCTTGGGCTGAGGATGAACAGTTACAAGGGAAGAACAGCCTCCAGAGGAGAGGTGTTCTTGTGCTTGGCGAACTTGTGTGGTTGAGGATGAACTGAATCCTCTCCCTCTCTCCCTCTGGATCCGTCACCCCCTATGGTGGTGGCTAGTCCTATTTATAAAGGCCTTGGTCCTCTACCCAAATATTGCGTGGGAAGGGATCCCACAACGGCCAAATTCGAAGGGAGACAACTAGTACAAATTATCCTGACAAAAGTAGTCTTCGCCTGCCAAAGGCTCTGGTGGTGACGCCATCTTGGGCTCCATGGTGACCTTCGTCCTGCTATCCTGATGGTTTTGGTCTTGTTGCACCGATATGGGAACCTTTGCCTGATACTTCGGGACTTCTCACCTGCGCTTGCCTCTTTAGCACCAAAGAGGAAACGAGGACACTATGAGTGCTGGCGCCCGCCTGGTGCCCACCTTGCTCCAGTCGTCATGGCTTGCGTCACAGAAACCTCGCGAGGTGTCCCTTGCCTTGATCTCTCCGCCCCTCGCGAGCCATCCTGGTGAGGCTGCCCCCTAGGAGGTCTTGTGTCGTCCGCCTCGTGAGGCTTGGCCCCTCGGGAGTGTCTTAAGTGTTTGCTGGTGAAGATGGGCCGTACAGGGCCGCTGGTGGAGCCATGCTGTGGGCCGCAGGGAGGCAAGTCCGGGGACCCTGTTCCCAGAACACCAACAGTAGCCCCCGGGCCCAAGGCGTGCTCGGACTTGGCTTCGAGGCGAAGCCAAAGGGAAAGTGCGGAGCGCCGCGGGCCATGTCGGTGTCAAAACCGGCAGATCTCGGGTAGGGGGTCCTGAACTATGCGTCTAGGCTGGATGGTAACAGGAGGCAAGGGACACGAAGTTTTACCCAGGTTCGGGCCCTCTCGATGGAGGTAAAACCCTACGTCCTGCTTGATTAATATTGATGATATGGGTAGTACAAGAGTAGATCTACCACGAGATCAGAGAGGCTAAACCCTAGAAGCTAGCCTATGGTATGATTGTTGATGTGTATGTTGTCCTACAGATTAAAACCTTCAGGTTTATATAGACACCGGATAGGGTTAGGTTTACATAGAGTCGGTTACAATGGTAGGAGATCTGAATATCCGTATCACCAAGCTTGCCTTCCACGCCAAGGAAAGTCCCTTCCGAACACGGGACGAAGTCTTCAATCTTGTATCTTCATAGTCCTGGAGTCCAGCTGAAGGTATAGTCCGGCCATCCGGACACCCCCTAATCCAGGACTCCCTCATTAGCCCCTGAACCAGGCTTCAATGACGATGAGTCCGGCATGCAGATTGTCTTCGGCATTGCAAGGCGGGTTCTCCTCCAAATTCCATGTACCTGTTGAATAAAGTCCAGTTTCTTGTAGATGTTGCGCTCCTTGGCTTCTGTGCCCAATAATAGCCGCTCCCCACGTGTCAAACGAATATGAAAGGTCTGAGTGTTTTTACATTCACACCCCTAGCCGCGTAAACAAGCTGACCTATTTAGATCCAAACCACACCTTCCCCCTTCGCGAGTGTTCATCAGAGCGCATTCGACAAAGATCCATTCCACCATGGCCAGCCATCGCGACTCCTTCTCCCGCCCTTCCAGCCCTAAGCCTGGATATTGGGAAAGATGCTCCATCCCGCATAACGAGTTAGTGACGCTCCAGACCAAGAGATTTCTCCCCCCCGGCCTATATGATCCCGGTTTGAGCCGGTCTTGCCGTCTATAACGGCGGAGAGCAAGCGGAGAGCGCCCCTAATCCCTCCAAAGGAGAGCGGGTGTGCCTCGTCCCTTATTTAATAAGGGGGCTCGGATTTCCAATCCATCCATTTCTCCGGGGGCTGCTGGAGTTCTATGGCCTCCAGCTACATCATCTCACGCCTGCCTCAGTATTGCATATAGCGGGCATTGTAGCCCTCTGCGAGCTGTTCTTGGGTGTCGAAGCTCATTTCAGACTGTGGAGGGAGCTAAATTGCCTCGAGCCCCGTTCCAAGAAGGGGTCTATGTATCAAGTGGGCAGAGCCGAAGTATGGCGCATCGCTGGGACCGGCTATCTGTTCGGAAGCCCAAAGAAGGCGTCCAAAGACTGGCCCTCGGAATGGCTTTACATACAAGATGTCCCGCTACCAATCCTGTCCGGATCGGCCTCCCTGAATTCAACAATGCTCCCTTAAAGAAGCGCCTAAGCTGGCGCCCACGGAGCCCTCAGAGGGAAAGTGACAGGGACGTTGTTTACCTGATGGGCCGGATAAGATTGTTAGCTCATTCCGGACTAACCATGATCGGGGTCATGGATGGATGCATCATGCGAGGAGTGCAGCCGCTACAGTATAGAAGCCACCCCATGTGGGATTTCAACGGGGAGGATGACACCACCCGCTACGGCCGTAAGGGGTCGGATTCGGCTGCGGCTCTAATAAAGACCTTGTCCGCTTTGTACAAGGGAGAAGAGGAGGATTTTCTTCGTGTAGACCCAAAGGGTGGATTTTCCATGTACAATCCTCCAAGCTGGGTGATTGATCACATCTTGCCCATCCGTTTTATATCCCCATTGTTAAATGTTTAATCTTAGTGATTTCGACGCAGGAACTGCGCCAGGCTGTTAAAGAAATAAACAGCCCTCCTCCACAACCCGAGGACCCAGGACGGTCCCTCGACCCGGACTCACAAGAGGATCCGGAGCTTTCGGTGGATCTGATTGATGGAGTGTTCCATCAATTGAGCAAGGACAACACCCTGGTGGCCATTACGGCCAATTATCCAGGGCTAATCCCGGCCTCCCAGAAACGGGAGGCCGAACCTGCGGCGACAAGCCAACGAGGGGCCGCAGGGCCCCGTGGGAAGAAAAGAGGTGCAGTCCGGACCGGGGCGTCAGTGCAAAGGTATGGCGCACACCCTTATCCCAAGTGTCGTACCTTCAGGGCATATTAACACCTGTGCCCTCTTCAGGACAAAGAGACCTCGCCGAACTATATTCAGAGAGACCGCCAATCGCGCCTCCACTAGCCAGGCTCCAAAGCCTGGCCCAGAAGCGGGGCCAAACACAAGGCGCGCACCGGACGCTCCTCCGACGTAGGATGTGGACAGGTTGTCAGCCACCAACTCTGAGGTGGAGAGTGCCATGAACCACAGGCGTCGACGGACAATTCTTCGCGACGCTTGTTTCTCCCAAGAGGCGTCAGATGCCTTTAATTCAGGAGACGCATACCTCCGTGTCGCTCAAAATGATCTAACCAGAGCCACGGAACGATATGTAAAAGACATACGGGTAAGAAAATTTTGGTAATTATATATATACCGGTAGCCCCCGAGACTTGAAACGGTTAAAATAACTGATTTAAGGATTATTTGTTATGTAGGTTCTTACAGAAAGGAATTCCCTACTGTCCAAGGAGCTGGAAGAGTGCAAAGCCCAACTTGAGGCCTCACTAGCCGCGGCAGGGGAGCCTAAGGAGGCCCCCTCTGGTAATATACACTTCGAAAGATAAGTATTTTGCGAAGCATGGCTTTGGTGCGAATCTGACAAATGAAATTGCAGATGGCGCTGGATTGGATCCGGAAAAGCAACGCCTCCTACGCCAGCTAAAGGCTGGTGAGAGGGTGCTGTTAAAAGTGATGGGGGAGAAGAACGATCTCTGAGATGCCAACACCAAGCTGGGCGTCGAGCTGAAAGATGTTCGTGCCCAGCTGTCAGACTCCGTGAAGGAGAATCAGCGGCTTCGGCGCAGCATATTTAGTAAGTGCTTGAACGAACCTTTTGAAAGAAAGTTCAGCGGGGAAATCGACTAACAGAGCAATGTCTGTAGGTGTGCTGACAGGCCGTCCTACAGGAGATGCCCGGTTCTACGGGTGACCTTCTTCTCGAGCTCTCGCAACTGCTCGATCGAGTTCAGCAGGCGATGCGAGGTGTCGCCCAGGCCCTGTGGCCATCCGTCTCCATGCCCGAAGGTCTTGGATAGCTTGCGGAGAAGCTAAAAGGAGCATGGCGGCGCTTCCGATTGTGGAAGATATCAGCCTGCCGTCAAGGCACTAGGGAGGCCTGGGCCATGGTGAAGACGCAGTACGCAAAGGCTGACCCCAACCACATGGCCGAGGTCGGTCCTATAGGGCCCGATGGGAAGGAGATCCATGTAAGCTTAGTATACGGCCAAGTAGAGTTGGCCGCAAAGTATTCCCTGCAGGACTGTAAATTAGACAGCCTGTTAGATGGTATTGAAGAGGAATACGATCAGTCAAAATGACTATGTAATTTAGTTGACATTTATAATGCCTTCTAGCCGGATTGTAGATCATTTTTCATGGCCGACCTTTTCGCTTCAGCCTCGGGACCTGACGGTCCGGAGTGTGTCCGAATTCCCATGCGGTTATATAGGAACCGGGGAATGCATGGAGACCAGGCGTAGGGGTCATTAGTGCGTGAACAGACAAGTGCCCGACTAGTTATGTTATATTACATGTTAGTAAGAAACCTCTTCCAGGGAGAATAGTTCTGTTAGGGGTTCCTTTCCCTGGGAGGCATGACCTAAGGTGCATGTCCATGCTGCGAAAAGAAATGCAGGAAAAACATCTGGGGGCATATAGATAAAAATAAAAAAGATCATCTTTAGTTCACCGACCGAATATTCCCTTAAGAACGATAGCTTTCGGCTTCACCCAGTCGGAGGTACACATCTGGCTGACCCGGCAGTAACAATCGCAGAGGTGCTCCCTTTACCACCTAGCCGAACAATCGGGAATGTAGGGGTAAGCACAGGAGCCAGGCAACCCAGCTTGGCCAAAACTTAAGTCATATCGATGCATATAATGGTGAATAAAAGGTACATGCGGAAGTGTGACGCATGTGTTGGGCATGAAGCCCGTATGAATAAGCTTCTGTTTAAAGAAGCCCCCAGGTTTAATGAGCGCGGATGGCGCGTCACTTTATGAGCCTTTAAGGGCTATAAGAGAGAGAGACAAGAAGAAGAGAAATGCAAGACAGAAAATATATAAAAAATGGACAGAGGAAGGAGACGAACATAGAGTCCGGCGCTAGGCATAGAATCTTCGGAGACGGGCTGCGTTCCATGGGTTCGGCTCGAGTCGGTTATCCGATGCATCTCGCAGGCGGTACGCTCCACTAGTCAGGACTTGGTCAATTATGAAGGGACCTTCCCACTTGGGCTTGAGTTTGTCCTTTTTCTTGTCCGGTAGTCATAGAACTAATTCGCCAACGTTGTAGTTTTTGGCTCGTACTTCTCTGCTTTGGTATCTTCGAGCCTGCTGTTGATAGAATGCGGAACGGGCTTTTGCCACATCACGCTCCTCCTCCAATGTGTCTAAGCTGTCCTGTCGATCGAGCTCGGCTTCTCTTTCTTCATACATGCGCACTCGAGGTGAGTCATGAATTATATCGCAGGGCAAAACTGCCTCTGCGACATACACCATAAAGAATGGTATGTATCCGGTGGTGCGATTCGGCGTGGTCCGCAGCCCCCAGAGTACGGAGTCGAGCTCCTCTACCCAGTGCGCGTTAGATTCCTTGAGGGACCACACTAATCTGGGTGTAATGCCGCTCATGATAAGACCATTTGCACGTTCGACTTGGCCGTTAGTTTGTGGGTGATAGACGGAAGCATAGTCGAGCTTGATGCCCATGTTTTTGCAACAGAGTTTTACCTTGTCAGACGTGAACTTCGTGTCATTATCAGTGATGATGTTGTGGGGAATGCCGTAACGGTGTACGATCCCGGATATAAAGTCTATCACCGGTCCGGATTCGGCCGTCTTAACAGGCTTGGCTTCTATCCATTTGGTGAATTTATCCACCATGACCAGTAAGTATTTTTGCTTGTGGGTGCCACCTTTAAGGGGTCCAACCATGTCAAGCCCCCAGACCGCAAAGGGCCAAGTAATGGGGATAGTTCGGAGGGCGGTGGGTGGCATATGGCTTTGGTTTGCAAAGAGCTCGCAACCGGTGCATCGTTGGACTAAGTCCTGAGCGTCTGCCCGGGCCGTCGGCCAATAAAAGCATGTACGGAAGGCCTTGCTTACAAGGGATCGAGCTGCAGCGTGATGATCGCCCAGTCCGGCATGAATTTCAGCCAGGAGGTTCCGCCCCTCCTCTTCGGAGATGCACCTTTGAAGGACTCCGGTAGTGCTTTTCTTATAAAGCTCTCCCTCATGGACTCTGTAGGTTTTGGATCGCCGCACTATGCAGCGTGCCTCATTTTGGTCCTCGGGGAGTTCTTGCCTAGTGAGGTAGGCAAGGAATGGTTCTGTCCACGGGGCGATGACAGCCATTATTACGTGGGTTGAAGGTGTTATTTCATTGGCAGAGCCTCCGATTGTGTCAGAATGTTCGGTGTCGGGCAGTGTGGTTGGGTCCGGGGTGTTATTATTCGGCTCCCCTTCCCATACTACGAATGGCTTGAACAGCCTTTCCAAGAAGTTGTTGGGGGGGACTACATCGCGTTTTGCGCTGATGCGTGCCAGGACATCTGCCGCCTGATTATTTTCCCAAGCTATATGGTGAAATTCAAGCCCCTCGAACCGAGCTAACATTTTTAGGACGGCATTGCGGTAAGCTGCCATTTTTGGATCCTTGGCATCGAAGTCTCCATTTATTTGGGATATTGCGAGGTTCGAGTCCCCATGCACCTCTAGGCGTTGAATGCCCATAGATACTGCCATCCGGAGACCATGTAAAAGGGCCTCATATTCGGATGCGTTGTTCGAGTCCGTGTACATAATCTGGGGTACGGATTGAACTGTGTCTCCTGTGGGGGACTTCAAAACGACGCCAGCCCCCAGTCCGGCCAACATCTTGGAGCCGTCGAAATGCATGATCCAATTTGAATATGTGCCATACTCTTTAGGGAGTTCGGCATCCGTCCATTCTGCGACGAAGTCGGCCAAGCCTTGCGACTTGATGGCTCGTCGTGGCTTATAAGTTATGTCGAACGGGAGGATCTCAATGGCCCATTTTGCAATCCGGACCGTTGCGTCACGGTTGTTTATAATATCGTTAAGTGGTACTTCTGAGGCTACTGTTATTGAACACTCTTGAAAATAGTGTCGTAGCTTCCGGGATGCCATGAATACCACGTACGCGATCTTTTGATAATGCGGGTACCGTGATTTGCAAGGAGTGAGGACAGTGGACACATAATAGACCTGCTTTGGAAGGGGGAATATGTGTCCGTCCGCTTCTCGTTCGACGACGAGCACTGCGCTTACAACCTGATGTGTTGCTGCAATGTATAATAGCATTGGTTCGCCAATATTTGGCGTGGCCAGAACTGGGTTTGTTGCAAGTATGGCTTTTATCTCCTCGAGTCCAGCCGTGGCTGCATCCGTCCATTCAAAGTGTTCGGTGCACCGAAGGAGGCGGTAAAGGGGTAGGCCTTTTCTCCCAAGCGGGAGATAAAGCGGCTTAGAGCCGCCACGCATCCGGTTAACTTTTGTATTTGTTTGAGGTCCTTTGGGATATCCAGTTGCGACAGAGCTCGGATCTTGGCTGGGTTTGCTTCGATTCCTCTACCGGATACAATGAAGCCCAAGAGCTTTCCGGCTGGAACGCTGAAAACGCATTTGGGCAAGGTGTCCTTTGGGCAAGCCTTGTTAAGGTCTTTAAAATCAACGCACAGGCGCCAGGATTTGTCCTTCTTTGGTACCATCACCAGGTTTGCTAGCCAGTCCGGATGTTTTATATCTCTGATGAATCTGGCCTCCAATACCTTTGCTAGCTCCTCTCCCATAGCCTGTCTCTTAGGTTCGGAAAAAACGCCGAAGAGCCTGTTTGACAGGTTTGAATCCTGTTTGGATATTTAAGCTGTGCTTGGCCAGCCTGCGTGGGATTCCTGGCATGTCTGAAGGGTGCCAGGCGAAAATGTCCCAGTTTTCTCGTAGGAACTCTCGCAGTGCGGCATCTACATCAGGGTTTAACTGTGCCCCGATGGAAGATGTTTTATTTGGGTCTGTTGGATGGACTTGGAATTTGACTATTTCGTCCGCCATTAAAGGAGGTGGACTTGGATCTTTTGTCGAGTACCACATCGTCCCTATTCACCATAGAGCGCAGCGCAGTCAGTTCCTCAGCCGCTAGGGCTTCGCATAGTGGCTCGAGGGCCAGTGCAGCTGTCTTGTTTTCGGCATGCAGTGCTATGTCCGGATCACTAGCGAGAGTGATGATCCCGTTGGGCCGGGTCATTTTGAGCGTCATGTACCCGTAATGGGGTATTGCTTGGAAGATTGTAAATGCTTCCCGCCCTAGCAGAGCGTGATAAACGCTGCTAAACGGAGCCACATGGAACGTGATCTTTTCGGACCTGTAATTATCCGGCGTGCCGAACACCACATCTAGTGTGATTTTTCCTGTACAGCGCGCTTCCCGACTGGGGATTGTTCCTCTAAAGGTTGTGCTGCTTTGCTCAATGTGGTTCCAGTCTATTTCCATTTTTTTGAAGGGTTTCCTCGTAAATGAGCTTCAATCCGCTACCGCCGTCCATGATTACCTTGGTAAGATGAAAGCCGTGCACTATTGGGCTGAGGACCAATGCGGCTGGTGCTCGGGCTGTTCGGAATTTAGGTTCATCACTGGCGTTAAAGGTAATAGCCGTGTCACTCCATGGGTTTATTGTTACTACTTGGTAGACTTCGGCAAGGCCGCGGAGTGTCCTTTTTCGCATATTATTTGATGCGAAAGTCTCGAAGACTGTTAATAACGTATGGGTGTCTCTAGGGTGGCTTTCTGTGGCCTCCGGAATTAGGAGGTTTTCGCCAATTTTGGCCACCTGCCGGAGTATCCAACATGCTATAAGGCTATGAGTTGGTGTGGCGTCCTCTGTACTGTGAATTTTACAGGGTCCGTTAAGCCATCCTTCCAGTACGGTTCCATGCCCTATAGAGGGTTTTTGCTTTTTGGTGTTTGACCTGGGTGTCTGGTTATGCTGCACCCTTTTATTTTGGACTGGGTTTGTATTTAGGGCCGGATTGTCCCAAAATTTTATTTTCGTTTTCCAGGCGCTTTCCATCGCACAATACTTTTGTACAATGGACGCAAAGTCAGCGAAGCGTGTGATATCACGGCGACTTATGGCGTTGAGTATTCCCTTGTCCGTGCAATTATTGCAGAAGATTAAGATTGCGTCTTCCTCGCGGCAGTCCCTTAGCCTGTTCTTAACCAGGATGAATCTAGCCCAGTAATGATGTACTGTTTCGTCGGGCTCTTGCCTGATTTTGGATAGATCGCTTATGTTGGGGTGGGTGGGTGGAGTTAAATCCGAAGCCTCACCACGTCTGAGGCTCAGAGGCCGAGGAATTTCTGAACTCGAAAATTTGGATCCCTGGGTGTTGTCCATTGAATCCACCCCGTCGCCCGACTCTAAGTTCAGGTCTTCAGTGATATCCTCCCCTCCGCGGGTATCCGTCTTGGAGGGATCGGGAATCCGGACGTAGTGAGTCCTTAAGATAGACGAAGGGTCGCCGCACTGTCCCTCCACCACGGCAACGTGATGGGTGACTTCAGGAGAGTTAATCTCTCTCAGATTGGTTTTAGGCCCAATCTGGTCATAATCCGTAGCGACTCCCAGGGCGGCGAAGCGATCCAAGAGCTCGTTTATGAAAGAAAGCTCCATTGGATCTAACTGCTCGGTGAGTTCCGAACTGACATGAAGATTGTTTTCGATGGCTCGAGAGCTCATCGTCGGCGTAGAAGCCGAACAGGCGGTCATAAGAAAACCACCTAGCCAGAGGGTTTGGCCGACAGCCAAAGCTCCCTTAGCAACGGTTCCGTCTTTAAAGACGGGGTGAGGCATCCTTCCTGATGGCGACGACACAGAGGAACTCTCAATGAAAGCACCAATGTCGGTGTCAAAACCGGCGGATCTCGGGTAGGGGGTCCTGAACTGTGCGTCTAGGCCGGATGGTAACAGGAGGCAAGGGACACGAAGTTTTACCCAGGTTCGGGCCCTCTCGATGGAGGTAAAACCCTACGTCCTGCTTGATTAATATTGATGATATGGGTAGTACAAGAGTAGATCTACCACGAGATCAGAGAGGCTAAACCCTAGAAGCTAGCCTATGGCATGATTGTTGATGTGTATGTTGTCCTACGGACTAAAACCCTCCGGTTTATATAGACACTAGATAGGGTTAGGGTTACTTAGAGTCGGTTACAATGGTAGGAGATCTGAATATCCGTATCGCCAAGCTTGCCTTCCACGCCAAGGAAAGTCCCTTCCGGACACGGGACGAAGTCTTCAATCTTGTATCTTCATAGTCCTGGAATCCGGCTGAAGGTATAGTCTGGCCATCCGGACACCCCCTAATCCAGGACTCCCTCAGGCCCCAATAGCCCGTAGCCCCGCTTGACGCGTGGCGATTGATTGGACGTGGGTGGCCCTGCTTCCCCATGCAGCCTTGTTATCCAGCTGGCTAAGCGGCCACGGCGTCCCACACAGTTATTACCCCATTGCTGGTAACGCGCTCCCTGACTCCTCTGCTTCTTTGAAGCTCATCTTCCTCTCCCAATCCGACCTGAGCTCGGTCCTCTCCATCACCATGGCGCCGAACCGAACGGAGAAAGGGAAGAAGCCCCTGTCCTCATCCAGACAGCCTTTGGCCGTTGAGCCCGCTGTCGGCCGATCGCGGGTGCTCAATCAGGAGGCCATGGACAAAGTCCGCCCTGCACTCACCACCAGCTTCAACGAATGGGGAGGGATGATGGCCTCGCTTGCGTCCCAAGCTTCTGTCGATAGAACGGCCACTGAGGTCCAATTCTTCATCGATGCCCTATGGGCGGCCTGGTCCCTGCCTTCTCCGCCTTCTTCAACGTCGTGCTTTCCCACTACCAGATTCATATGCTGCACCTAGATCCCCAATCTGTCGCTCTTCTTGCCGTCTTTTCCTTTGTCTGCGAGGCCATGGTGGGCATCGCCCCCTCCATAGCCCTTCTGCGCCATTTCTTCTCGCTGCACCTGACCGACCCCCGGCAATGCTCGGGGTGCCTGAGCTTCCAGGCCGTGGCAGCGATGGCCAGCTAGGGGATTGACTTTCAACTCCCACCATCTGTGAGCGGGTTCCAGACGCGGTGGCTGTATGTGGATGTCGTAGTGCTCAATCCTTTGCTCTTGCCTCCATCGGCGCCGGCCGTCCCCAGCTCCGGCTAGGCTCATGAGAAGCTTACGAGCCCCCGCCTCGCCTTTGTCTGGCTCCGGTTGAAGAGGTTGAAAGACCTTGGCTTGACCGCGCCCATGGTGATGAAGTAGTTCCTCCAACGCCGCGTCGCCCCACTCCAGTGCCATTCCCAGCTGATGTGGGACCTGTCAGTCGGCCAGGATCGCATGAGGCTTCAGGAGTCAGGGCTTCCGCTAGAGGCACGAAGAATGATGCTCGAGGTCCTGGCCGGCGACCCCTCGCCAGCCGATATGCCACTGGAGGGATGTGTCTTGTACTGGTGCTCAAACAAGGTGGAGTTCGCGGGGCAGATGCCCCCCTTTGACGAATGGGGGCTGCGTCCGGTCGACCTTGAGGGGTCCAGTGAGAACCCCGTCACCGTGGTTCCCCTCCTTGTCGCCGGCGCCGAACTTGCCCCGAGAGTGGACGCAGGGGGCAAGCACCATTGGAGGCCGGAGGCGGGGGTGCCGAGGTGTCGACGCCGCCCGTGGCTCCTATGGCGCCATCTCGGGGAGCCCATGACTCTTGCTCTGGGGTGGCAGTTGAGGGGGCGACGCAATATGCTGCTCCTAAGGTCGAAGCTCCCGAGGCCTCAGGAGGTCATCGCGAGGAGGAACCCGATGGCTCTCCCCATCTGGGCGCTACTAAGGTCGCCTCCTCGGGCGCTTCACCAGCCATGCCCTACGCTGGTCGCCACGTCCAACACTTCGGCCTGCTCCGTGTAGACTTCGATGTGCTCCGCAAAAGGAAGGGGTCCCCAAGCTGCAGCAGCGGCGCCTTCCGGGCATGGAAACAGAGGAAGTACATTGCCATAGATGAGTAAGTACCTTATCTTTGTAATTCCTCAAGTGTTGCTTCCCTTCCTGATGGTGGCTCTTTAGGATCCCATCTACTAAGGCCGCGAAGCCCCCTGAGAAGCAACCTCCTCTTGCCTCGAATCTCCCGCTGGCCTTGAGCGTCCCAAGCCAGCATGCTGCCCCCGGCGCGAGGTCAGCCGGTGAGGCAGACACGCTAGCTTGGCGCCTCGAGCCCGTGCACCTGCCGTCTCTTCTTCGTGGCCTCTCTAGGGGTGTGACGAGCATGCCAAGGGCTCCTCCTTTGGTTGTAGACGGCGGCTGGATGACTACAGTCTTGGTTTCTTCTTCGAGTAGCGAGCCTCAACTCAACCGGGTTCCCGCCGAAGCCCAGTCGGCGACCGGGGGGGCGGCAGCCCCCAGCCCCCTGCGGAAGGGGAGTGAGTTGCTTCGGATCCCGTTGGAAACCCCCGCTGTGGAGGACGGAATCGGCCGCGAGCTCCAGTTTGCACACGAACGGAGTGTCATCCGCCATGAGCTCTTTTGGGAGGCGATGGGCGCAATGAGCCGTCTTGGTGAAGAACTCGTGGATGTACACGCGAGCCTCGAGGCCGAGGGTCTTCGGCTGATGGAGGAGCAGCATAAGCTGAAGTTGTCCTTAAAGCTCGGGTTCCACCAGCGCGAGCTTGATAATGCGAAGGCCGAGGCGTCTCTTGCGACCTCGTGTGATGCCTGCGCTTGAGCCTTGGAAGAAGCCCGGGAAGCCGATCATCACCGCGAGATCCCAGAGAAATGCGCGTGGGAGCTCCAAGCCTGGAGTGCCTCCTTGGAGAAGCAGGTGGAGGCAAGCAAGGCCACCCTAGCATCGATGAAGGGGGCGCATGCCGAGGAGGAAGAGATCCTGAAGCGCGAGGAAGCGCTGGCGCTAGAAGCTACGGAGCGCAGCCTTGAGCTTGAGCGGTTGGAGACGAGGGAGCGCCAAGTCTCCCAGGCGGAGGATGCTGTCGGCGCGTGTGAGTCCAAGGCCCAGGAGGAGGCCGATCGTCAGCTGGGCGAGGCTCGCACGGATCTTGTGGGCAGGTACGACCTGAAGCTAAAGCTCGTGGAAGCCAAAGCTGTGGGCAGGACTACTGCCCTCAAGTCAGGGTTGGCTAAGGCGGGACAGTGCGAGGAAGCTGCCACAGCCACCCTAATCTCAGTGAAGCTAAGATGGCTTCCGCTAGTGCCGAGCTGCTTTCTCTTCAGCAGCAGGTCGCTAGCGCCGAGTCCTTCACGCATCAAAGCAGGGAGGAAGCGCTCCAGCGGAGGACACAGGAGCGCGAGCACGCTCATGCTCCAAAGCCTCAGGATCAGAGCCAACACGGCGCTGGGTGCCATCTGCGATGAAGATGCCCCTCATCCCCACTCGAACGACTACGCCAGTCACCTCCTCTTCTTCACCAACGTGGTTAAATGCCTGGAGAATCGATCCGAGAGGGCTCACGAGCTTGTTGAAGAGAGGATCTGCGGCCTGCTCAGGCGCGCTTTCTCCCGCGTCTTCAGCCACCTCCAGAACACCTACCCCAACTTCGATTTTGACGCCACCATTGCCCCTATGCCTGAGGCCATCCGGGGCGACCTGGCGCACTGGGTAGAAGACAATGTGGATGCTCTAGTCAGGGCCTTCTCCTCCGAGGTCGACGCGGTGGTGGTCGTCGCGGATGAAGGTGACGTGGTCGACGATGGTTTGGGCGACGCCAACAATGGTGACGTTGATGCCGGAGATGATGACGGTGATGCCAGCGATGGTTACGGCGACGCCAGCGACGCGTCTGAGGGTGACTCGGAGGACGAGGCGAGCGATATGTCTGATTGGGACCGTGCTTCCTTGTCATTGACCCTGCATGTGAAAGCTCGGGCACGGCCCTGAAAGTTGTAAGAGCATTTTGGGAGCGGGAGCCCCTCATGTAAACAGATTACTGCCTCTATTCCTTAGGCCAAGCTGGAGACGTGTTTTTATGAGCTCACGAGTCTCGTCGCGAGCTTACTGCTGCAGTTTACCTTAGTCAGGGCCAGTTCCCGACCGACTCGTGAGGTCGTGAGCTTCTGAGGGGCCTGCCGATCCATTCGAGAGGGCCTCGCGAGAAGCAAGCG
Organism: Triticum dicoccoides; assembly: GCF_002162155.2. Taxonomy (NCBI): domain Eukaryota; kingdom Viridiplantae; phylum Streptophyta; class Magnoliopsida; order Poales; family Poaceae; genus Triticum; species Triticum dicoccoides. Next base: position 108,820,491 of record NC_041386.1, read on the forward strand.
CCAGCCATGGAAGGACGTGCGCGCCGCGCCTAGCCCCCGCTCGCGGGGGTCTCGTGAGGGGGGAGGAAGTAGGTGCAAACTCCGAATCAAGGCAAGGAACCGGATTGCA
>NC_041386.1:108820817-108850095 GCF_002162155.2 Triticum dicoccoides
TACAGAAAAGAGATTAAAAGCAAATGCACGCATCCGGTGCCTAGTCTAGTCTTCTTGTCTTCTCACCAGCGCGGACCTAAGTGCTGCCCCTACAACGTGGGTGGGAGCCCCCGAGGCCCGAGGGCGGCACATCTGAGACTCCTGGACGTGTACAGCCCCACTCATTATTATGTGAGAGTGTCACGGTCGAAGATCTTCACAGGCGCGAGCCTTACTTCATATCGCCGGATGAGGGCCCCGCCTTGCGCCACCCTCGACCACCATTGGTGCGTCTAAAAACCAGGACGAAGCCAAGGGGCAAAGGGGACGCCTGCGGAGCCCTCGGCGACCACGAGTCCTCTGCCGGGGGAAGGCTCACCAGCACCTCCCTAGCAGAGGGCCTACCTCCGGGGGACGCCCTTCTCAGCGCGATGCGGGGAGGGACCTTGCTCCCGGCTCCTTCCTTAGAGCCCCCAGTGCACTCCTCCTAGTAGAAGGGAGGCCGCTAAGCTAGGGCCACCATCCGCCGCTGTGACTTGATCCTCCTGCGACCCATGGTTAGCGTAAGCTTGCTCCTGAGAGATTAGTGGTACCCTATAGCTGTTGTCACCAGCATGGTTGGCAAGGCTCCCGGGGGGCTCCTGGAAGGCCTCAGCTTCAAGCGCCTCCTCCTCCCAGCCTGGCTCGAGGAACAAGCCAGGGTCGTCTGCCAGCGCATTCTCCTGGTCCATCATGCGGGGCACGTAGGCCTCCGAGGCCGTCACCTCGAAGACCTCACCGAAGTGCCCCAAGCTCCACATTGCCAAGCCTAGCGCGCCGCCCTAAGGATGGTAGGGCGGCACTCCGCTGGGGCCGCGGGTGGCAACACTTGTGCCCGCGCTCATAGGAGGTGGCGCGGGCGCGATTGGGCGTCTGGTGCTGCTAGTCGCGCCGGTGTCGACGAAACCTCCTGGCGCGCCCAGGGGCACGCGGGCGCGGCGAGCCCCACCATGCGATCAGGCCGTGGCCTGAGGCATAAGCAGGGAGCAGAAGGGCGGTGCTCCTAAGGCTATGGCGTCCAGTAGCTAGGCGATGCACTCCAGCATTGCATCCCGGCTGCTCTCCATCAGCCGACATCGTAGCAGTTCTCGAGCCACTGTGAGTGCTACCCTCATGTTTGATTGTTCACGTCGGGTGTGTGGCACCGTGGCCGCAGCGTAGCTTGAGGCCCTTGCGGCAGCCTGCACTTGTCATGGAGTAAGGGTGGATGGCCTCTGACCGCGCCGCCCGCGCACCGCAGCGTTTGGCGGTGAACGTGCCGCCTGGGGCGTAGGGTTGAGGTCTTCTTGGGCGGATGTCACCGCCCGGGTCGGCCAAGCTGCCCAGCGGTCAGTGTTGGTCCTCGGGTCGCCGGACATCAGAACACGGAGTGTAGGTGGATCAACTGGCAGAAGAGAAGCTCCGACACACCCCTACCTGGAGCGCCAAATATCGGATTTTGGGTTGTGGCAAAACCCTTGAGGATCGAACACTAGGGTGCGCACGAAGATCTCTCCCCCCTCTAGCTCGCACACATCATGATCTCACGGCCTAGCTCGACGAACCCAAAGAACAAGAGACACAAGAGTTTATACTGGTTCGGGCCACCGATGTGGTGTAATACCCTACTCCCGTGTGGTGTGGTGGATTGACTCTTGGGCTGAGGATGAACAGTTACAAGGGAAGAATAGCCTCCAGAGGACAGGTGTTCTTGTGCTCGGCGAACTTGTGTGGTTGAGGATGAACTGAATCCTCTCCCTGTCTCCCTATGGATCCGTCGCCCCCTACTATGGTGACTACTCCTATTTATAGAGGCCCTGGTCCTCTTCCCAAATATTGAGCGGGAAGGGATCCAACAATGGCCAAATTCGAAGGGAGACAACTAGTACAAATTATCCTGACAAAAGTAGTCTTCGACTGCCAAAGGCTCTGGTGGTGACGCCGTCTTGGGCTCCACGGTGACCTCCGTCCTGCTGTCCTGTTGGTTTTGTTCTCATTGCACTGATATGGAAACCTTTGCGTGATGCCTCGGGACTCCTCGCCTGCGCTTGCCTCTTTAGCACCAAAGAGGAAACGAGGACACTGCGCACGATGGCGCCCGCCTGGCTCCAGTCGTCATGGCTTGCATCACAAGAACGCCGCAAGATTCAGAAGGAGAAGACCACTCCTATTTACCCCCTGAGGTCTTCGCTCTAACTTGGCATGCTGATGTTGGTAATATCATGCATATGGTGCCTTGCATTGCTTGCTTTATACATCAAATATGCCATCTGCTTATTTTAGACATGCTTTGTGTGAATGCCATCTGTTTAGTTTCTTTATCGTATATGTGAATCATGCAATGCCATCTTCTTTAGCCAGGCATCATATATGTGAATTTTGCAATGCCACCCTGGTTAGCCAGTCATCTTATATGTGAATTATATCATGCCTTCATTTTTTATTACGTGTTAAATTTGTCAACAATTTTAGTACATTCAGTTACTCTTCCTGTGCATCAGCCATTCGGCACAGTCATGGAAAAATCTGGAGTGGAAACAAGGTCTTCAGAGCAGACAATGTTGTCTCACGAAGCGCATGTCTTGCTGGTTATGGATAGCTCCTCAGAGGAGGATTCAGAGACAGATGACCAGTCCTATCCCCCCCCCCCGAGGTGCATGCTGTAACTTGGCAAGGTTATGTTGCCCATATCGTGCATATGCTATCTTGCATTGCTATGTCATTTTCTTAGTTTAGACATGCTTTGTGTGAATGACACCTGTTTAGTGTGTAATTACCATATATGTGAATTATGCAATGCCATCTTGTTGCAAGACATCATATATGTGCATTATGCAATGCTATCTTGTTGCAAGGCATTATATATGTGAATTACGCAATGCCATGTTGTTTTAGCCAAGCGTCATATATGTGAATTATATCATGCCGTCCTTTTTTGTATTTCTCGTTGCATTTGTTGACAATGTTTGTATATTCAACTGCTCTTCCTGTGCATCAGCCATTTGAATTGGTGATGGAGAAATCTGGAGTGAAAACAAGGTCTTCAGAGCAGACAACGCTACATGTTAAAGCAGATATCTTGCTAGTTACAGATAGCTCTTCAGAGGGGGATTTAGAGGCAGATGACCAGTCCGATTATCCCCCTCAGGTGTATGCTCAAACTTGGCAAGGTTATATTACTCATATCATGCATATGTTGTATTGCAATGCTTAGTTTTTACATCATATACACAATATTGAATGCCATCTCCTTAGTTTACACATCATATATGGATTTCCCTCTGCTCACTTGCTTAGTATATAAACCATATATTTGAATTATATCATGCCATGATGTTTACATAGACAACATGTATCTGAATTATGGCATGCCAACCCATTTTCTAAAGACATAATATAGTTATATCATGTCATCCTGTTTACATAGTCATCATATTTTGAATTATGTCATTCTATCCGTGAATTATATCATGGCATCATGTTTCCATCGATGGCATGTTTGTGATTTATGGCATGCCAACCACTTTAATAGACACATCGTATAGTTACATCATGTCATCATGTTTACATAGTCATCATATTTTGAAGTATGTCATTCTATCATGTTTAGTTAGCCATCATACATGTGAAATTGTGTCATGCTATCCTGTTTAATTAGCCATCATATATGTGAAATTATGTCCTGCTATTCTGTTTGGTTAGACAACATAAATGTGAATTATTTTATGCCCAGTTTTCTTCCCTTCTATCCATTGCACCTGCCTATCTTACAGTGTCTTTACATTCAATTGCTTTTCTTGTTTATCAACCATTTCAATTGGAGGGGGTGATGGCAGTATCAGTGGGAGTAAAAACACAGTCTTCAGAAAAGATCATGCTACCTGTCGAGGCAGATAGAACCACAGTTGTACTTTCCCAAGAACCAGCCCCACCACACATAACCCAGACTCATGCAGATTGTACCCCTATCCAGTTGGACAGAGAACCAGCTACACCCCTTCTAACCCCAACCCCAGCAGATAGTAACCCAGTTCCAGTTGACACAGTAGCGTCTCCACCATAGAGCACCTAAACACGAGCAGTTAGTAAGGCAACTGCAGTGCCCAAAGCACGAGGACCACCACTCCGAACCCCAAGTCAACTCTTAAAGCAAAAGAAGAATTGTTCTCAGGTCTGGTGCCTTAGACATGGTTCATACTACTTTGCCCTTGCATCACTGTATTTACACATACCAACTAATTTTAGATTTGAAGGATGCAATTGAAACTGCAATGGTGGAACAGGTATGTTCTAATCCTGTTTATTTAACGTGTTTGCTGTTGTAACTTGCTCTATGTTGATTTCAGTTTCAGTTGAATAAAAACTTATGTTATCATGCCATGCACATTACAAGTGTTGTTATTGTTGTGTAGTTTCCCACACTTATACTCTGTCTATGCTGCTTTGTCTTAAATAGATATGATTCGAACTATCTCTATCTTGATTTGGCAACATATACTAGAATGATATAGGTCGTACAGTGACCATACTACATATATATGTTTGTTTCATGTTGTTATCTTGTCCACCTTACTGATGAACTGGTTTACCAAAATGAGTTTCATATACAACATGGTAAACATGCGATGTCTTTGTTTGTTTCTCTTTTAGAATGCGGATAAAATGTGGGAGAAGAGTACCCCGTGATGCAACAGTAAAGGAAGTAATGCAGGTAAGGTTCAAGATAGTGTGACATCCCTGTTGGTCTCCAAGAAAGCTGATAAAAAGTATATTGAAGACACTAAGACAACCCCAAAGTCCTGTCTTGATGTAGTGTTCGAGTTACTGTCTACTACTACTGGCACCAGCTCTTCGAACTCTCTGCCTGGATCAGTTTGGCTTCTTGAGTCTCAACTTCAAGTTGAAAGACATCGATCAGATGTTATGCGACAAGAAGCCGAAGGACTGAGAAGTCCTTGCAGAATTCAGATGCATACTTTCTGGTGCAACAGCAAGTGCTGGAGGATTTAAGCGCCAAACAAGAGAAAGTTAATAAGCTTTCTAAGAATCTTGCCAGCATTATGGGTACCCAGGATATTGTTTCTTGAGCTCTTCTGAAGTGGTTTCAGTTCAATACTTGTTTTGCTGCGGTGTTTATTTGCACTGGTCGCCAACTTTGACAACTAGTGTATATGATATGCGGCTTTGTTCCCTATATTTGCACTGGTGGCAAACTTTGATGCCTAGTGGATGTAATATGTGTAATAGCCATGATAGCCTAGCGTAAGTTGCCTACTTATTTATTTCCTTTTTGTCTTGTTTATTTGTTTGCTTGTAGTCAGTGCAGTTCTTTTTCCGTAGTTTGCTCGTGGTCGCAATAACCTATTTTTTAAAACTAGGCCACAATAACCATGTGCTACTTATTTACTATAGTTACCATGGGCCTCCTACGGGCCATAGAAACAATGGGCCTTCTACGGGCTGTAGCATCAATGAGCCTTCTATGAGCTGTATGATCGATCGGCCAAACATGGGCCAATAATAAACCGCATTATGGGTCGTAAACAAGCTAGATTTGGAATCGTCCGTTCATGGGACGACCATAAACCGGACCCGATAGCTTAACGGTGACCCGTTACGGTGGATGCCACGTGTCGGTCACTGTCGGTGTCAAAACCGGCAGATCTCGGGTAGGCGGTCCTGAACTGTGCGTCTAGGGCGGATGGTAACAGGAGGCAGGGGACACGATGTTTTACCCAGGTTCGGGCCCTCTTGATGGAGATAAAACCCTACGTCCTGCTTGATTATTCTTGATAATATGAGTAGTACAAGAGTTGATCTACCACGAGATCGGAGAGGCTAAACCCTAGAAGCTAGCCTATGGTATGATTGTCTGTTGTCCTACGGACTAAAACCCTCCGGTTTATATAGACAATATAGGGGGCTAGGGTTACAGAAGGTCAGTTACAAAGGAGGAGATATACATATCCGTATTGCCTGGCTTTCCTTCCACGCCAAGTAGAGTCCCATCCAGACACGGGACGAAGTCTTCAATCTTGTGTCTTCATAGTCCAACAGTCCGGCCAAAGGATATAGTCCAGCTATCCGGAGACCCCCTAATCCAGGACTCCCTCAGTAGCCCCTGGACCAGGCTTCAATGACGATGAGTCCAGCGCATAGTGTTGTCTTCAGCAGTGCAAGGCGGGTTCCTCCTCCAGATACACCATGGAAGAGTTTGAATACAAGGATAGTATCCGACCCTGCAAAATAAGTTCCACATACCACCATAGAGAGAATAATATTTCTAGAAATCCAATCCGCTGACATGTTTTGGCAGCATGACCTCACGTCATGGCCGGTAATTATTTGAACCGTTTTTCTTTAACCAGCCCCGCACATAACGCGAGGCGATTTCATGACATGTCTTGTCAAAGCAGAGATCGTGCGCCCCTTATTACGGGATTCTCATTAATACAGACGTGGGTAACCCAACCGTGCCTAGGACTCCTAGATTTTAGGAAAGTCCCAAACGGCCACGAGGAGGACGACTGATATTCACCCTGTTTATAAAGGGACAAGACTTTTACTTTTTTTCCTCCCGTGCTCAATCGAATCCTTCCCCTGCCTCGAGTTCTAACACCCAAAGCCCAGGTCAGGTGCTTCGGACCTTCAATCATGTCCGAATCCAGCCTTCAAGGCCGGTGGATACCTTCCTCCGTCACGGAGGAGGATATCAAGAAGCTGAGGGAGGCCAGATATTTGACCGCTGAAATTTTGCATAGGCTGCCCGCCTGAGGGTAGGTCGTCCATACTCCCGAACCCAACGAGAGCATTGTGTTCGTCTCCCATTACCTTCGAGGACTAGGCCTCGCTCTGGATCCCTTTGTTAGGGGTCTTATGTTCTATTACGGGCTGGATTTTCATGATCTGGCCCCGGATTCCCTTCTTCACATCTCATCATTTATTGTCGTTTGTGAGGCCTTCCTCTGCATTACCCCTCACTTCGGCCTGTGGCTCAAGACCTTTGATGTGAAGCCGAAGACGGTTGAGGGGCAGTACGCAGCATGCGGAGGTGCTCTAATAAGCAAAATTGCTGATGCTCCATGGCCGAAGGGTTCCTTTCCAGAGGTATCCGGATTGTGGCAACGAGAGTGGTTTTATGTCACAGCTCCCCGAAGTGCCAAGTGGGTAGCTGCCCCCACCTTTCGCTCGGGCCCTCCACCACAACTGATGTCATGGATCAGCAGGGGTTGAGCTAGGGTCCAGCGAAGGACGTGCCCATAATGTAGAGCATCATCCGAGATCTCTTCGAGGGAGATTTCTTTCTGGATATGGTAATGCAAGTTATGCTGGTTCGTCGAGTCCAGCCTTGCAAACGCCGGCCCCTCCGCATGTGGGAATTCAACCCGGAAGGACCGTGCACTATTCAGAATTTCCTCGGCCTGACGCATGGGGAGATATACAAATCGTTCTTCGGACCCCAAATGGAGTGTCCGGACACTACCGAGGACGTGGGCCTGAGCAGCAACCGCACCACTTCCCAAGTAAGTAATCCCATGGCCGAACACACCGTCCTTTTATTTACCATGACATCATTCTGAAGAATCGCTCTTTGACCAGGACTGGATAACAAAGGCGAAGATGATCCGGTGTTCGGCCCCCCTTCCCGAAGGCTTGGAAAATCTGGTGCAGGAAAAGATGCGTGAGCCAGCACCTTGTCTGGTGCCCTCAAAGGAAGATAAAGGGGGAATCAAGAGGGCGAAAGCGGGCCTCCATCGCTACCTATTCCAACTGAGGGAATGAGTGCCTTCGCGAGGGAGGATAACCAAGGGGAAGAATCTGGCATTCTCTCTCCACGGGGAAGGAAGAGGACTACCTCTGAAGATCCATAAACCAAGGTTTCCAAACGGGAGAAGAAATCTCCACCAGAGGGTCCTGCCTCGGAGGGTGTTCTTGTCGCACAATGTCCGCGCGAGGATCAGCACTCTAACGAGCTGTAAGTAATCAAAAAGTACTTAATAGTGAAGATATCCTACCTTACTTCTGAGGAAAATAACCGAAGCATTTATCTTGCAGTTCGGATCTTAGCCCTTCTCAGCAGAGCTCGTCCTCAGGGGATCTTCTTCCAGAGATGATGGAGAGCAAAACGCCTCCCTGGGACTCCCCAGCCCATGAGGCGGGCGACCTTGAAGTGTCGTCGTGGAGGGTTTCTCCTGATCCACTAAGGCCAGAAGGTAATCCTATGGCCACCCGAAGTCCCCAGTGTCCGGCTCTTGAAGAGAGCAATCAAAAGAGTCCAGAACCATCTGGTATGCGGTCGGACGCACTGAGGGATCTGTTAGAGCGAGCGACTATCTCAGAAGAGCACCGTACGTTGATGGGTATGGTGATTGAAAGGATTTCATCCACCGAAAGCGGGTTGCATGAAGCATTTATGAGTCTACTGACGGGTTTTGAGGTACGTGAAATGATGTACATTTTTGATAGTACCGCACATATTTAGGTGTGCCCTGTGTAGATAGTAGCCCCTGAGACTCTGGTTGTCGTTGAGAACGGCGGCAAACAGAGGATCGTAGTCCCAGGTAATAACTAGACCGCCTATATGCGCAGGTGGTTGAAGCTCTGGTGGCTAGCCGGACTGATGGGTTTGCCGAACTAAGGCGGCAACTGGATGCAGCAAATGCCAACATCGTGCTTGTTAACAAGCGGCTTGACGAGGCGCAGGGTAGGTGATTTTTCTGGTGAATGTCACATAGTGAGAGCAGCATGATGCCAGTATCTTTAATATGTTGTGACTGCAGATGGAGCTGCCACCGTGGAGACCCTTCGGGCGGAGCTTGCCCAAGTCAAGGAGCAAGCAAGGAGTAGTAATGACTTTAAGGGCGGCCGAAGAGTTAAGGGCCAAATAGGCCGTGCATAGCGAGAGCAAAGAAAAAATGGCCAAGATGGCTGTAAAGTTAAAACATACTGCCGATCGTTGCCAGCTTCTTGAAGAAGAAAACCGGGCGAAGGCGACAGACCTGGAGAAGGCCATAATGGCGACCAAAGACACCCACTCTGTGATGAGACCGAAGAAGGAGGAGCTGCGTCAAGCCGGGGATATCGCGGCTGGGAGACCTTTTATGCTATGGAGGAAGTTTGGAGATCCTCGGTATGCCCCTCTGGACCGGCTGTGGAGTTCGGCGTACGCATATTTGGACTTGGCGGCGAGTGTTGTCGATGCGGCCGAATACTTCTGAGATCAAACAGATCATGAAGTGGACAAGCTATTCTGGTCACAATTTAACGTTCCAGAGCGTCCGCTTCCATTGACTGATCGGCTTGCCGAATGGGCCGAGCTGAATAGATTGTCCGGACTCGCCATGAGGTCTGTTGTGGATCATCTGTGGCCGGAAAGGCCAAAGCCGAACAACTATTTCAGTTTGGTGCAGCAGTTCCTTGGTGCGGTGCCGCGCATGAATGCGATGAAGAGGTCGGCGTGCATAGAAGGCTCGCGGCTGGCCCTTGCCCGTTTCAAAACATACTGGGCGGAGATGGATGCCACCACTATTGCGGCGCAGGGTTCGGCCATAGGCCGAGTGGTTGTCGAGCACTATTTTGAAGAAGTTCTTGAAGGCGCTCGTTCGATAGAGGCCCCGTTCTTGAAGAATATTATGTTTGAGTGACATGTATTCCCATTGTAAAAACAATATTTTGTTAAGTTTATCAAGGCTGTATTTAACTTTTGCCCGAAAGTATTATGATGCCTCCTGTGCGGCCGCGTATGTATATTTGTATATAACCTAAAAGATTGTAGTCGTCGGCTTCAGCCCCCACGCATATAATGCGGGCGTGTTTGTAGAAGACGCATGTTCACACTTGATCCAACGTGTTGGTCCATTAAGGAGGTGATAGCACAGCGAACTAGGCAACCGGACTATAATGCTTTAAGACTTTCACTTAGCCAGAGGAGTTTGACAGTGGGGCTACTATATATCCCCTGGTGGCTCCGCACTCATCTGAATTCGGGGTGCGTACATGCCTGGCCAGGAAACGGCCCTTCGTTAAGGCGGAGGAATCCCAAAGATTCCGATAGGTCATCGAGTGGTTGACCAGTCTCACGCTATATCATGACAGTCAGTTTTCGGCTTTCTCTACTGAGGTGCTCGTCCGGATGAACCAGGGCACAATTGCAGTAGTTCTCCTGGTGCCGCCTTATCCGATAGAGCGAAACATAAGGCAGCAAAACATAGGAGCCCGGCAAACCCAACATTTGACCAAAGACATGATCCGGAGCTGATGCATATAAGGCCAAACTCGTGACACCGAACACTCCCTAAGGTATTCGGTCTTTATGGTGTAAACCGGGCCTAAACAGTGTCCTTTGTAATAAGCCCCTGGTGTCCAGGTACGTGCATTATTCTGATGTGGCCACATGCCAAGACGTCAGCATCCTTCTCAATTGTACTAAGAATCCGAGGGATGTGTATCAACAAGAGACAGTAAAAAAGGTTTACACAGGGTCTTAATCTAAAAAGAATCCTTGGAGCGGGTCCCTGCTGCACGTATGCGCGTGTGTCTCCATTGTGCCGTATCCTGGATGGGTGTAGCACGATGGTCATTTGTAAAAGAGAGGAAGTTAGTTGAAAAGTTATCGTGCAAAAAGGTAGGTTATACTAAAGAAACCATGTATAATTCAATATGAGTAAAATGGAGCCTAATTGCCACTTGTTTGCGCCTGTTGAGCCCCTTGTATTGTAATAGGGGTATGGCCATCAAACCTGTATCAATTACATATAGCTGTGTCGGACTCGTCTAATCGCGTCCGTGGTCTTAACTACCAGTCAAATGCTTTAGTTGGTGAGGCCGTTTAGTGTGCGGCTGCCAGGGCAGCCGCACGGTCGTTCATGCGCAAGGAACGCTCAATATTTCCATTTACTGTAATGATGCCGCGTGGACCGGGCGTCTTAAGCATGAGAGAAGCGTAATGCGGTATTGTGTTAAAGCGAGTGAAAGCTTCACGTCCGGGTAGTGCTTGATAGCCACTTTGGAACGGAGCGATGTGGAAGGTTAACTTTTCGCTGCGGAAGTTATCAGGAAAGCTGAATATTACCTCTAGTAGTAGGGAGCCTGTGCAATGGGCTTATGTGCCTGGCGTTACTCCTTTAAAGGTAGTATTGCTATGGCTAAGTTTTGCTGGGTCTACCCCCATGTTGCGGACTGTGTCCTGATATATCAGGTTTAAACTGCTGCCGCCGTCCATCAGGACTTGTATAAAGTGGCATCCGCCAATTATTGGGTCTAATACCAAGGCAGCCCATCCTGCCCGCCGGATACTTGCCGAGTAATCCCGATGGCCAAAAGTAATCGGTTGGGACGACCAGTGGTAGAACTCCGCGGTGATAGGCCCTGGGCATGTGGCTCTAGGCGTGTCGCTTTATTTCTCCCCTTTATCACGTGTAACACGTTGACTGTTTTGACTTCTGGTGGGAATTTCTTCTGTTCCCCAGTGATTTGCTTGCGAGGCTCATCCTCGTCTTCGCTTGGTGTATCCTGCCCCTTATGTTCGGCCTTGAGCTTGCCGGACTGCTTGAAGACCCAACATTCTTTATGGGTATGATTTGCAGGTCTATCGGGGGTACTATGGATCTGACATATTTGGTCCAGAATCTTGTTTAGGATGGCAGTTCATCTCTGTTGCCTTTGGAGGGCGGCTTTTGCTGACCTGGCCGAGAGCTTCTGAATTCGGCGTTTACCGTCGTGCTCTTCGGGTTGTCTTCTTTATTCTGGCGCTTGTTTTTGCTGTGTCGTGATTTCCCGTTTCCATCCCTCACTTTGGATGTACTTGGGTCGCTGGTGCTGCATCGGGCTAACCAGCTGTCCTCGCCCGCGCAAAAGCGGGTCATGAGGCTTGTTAATGCTGCCATTGTTCTCGGCTTTTCTTGGCCGAGGTGTCTGGCGAGCCATTCGTCTCGAACGCTGTCCTTGAAAGCTGCTAAGGCTTCGGCGTCCGGACAGTCGACTATTTGGTTCTTCTTAGTGAGGAACCTGTTCCAAAGCTTTCGGGCTGACTCTCCGGGCTGTTGAGTTATATGACTTAAATCGTCTACATCCGGTTGTCGGACATAGGTCCCTTGAAAATTTGCCCGAAAGGCATCTTCGAGCCCTTCCCAGCTTCTAATGGAGTTTTTGGGGAGGCTTTTAAGTCAGTGTCGAGCTGGCCCTTTGAGCTTGAGGGGTAAGTACTTGATGGCGTGGAGATCGTCTCCTCGAGCCATGTGGATATGGAGGATGTAGTCCAGAATCCAGACCCCAGGGTCTATCATTCTGTCGTACACCTCTATGTTTACGGGTTTGAATCCGTCTGGAGTCCAGCACCTCATCGGTGAAACATATTGGGTGTGCGGCACCCCTGTATTTGGGTATACCGTGGTGTTCGGATGTTTGTTGTGTTGCATTGCATGCTGGAGCGCCCTTGCGTGGCCCGTATATGGATCTGGTTGCGCCGTCCTTTTGATGCGAGCCCTCGCGTGGATCGCGTACTGGCTTATGCGCAGCGTCGTTTGCCTCTCTATGTTGGTCACGAGGTCGTCCAGCCGACCGAATGGCCGTTTTGTTTTTTAATTGCGGCGGATCTAAGGCCTCCTCATCAAATTCGGGTAGCTCTTGTTGTGGCGATTACCGCCGTACTTCGCTGCAGTATTGAGTACTTCGCTCCATCTAATTCTGAGTGTGTCTTATGCAGCCCTGAGCCTTTACTTCTGCTTTTTCAAACTCCTCGCAGTGGCAACAAGCCTTTGATGGGCATTCTGTTGCTCTAGGTGCCTGTCTGGTGTGATGTCATCCGGACTGTTATCTTCGACGGAGTCGGGTTGTTCGGTTTGATTCTCTGTGTTGCCGTGGTCGGGCAATGGTTCACCCTGCTCTAACGCTGGGTCTATATGGTCATTGTTTCTGCCGAGGCAGGATTTGGAGCGGCCCTTACGCCGCCGCTTTGACTGCTTCTCGAGGGAACAACCCTTCGCTGCGTCCTTCCGTTCCTCGTCGTCATTTTCTTTGGGTGCGTCCACCATGTATACATCATATGATGAAGTGGGCGTCCAGTGCCCTGTGGGCAGTGGTTCCTGTTCGTCTCCTGCATCATCGTCCATACCATCGATGTCATCGGAGTCAAAGTCGAGCATGTCGGTCAAATCGTCGACAGTGGATACTAAGTGGGTGGTGGGTGGGCGGCGAATTTCTTCGTCATCCGCATCCTGATCCTGCCGGACATAGTTCGGCCAGGACTCTCCTGACAAGGAGAGAGACCTTAATGAGTTCAGTATGTCGCCGAAGGGCGAGTGCTGAAAGATATCCGCGGAGGTAGACTCCATGACTGGCGCCCAGTCGGATTCGATAGGCACGGGCACAGGCGGTTCGGAGTCCGTGGCCGGGGAAGGATCCGGCAGCTTGGCATCACGGCTCTCATGAAGGGTAAGGTTGATATTCAGATCGATCGCCGCTGAGGATACGACCTCTGTGTCAGGGTCTATCCACCCGTCCATGGATGGTGCAACTGGTGCCGAATTGAGGGTCGGAGCGGTTGCTGGCACGATCTCCTGAACACTGTCCGATGGTAGAGCTAAATCATGCTCATCGTGACCGTGTGGCGCACAAGGCAGGGGCTCGAATCCATCGACGAGCAAGTCTCCGCGGATATCGGCCGTGTAGTTTAAGCTTCCAAACCTGACCTGGCGGCCAGGGGCGTAACTCTCGATCTGCTCCAGATGGCCAAGCGAGTTGGCCCGCAGTGCGAAGCCACCGAATACAAAGATCTGTCCAGGCAGAAAAGTCTCACCCTGGACTGCATCGCTATCGATGATTGAAGGAGCCATCAAGCCTAATGATGACGACACAGAGGAACTCTTAGTGAAAGCACCAATGTCGGTGTCAAAACCGGCGGATCTCGGGTAGGGGGTCCCGAACTATGCGTCTAGGGCAGATGGTAACAGGAGGCAAGGGACACGATGTTTTACCCAGGTTCGGGCCCTCTTGATGGAGGTAAAACCCTACGTCCTATTTGATTATTCTTGATAATATGAGTAGTACAAGAGTTGATTTACCACGAGATCGGAGAGGCTAAACCCTAGAAGCTAGCCTATGGTATGATTGTCTATTGTCCTACAGACTAAAACCTCTGGTTTATATAGACACCGGAGGGGGCTAGGGTTACACAAGGTCGGTTACAAAGGAGGAGATATACATATCGGTATTGCCTGGCTTGCCTTCCATGCCAAGTAGAGTCCCATCCAGACACGGGACGAAGTCTTCAATCTTGTGTCTTCATAGTCCAACAGTCTGGCCAAAGGATATAGTCCGGCTGTCCGGAGACCCCATAATCCAGGACTCCCTCAGTCAACCTTTACGAAAGCACTTCTATGACGCGTGATTTATCATCATGGAAGTGGACACTTTCATGATGATAATTTTGGTAATTTCATGGAACACTTCTACGACAGCATAGGTATGACTATCTTGATTCTGTAATAAAATCATGATGGATGTACATGCATGACAGAAAACGTGACCTACTGTGACAAACACATATCATCACGAAAGTATCCTTTTTTGTAGTGATGCATGCTGAATAGAGGTTTTTGGGTGGAGTATTAGTAGTAGATGTAGTTGGATTAATAGTCTACTTATCATTGCTGTAATGCCTATTTGAGATTATACCATGAATGATCATATTCATAAATATTGCAATCTTTTCAATCGCCTAACTATAATTTGTTTACCATGCTACTTGCTATTTCGAGAGAGATTTCACTAGTGAACCTATTGCCCCAGGTTATATTCTCCATTGCCTAATTCTTCTACAAAATTGCCACTCTTTTTCCACTTTACTATTTTCTATTATCTCTATCACGTGTCTTTTACCTTGTAATGAGCAAGACAAGGGGATTGACAACCCTCTTGCCATGTTGGGGACAAGTTTTGTTTGTGTTTTGTGTGCATGTGTTGTTGACCTATGTAGCATAGAAGCTCTTACTGGTTCGATAAACCTTGGTTCTTCACTGAGGAAAAACTTGTTATTTGCTGCTTCACCCTTCCTCTTGGGGGAAGCCCAATGACTCTTGCGGGAGTAGATGCGACCAAAAATGTTCGCTCCATGGACCCTCTTGGGGCAAACGAATCGTTCGGGGGGGAGGGGGTGGAGGGTTCCTCCCAGAGTTGACATATGCTAAATTATAGGCCCCTCCATTTACGCCATCATATTAATATGGGAAAGTAAATCATGAACTAACATTCTATAATATTTATATCTGCTGCAAAACAAAAGACCCAAAGAGGCAAATCCAACTAATATGGCGAGCCAATCCTATGCATCCAATGACCTAAATGGTTCTATTGGTGAGTACTAACATATTTAGCACGCAATCAATATCATACTAGATATTAACAATAGCACTAACAAATAACTAGCATGTAACTGATATCCTACCCTTACCAAAAAAATCGTACCTAATATCAACATGCACATTTAATACCTTGTCTAATTTTAACTCTCAGCTAATGCCATACCTGATATAAATGTGCACTACACGTACGCATTTACTAATCTAGGTCAAATGTCCACAGACCCGCTCTAGATGCATCTGGGTATCAACTATTTGTTTGTAGTTTAAGTGGTATCGACGATATTTCATACCTGTCGGCCACATATTTGCAATGGCTATCTTTTTTGTCAAGGTGCATTCCCGTCCATTAGTTGTTTGATAGTGCTTGATATGATTTTCCCAGGCAAGTTGATCTCGTCCCTTCTTGTCCATAAGCTATCGGCTGGATTCACTTCTCCTAGCCTTCTCCCTAACCACCACCCCCCCTTCTCCTTCTGAAGTCATAGTGGGCTAATTGGTCAGATGCCAAGGATGGGGTAGTGGGGAAGTCCTTCGAATACCACGAGCGAGCAAAGGGTGTGGTCAAGGCATACCATATGGCCGGGGCGCCACAGAAGTTCCTATCAGGTTGATGAGTCTTTGTGGCGATTTTGGATAATTCATCGGCGGCAATGCGTGTGACATGGAGGTCGGTCGGTGGTGGCTCATTGAGCATCTCTCTAGTTTGCCTGGATGGATCTGTACTCGGTCGGTTTGACGCCTATAGGTGTCTCCGGCGATGCTTCTGGGCGTAGGCGGAGCACCTGTGTAGTGTAGAGGTGGTTCCATGGTGCATGTCGTGCTGAGTCCAATTTTGCATCTTACTTCTTGTTTTGTATTGTAGCCATAGGATTTTCGGGATTTTAGCGCATTCGTGCGCCCTTTTTGTCTATTTTCCCAGGATCTTAACGAAGGAGAGAATCAAAGCATTATGATGAGTCCAATTTATGTGATGTTTTTACTAAGTATTTTGTGCCTACGTAGTAGGCTTTGTGAAATTTTACCGCGTTCCTGCACTTCTTTTGTTGATAATACCTCAGGTAACATCTTTTGGATCAATTATCATTTAATGGAGAAAATCCTTAGAAATGGTGGTGGAATCATGCATTTAATGTGATGATCTCTTTCCATAAAAGAATCAAGCGAGGAGGCCAAAGAAATGGACGTCATCACGCTTTTAGCATGAATGATGGTGTTCCATACGACCATAAGCGTATGTATGAGTGGTCATATGGCACCCCACCACCGCCGCTGGATCAAGTATTTTCACCCTGTCGAATCGGATCATGAATCAGACGCCCAAAGACACAAAAACTCATCCAGAAGATTGAACCCTAGCCTCCGGAGTTCATTCGGAGGAGGGATTGGCAAGGAGAAGTAGGGTATCCTTCTCACCGCGGAGGAGGACAATGTCATCATCACTGGCATCATCGTCAACTACATCATCATCATCATCCACATCCTTATCATCTGCAACATCAAGAACCCTAGTGGATCCTTTGGTGTATCATTTGAATCTCTCATTCATGTATTCCAATACTATTGTCATGATGTTTGTTGCCCTCATGTGTGAGTAGACCCCATGTTCTCGAGGATATGGATGAACCTTGTTATGTGTAGGATCTAACATGTTTATTGTGGATATGAGATTCTTTGTTGAATGCTTAGTTTAATAACTTCGTGAATGCTGTGAAGGGGCCCCACTCAGCATTTGTGCCTTATGTACACAAAGTTTATCATTGTCATTGTAAAGGTTTAGGACGTGGAGCTAATTCAAGGTGACAGTAAAAGCCTACCGCTCCTAGCCTTTGCAATTGATTGGGGAATAACAGAGAACCCTTTGAGAGGCTGGTACATCTCCCACGTATCTATAATTTTTCTTTTTTCCATGCTATTATAGTATCAATCTTGGATATTTTATATGCAATTATATGCAATCATATATTATTTTTTGGGACTAACTTATTAACTTAGTGCCTAGTGGTAGTTGCTATTTTTTGCCTGTATTTGGTTTTCCAGGAAATAAGTACCAAACGAAGTCCAAATGCCATGAATCTTTTTGGTGATTTTTATGGACATAAGAGACCCTTGAATCTTCGAGAGGAGGCTAGAAGATGAAAGAGTGGGTCACGACCCAATTGGGAGCGCCTAGGGGGTAGGCACACCCATGTGCCTCATGGGCCCCTCATTCCTTTATTTGACCTAATTCCCACTCTATAAATTCTCTAAAATTGGGAAACCAACAGAGAGCCACCCAAAATACCTTTTTCCGCTACCGCAAGCTTTCGTTATCACAAGATCCCATCTGGATGCATTTTCCGACACTCTGTCAGAGGGGGAATCGATCACGAAGGGCCTCTACATCAACGTTGCTGCCCTTCCGATGATGTGTGAGTAGTTTACCATAGACCTACGGGTCCATAGCTAGTAGCTAGATGGCTTCTTCTCTCTCTTTGATCTTCAATACAATGTTCTCCTCGATGTTCTTGGATAGCTATTCGATGTAATCCTTTTTTGCGGTGTGTTTGTTGGGATCCGATGAATTGTGGGTTTATGATCAGAGTATCCATGAATAGACTGACTCCTTTCTTGCGGTGTGTTCATTGCCTTGGATATCGTCATAACTATGCGCTTTTCTATAAATTACCCAACAATAATTTGTATAGCCACCGTATGCTTTTTGTTCGAGAGAGAAGCCTCTAGTGAAAACTATGGCCCCCGGGTCTATCTTTATCATATATTAAAATCCAAAAATACCTTGCAGCAATTATTTACTTTTATTTTATTTTATATCTTTGTTTATCTATCTATCACTACCATATTTGATCCTTGCAATTAACTACCAAGGGATTGACAATCCCTTTTTTTGCTTTGGGTGCAAGTATTTGTTATTTTGTGTGTAGGTGTTGTTCACGAGGTGTTGCGTGGTTCTCCTACTGGATCGATAACCTTAGTTCTTAACTAAGGGAAATACTTATCTCTACTGTACAGGATCATCCTCTCCTCTTCGAGGAAATCCCAACGCAGCTCACAAGTAGTAGTTCTTAACTGAGGAAAATACTTATCTCTACTGTACTGCTTCATCCTCTCCTCTTCAAGGAAATCCCAACGCAACTCACAAGCAGGAGGAAGAATTTCTGGCGCCGTTTCCGGGGAGACATCATCAAAACCTATCAAGTACCCTAGCATAAAATATCATCTACTTGCCCTTCTTTTTCTTTGCCTTTGCCTCTCGTTTTCATCTCCCCTACTTCTATTTTTTTAACAAAAACACAAAAATATTTTTATTTCCCCGTTTGCTTGTTTGAAGTTGCTACGATGTCTAAATATGAGAAAGTTATTGTTGAAAGCACTAGTGAAGATAGTGCTAGTGAGTATCTTGAGGAGAAACTTAATAATTTTGATATTAATCATGATCCTCAGGATCATGAATTCCCCACAAATTTGAAAACTAAAATATATCATGTGGATAGAGGAAATATTAATGGGAAGAACATTATTCAAGAGTTGTTTAATTGCACAGGAGTTGTACCTATAATAAAAGGATATATTCTTAATAAAACAAGTTGCTATGTGGGTGTTATTTCTATGCATGTGGTTAAGTTTGAGAGAATATTTTTGCATATTCATCCGGTTTTACAAAAGATATCTTATGAACCTAAAATCAAAAAGATTGCAACTATTATCCTTATGCATGAATGTGACTATATAATTCGGGAGGCTGGGGTCATCTTTGCATTTTACAACATAAATTATGAGCACCCTCATATAGTAGAAGTTCTTCATGACAAAGACACTATATGAAGGTTGGAATCTAAATATTACTTTGCATATGATGAAAATCTTAGGAGAAGAGTCCCTTATGTTGAAAATATTAAAACTTTGTAACACCATACTTGTGTTAAATTTGAGTGGATAACTAAAGGGGCTAGTAAAATGCCCGTGCATTGCTACAGGCTATAGTGCATATAAATGAAGCAAAGAAATAATTAAGTCGTTTTAAGATTGATGTTTATTTCTCTATCATACGTTGGAGTGTGTTTAAACATCAAACAGGCGCCTAAGCCTGACAGCAAGAGCATAATATTACCATGTGACAACAAAAAAATAGCGGCATTTGATAAGAAGAAGGTGTCGTGTATAGTTTTGAACCATGTTGGTACGTGTGTCCTTCATCTTCCTTCGTAATGTGCTTTCGATTCTCTGCTGGCATAGCAGGTCTCCTTGTCCAATAGATCTATCTCCCCTATCCGCAACCACCTCCACCTCTCCTTCCTAACGGTGTAATCATCAGATGTCACCCGGCTACATTGGCTCTCATTCCGACACCATCTTGTCCCCATTGACTTGCCCTCGCATATCCTGGATCTATCCTAGCACATCTTACCATTTTGTTCAGGCACCATCTCATCATCACTACACCGCCAAGGGTCCTCCTCACCCTTGGCCCAACACATCGCAAGAAGTAACCCTGGCCACATTTTGGCCAAGTATTAACTACATGACACACACACATACACAGTTGAAAAAAATGTCTAAATCTGATATATTATTTGTTAGCTTATGAACTTCAGTTCCATGGAAAGATATATAAAATCAACTATGAATTTCAATACCCAGATAAAGATTTACAAGAAACTAATGGGAGGTAAAAGATACATCATCACATGGATTGATAGTGGAGTAAAAGATACATCGTCACATGGATTGATAGTTGACTAAGCTCCATGGTTTCTATAACCCAACCCTTGTCTTCATGCAAGAACAAGTGGTTGGATTCCACAGCCCCATGGCTGCAAGCGCATCATCCATAGTGTATGTTTCTAGATTATTTGTGTCTTTGCTTTATTAGTAATATCACACGCCAGTCTCCAAACTTTCCCAGAATCATCAAAATAAATTTTCTCCAGAACATCATATTTGGTAGCTCTAGTAATGGCGCTGTGAAAAATGCTGGCCCGAGCCCCAGCTCGCCCTGCCTCCGTCACTGCAAATAAGTCAATAGTATGCCCCATATAGAGAAATATAAGGAATACAACTTGTTGCATACGATAATGAATATGTAGTGTCAAGTTTCAAGAGCGTGTGGTCTCCTCAAATGTAGTATATAAAAACAAGGCAAAAAATTTGAAGCAAATGATGAACTCTTTTTTTCAAAAAATGGCATCATTTGAAATGCCCATAATGAGTATCCATCCGACCTGTCAGCTAAGTCAGCTACCATGTTAACCTAACAAGTGCATTTGTTGGTTCATGATTTATGAAAAACAACATCAATACTAATTTATTTTTTAAGTTTGATTGAAGGTTCCCCCAAAGCATTACATTTCATGGACATGAAAGAATACATGTTTTCAAGACCAATTACTTCAATTAACTTGCGATGCTGCTTGGTGTATGAGAAAATTCAAGGAAGATTGAGGTGTTTAAAAAATATAGATTTAAGCAGGTGGTGAGAAATCAAAGCTCAACCTCAGCCATTGATAGCATATTGATATGATCCAAGGTGAGAGGACCTTTAAGTGTACAAAGGTCACGAGTTAGCATATGACCTTATGTGACGATTAGTACCATAGTTCATAGAAATGACTCACATGGACAACAACATATATAAAACTTTAATAGCATCCAGATCATCTTTCATGATACCCCTTCCAGCAAGAAGATAAACTGTCAGTTTAATATAACCAGATAGATAACATACATAGATGTAGTAGTATATGTTATGATTCCTAACTCAATTAATTTTACGAAAGTAAAGTTTCATCAAGCAAATGAGGGACATTTTTACGAAAGAGAATAAATTAGCTTAAGTACATTGTGTAATATGTTGTTGGAGGAGGAAGACCTAATAAACCTTATTCCAGCACCACCAACATCTCCTCTCCTTTGCCCATATGTCACAACTGCAGGATGCTGCTAATGCGACACTACAATCAGAGACCCTTCGAGAAACTGTGTGCGATGCCATAATCGCAAATAGTGTTGTATGAAGGCGTGTGCGATACACAGCATACGGTTCACTCAGGTGAACTGTTTGTGATTAGGCAACACAAAAGAAATGGGCAGCCAGATGAAGGTGTGTGCGATATACAACATATGGTTCACTCGGATGAACTGTTTGTGATTAGGCAACACAAAAGAAACAGTCAGCCAGATAAAGGTGTGTGTGATTGAGGGCATACACTTCAGAAGGATTAACTATTTGCGATTAGGCAACATAACAGAAATGGGTAAGCCAGATCAAAGTGTCTACAATTGATGGCATACACTTCACATGGATGAACTATTTGCGATTAGCCACAACAAACTGAAACGGTTAGATAGATCAACGTGCGTGCGCTAGACGGGCACACCCATTCTAATTAAAAGACGTGTGCTGACATTGCCTATTGCGGTGCACCCTATGGTGCAAATGCCACGTACGTAGCCGAGAAGGCGTACGTGCCCATGTTACGCCTTCCGAGAATAGTGCCGCAATTATAACCGTCAGTAAATTTTGTGCATGCGTCCCATCACATTCAAAATTGCAAACCTTTTCACACCGATCAAAACCTAAACGGTTTCCCACTTAGGTGTGTATTACTACACGGTTATAAATACTACTACTCCAAGATGACTGCACATTCCTCCTCAACTCCTCATCCACAAAAAGTCAAAAACAAAAAAGTCATTCATCATCGTTCCCTTGCGTCCGCCATGGCCTGTGTGAGTTCTGGGTCGAGAGATTGTCACCAGGGAGAGGCGAGCCTAGAAGCGTGAACACGAGAGATGTCCCGCCTCACCGTGATAGTAGCCAACATGTCCTGCCGTACGGCCGTAGCAGCAGAGAGGTCCCGCCGCGCCGCTGAAGCAGCACGGAGGACCCGCTGCACCGTCGATGCAGTAGACTGGTCCGGCCGCGCCGTGGAAGCAGAAGAGATGTCCCGCCACGCCACGAATGCAGCAGAGATGTCCTCCCTTGCCGCGGCGGCCTGGGAAAATGCCTCGTGGGCAGGCGAGGACTCTTACAGGCGCATGTCTGCCCTTGTCCATAGGTAGATGGATCAGATCTCCAGGGGGCGAGGTTGTAGGATGACCTGCAAGCCTCGTTTGAACAGTCTACCGACGTCATCCGACAACTAAATGAGAGCAATGCGAAGCTCCGGGCCGAGCGCGACCTGTTGAGGGCGAAGATTGTCGGGAGTGCGGAGCAGCAGGAGCAGACCACTGCCTTGTTGAAGAGGATCGGCGTCACCATTGAGAAACTTCTGGATGAGAATAACAAGCTGCGCATCGAGCGCAAAAGGCTGGTGGAGGAATCCGTGGATGCTCTCAAGAAGCATCTTGAGGATAAGAAAGAGCTCGTTGCCGCAGCAACACATCAAGAAAGTAGAGATGAGCGAGCCAGATCATTGTCTTCCTTCTTCTTTTGCCCTTGTGTATTTCGGGCATTGCCGCATGTGGCT
Organism: Triticum dicoccoides; assembly: GCF_002162155.2. Taxonomy (NCBI): domain Eukaryota; kingdom Viridiplantae; phylum Streptophyta; class Magnoliopsida; order Poales; family Poaceae; genus Triticum; species Triticum dicoccoides. The sequence continues at coordinate 108,843,640 of NC_041386.1, forward strand.
TTTTTTAATTATGTTTCTAAATATGTAAGACAATTATTATCCACTGTCATCATCCTTATATTCATCATGCTTGCTATCAGTCGCAGTCGATGCTATATAGGTCCGTCGGATCTTACATCAAGATCCGTGCAAAACTTTCTTTTCAGATTTTCATTTTTCTCTCTTAAATATCAGTCTAGTGAGACATATAGCCACGCCGTAGAATAGGTGATTGGGCACCATTAACGGAGACGTTGGGAGGGAGGTGTGCGGCAGGTAGCGGTCAAAGGGCTCTCCTCCCAATGAGCACGTGCATGGGTCTGATCGCACGCCTCCCGTACTCAAATAGCTACCCCGCACAGCACCTCCTAGCTAGTAAAAAGGGGACATGTGGCCGCATGTAATTGGTAAGTCGAACGCCCACGGTTTCAATAATACTTGTGTTTCCAATTTGTAATGTGACAACACTTGTTCCAAAATGACTTTGTTGATTGTTAATGTGTGGGCCTTCGCAAATCGTACAGAAAAATTACCATAGCATCTTGGTGCCATGTCATGAGACCATGCCAAGTTTCATGATTTTCAGGTGTGTTTTGGAATTACGGGAATTAAAAAACCAAGTTTCTCAATCTTTCCGGCCGAGGCATGACGCCCAAATGTTTAAATTTCAATCCCATCACTTGCATGGGAGCTAGAAATTCACCCAAGGACACACATGTGATTTTTCAAACAACTTTGGTGCACTGGAGCATGTGCTTGTAGTTTAAATTTGAATTATGCACATTAAATGCCTAGAAACTCAATTATTGTATAAAAAGGCCAAACGAACCCAGAATAATTCCAAAATTTAGCACGGTACTTCTATTTGGTCTAATCTGGCTGTGTAAAAAAATAAGGCGAGAGAAGGCAATGTATGTATGCCGTTTCGCACACGGAGGTGACACGTTCCCTCTCGGAACCACTAGCCTTCTTGAGGGAAGCTCCAGTTTGCAAGAAGCTTACACCAAAGCTTGTCCCAATTCGGCCAAAAATATTACTGCAGCATGTTGGTGCCATGTCATGACAGCATGCCAAGTTTCATGATTTTTAGGCGTGTTTTGGAATTACAGGAATTAAAAAACCAAGTTTCTCAATCTTTCCGGCCGAGCCACGACGCCCAGATGTTTGAATTTCACTCCCATCTCTTGCATGGGACCTTGAAATTCACCCAAGGACACACATGTGATTTTTCGAACAACTTTGGTGCACTGGAGCATGTGCTTGTAGTTCAAATTTGAATTATGCACATTAAATGCCTAGAAACTCAACTAATGTATACAAAAGGTGAAATGAGCCTGAAATAATTCCAAATTTAGCATGGTACTTATATTTGGTCTAATCTGGCTCTGTAAAAAAATTAAGGCAGGAGAAGGCAGTGCATGTATGTCGTTTCGCACACGGAGGTGACACGTTCCCTCTCGAAACCACGAGCCTTCTTGAGGGAAGCTCCGGTTTGCAAGAAGCTTACACCGAAGCTTGTCCCAATTTGGCCAAAAAAATTGCCACAGCATGTTCGTGCCATGTCATGAAAACATGCCAAGTTTCATGATTTTCAGGGGTGTTTTGGAATTGCAGGAATTAAAAAACCAAGTTTCTCAATCTTTCCGGTCGAGCCACGATGCCCAGATCTTTGAATTTTACTCCAATCTCTTCCATGGGACCTAGAAATTCACCGAAGGACACACAAGTGATTTTTCAAACAACTTTGGTGCACTGGAGCCTATGCTTGTAGTTCAAATTTGAATTATGCACATTAAATGCCCAGAAACTCAATTAATGTATGAAAAAGGCAAAACGAGCCTGGAATAATTCCAAAATTTAGCACGGTACTTCTATTTGGTCTAATCTGGATGTGCAAAAAATTAAGGCGGAAGAAGGCAGTGTACGTATGTCGTTTCGCACACGGAGGTGACATGTTCCCTCTCGGAACCACGAGCCTTCTTGAGGGAAGCTCCGGTTTGCAAGAAGCTTACACCAAAGCTTGTCCCAATTCAGCCAAAAAAATTACCGCGGCATGTTCCTGCATGTCATGAGACCATGCCAAGTTTCATGATTTTCAGGCATGTTTTGGAATTAAAGGAATTAAAAAACCAGGTTTCTCAATCTTTCCGGCCGAGCCACGACGCCCATACATTTGAATTTCACTCCCATCTCTTGCATGGGACCTAGAAATTCACCCAAGCACACACATGTGATTTTTCAAACAACTATGGTGCAATGCAGCACATGCTTGTAGTTCAAATTTGAATTAGGCACATTAAATGCCCAGAAACTCGATTAATGTATAAAAAAGGCCAAACGAACACGGAATAATTCCAAAATTTAGCACGATACTTCTATTTGGTCTAATCTGCCCGTGTAAAAATATTAAGGTCGGAGAAGGCATTGTACGTATGTCATTTCGCACACGGAGGTGACACGTTCCCTCTCGGAACCAGGAGCTTTCTTGAGGGAAGCTCTGGTTTGCAAGAAGCTTACACCAAAGCTTGTCCCAGTTCAGCCAAAAAAATTACTGCAGCATGTTGGTGCCATGTCATGACACCATGCCAACTTTCATGATTTTCAGCTGTATTTTGGATTTACAGGAATTAAAAACTCAATTTTCTCAATCATTCCGGCTGAGCCACAACACCCAGATGTTTGAATTTTATTCCCATTTCTTGCATGGGACCTATAAATTCACCCAAAGACACACATGTGATTTTCAGCAAAATTTGGTGCATTGGAGCATGTGCTTGTAGTTAAAATTTGAATTATGCACATTAAATGCCCAAAAACTCAATTAATGCATAAAAATACCAAACGAACCTGGAATAATTCCAAATTTAAACACGACAATCATGCACTAGTTGCATGTTCACTGTATGTAAATGTTCTAGCAATTCAAGCACCATCCTTTCCCTTTGTAACACTATTTTGTCTTTCAAAACATAATGAAAAAAAATCAGGTATACCACAAACAGTTTACTAGAAAGAATCGTGTGGGATGTGATATAAAATATCTTGGCGCACTGTCTTGTCTGGCTTACGCAGGAAGCTTCATCATCTACAGTCCACCACCCCCGCTTGAACCACACTTGCGCGCCAGTTTTTTGAGGCACCGAGCGAATTTTTTTGCCACCGGGGAAATATCTATCTGCCCGCCCCTCCCTCCTACCAAAAGACACATTTCCACTGGTCCTCCTTGCTTTCCAAGTTCAAACCTTCATTGTTGCTTATTGGTAGCTCAGCCTCCTCGTCGGCAACCCTTCTTCTTGCAGCGCCGCCTCCTCGTCGGCTACCCTTGTTCTTGCAGCGCCGCCTCCTCACCGGCGACCCTTCTTCTTGTAGCACCGCCTCCTTGCCGGCGACCCTTCTTCTTGCTGCGTGGCCTCCTCGCCGCCGACCCTTCTTCTTGCTGTGCGGCCCCGTCGATATAGTTAGGTAATCCACACCCCACCCACACCATCCTCCTCCTTTCCCTTGCCACATGCCCCGACAGATGGAGCAACACCTTCCACCCTAATCACTGCCCCCTCCTCCAATTAAGCGCCGCCCACACCCATTTTACGCGTAGTATAACGTGGAGTTGAGTAGCATGCAGTCGCATGCCCGGACGAGGTCACTATGGCTGACATGCGTGTCGACTGCCAGATCTTGGAGGAGCACCTCGTCTTTGAGGCCATCATCGACACCGCCGCGCGGTTATCTACTTTAAAATACAGTTTGTGATGTTTTCTCGAGGCCACCGCCAGTGCCTTCTAGTGATTTGTCCTCTGTAATGTTAATATGCAATATGATGTTTAGTTAATAGTTTGGTCCTCTGAAATGTAATGTTCAGTTAACACTTTGGTCCAACAACTGCTACATTTCATAGTACTATTCTCAAGCATTCTTTGTTTTGTTAACTGTCTTATCTTCTTGTATATGTTCCTATTCTGCAATGTCATGCTTACTTAACTATTTTCGTTCATTTGGTCTACTGTCCATTTAACTATTTGGTTCAGTTCTGCAATTTGATTTTCATTTGCTGTGGGTACAATTTTGTATTGTTATGCATGTGACACCAATCGAATTTGGCTGTACTCAATACATGTTCTACTGATAGTATGGCAACTCTCAGTTAACCTGATCAAGATCTTCGTTATGTGTGTTGTAGGGAAACAATGGGAGACACTGCGGTTTACCATCGAGGTTTGTTCAAGCAGGGTCCTTTGGCTAATAGTACATTATTGTGCAGTTACAGGAATCATTCTAATATTCAGGTTTCTTACAATTTGGTCTTGCACATGTAGGTCCTACTGTCAGAGGCTTAGACCCACTATTCGACCCATTTTGCATATGGGGAAGTGAGATGTCCATGAATATCAGTCAAGTCAAGAAACTCAAAAAGATTGTTAGGATGAAGAAACTTGCGACGAATAACAGCAAGATCTTTGTTTTCACAATGAAGAATACATCAGTCGACTATAGGATGGTACCAACTCTTTTACCTTGTTTTTACCCCTTGCACCATTTCAAAATTTACAACAACGATTTATGCATAGCTTTGTTTTCAGTACATTTCAAAGCAGTTCACCGATGATTACCTCTCAAACCACCTGCATGGTCAAGAGGTGAGGAAGGTATTCATTCAGCACCCATGGTACAATATTGAAGTCTTGCTGACGAAGGTTGGGCGGGCAATTATCCATAGCCACTGGCCTAAAGTTGCAAGGACATTCAACATCACTGAAGGTTCAATATTTGCCTTCCGCTTCTGCAGTTTCCCAAATGAGATTCATCTGTCTATTTACCGTGTATGATGCTACTTTCCAAAGGTTTCTTATGCTGCATGTGAAACTTGGTGCTGTTGTGTAATGGCATAACTGAGTGCCGAAGCTATCTGATGTAAATCGATTATGAAATCCTGGTTGCTTTTACATAGATATGAAATATCTGGCGTGTTTTATAAGAAATATCAGTTTAATTAGTACATGTATTATCAATAATAGTGTAATTACCCTCCTTATTGGGGTTTCTATTGCAAACGGTTGCTCAGACAGCACCGTGGGCGATGAACTCAAACAACCCGCATGGTTTCTAGAAAGTAGGCGTGTTCGATCAACTAACAATCACACATGGCTTCTGATAGCGAACTGTTTGCGTTAGGCCACCTTGCACACACGTTTCCAGACAGAGAACTGTGTGGGATGTACATACCTACCGAAATGATTTTCTGGGATTCGCCGTGTGGGATATACATACCTACGGAAATGATTTCTAGGATTCACCATGTGGGATGAACATACCTATGTGAAATGATTTCTGGGATTCACCGTGTGGGGTGTACATACCTATGGAAATGATTTCCGGGATTCACCGTGTGGGATGTACATACCTACGGAAATGATTTCTGGGTTTCACCGTGTGGGATGTACATATGTACAGAAATGATTGGGTTTCCATGCCTCGCCAGATCGCACATGGACCCAGCCTGGGTCCCACAAGGGCCTATCCCCGACGATTTCTGGGTCGTGTGGGAAGGACCCGCCCTATCGCGCACACTCACTTGGTGACGGTTCCAAATGCCGTCGCAAAAAGGGGTTTTAAACCATTTGTTTAGGACGTCGTTGTACTAGTGTGTGCTCCTAGCGTGAACTCGTGGTTGATGATGGCTCCAGCCGCCCCCGGTTAACCAGCCACCATGTGACATCAGCTCATCAATCCATCATGGTCCGATATGCTAGGCACATGCCTACGCTTCTCGCCGTCCATGCCCCAAAGCTGAATCAGAAGTTCACCACAGAATTAAATGTTTGCATTACCTCTTGTTTCCAAAACAAGCAAAGTTCTTTGTATTAAGCAAGATAGATCAATAGCAGACATAATTCTAACTGGAAAAAGTTGTACATGGTCCTCATGCCCACTGCATGTATCCAATAAGTTTAACTAATGGGAAACATTTTATGAGGAAACAAAGGCTTTTCCTATCAACATCTCAGCAAATGTTCAACCAATGCTCCAAAAAAATGTCAATGGCAGATCTACATTGCATTTCAGGGTGAACAAAAATCCAAAATAGATTAAGAACATGCGTCTATATTACTATTCATAAAAAGTTTATAAATTGACAAAAAATGGAACCAGCATGAAAAGAATAGGTGCAAGATACATCTCCTACGTATCTATAATTTTTTATTGTTACATGCTATATTATATCCTGTTTTGGACATTATTCGACTTTATTATACACTTTTATATTATTTTTGGGACTAATCTATTAACCGGAGGCCCAGCCCAGAATTGTTCTTTTTTGCCTATTTCAGAGTTTCGTAGAAAAGGAATATCAAAAGGAGTCCAAACGGAATGAAACCTCCGGGAACGTGATTTTCGGAACGAACATCATCCAGAGGACTTGGACCCTACGTCAAGAAAGCAACCAGGAGGGCATGAGGTAGGAGGGCGTGCCTACCCCCC
>NC_041386.1:108850348-108940197 GCF_002162155.2 Triticum dicoccoides
CTCCACCGACGTACTTATTCCACCTATATATACCTATGTACCCCCAAACTACCAGATACGGAGCCAAAACCCTAATTCCACCGCCGCAACTTTCTGTATCCGTGAGATCCCATCTTGGGGCCTTTTACATCATGGATGGCTTCTACATCAACACCATAGCCTCTCCGATGAAGTGTGAGTAGTTTACTTCAGACCTTCGGGTCCATAGTTATTAGCTAGATGGCTTCTTCTCTCTTTTTGGATCTCAATACAAAGTTCTTCCCCTCTCTTGTGGAGATCTATTCGTTGTAATCTTCTTTTGCGGTGTGTTTGTTGAGATGATGAATTGTGGGTTTATGATCAAGTTTATCTATGACCAATATTTGAATCTTCTTCGAATTCTTTTATGTATGATTGGTTATATTTGCAAGTCTCTTTGAATTATCAGTTTGGTTTGGCCTACTAGATTGATCTTTCTTGCAATGGGAGAAGTGCTTAGCTTTGGGTTCAATCTTGCGGTGTCCTTTCCCAGTGACAGTAGGGGCAGCAAGGCACGTATTGTATTGTTGCCATCGAGGATAACAAGATGGGGTTTATTTCATATTGCATGAATTTATCCCTCTACATCATGTCATCTTGCTTAAAGCGTTACTCTGTTCTTTTGAACTTAATACTCTAGATGCATGCTGGATAGAGGTCGATGTGTGGAGTAATAGTAGTAGATGCAGGCAGGAGTCGGTATACTTGTCTCAGATGTGATGCCTATATGCATGATCATACCTAGATATTCTCATAACTAAGCTCAATTCTGTTAATTGCTCAACAGTAATTTCTTTACCCACCGTAATAGTTATGCTCTCGAGAGAAGCCACTAGTGAAACCTATGGCCCCCGGGTCTATTTTCCATCATATTAATCTTCCGTGAACAAGCTATTTCCTTTTCCGTTTATTTTGCTTTCTTTACTTTGCATCTTTATCCTAAAAATACCAAAAATATTATCTTATCATATCTATCAGATCTCACTTTCGTAAGTGACCGTGAAGGGATTGATAACCCCTTTATTGCGTTGGTTGCGAGGATTTTATTTGTTTGTGTAGGTGTGAGGGACACGTGCGTGGCCTCCTACTGGATTGATACCTTGGTTCTCAAAAACTGAGGGAAATACTTACACTACTTTGCTGCATCACCCTTTCCTCTTCAAGGGAAACCAACGCAGTGCTCAAGAGGTAGCAGTGCATAATGCATTTCAATTTTTACAGAGGAGATGTTGTAGGTGTGCTGACAGGCCATCCTATAGAGGAGATGCCCGGTTCTACGGGTGACCTTCTTCCCGAGCTCTCGCAACTGCTCGATCGAGTTCATCAGGCGATGCGAGGTGTCGCCCAGGCCCTGTGGCCATCCGTCTCCATGCTCGAAGGTCTTGGAGAGCCTGCGGAGAAGCTAAAAGGAGCACGGCGGTGCTTCCGATTGTGGAAGATATCAGCCTGCCGTCGAGGCGCTAGGGAGGCCTGGGCCATGGTGAAGACACGGTACACAAAGGCTGACCCCAACCACATGGCCGAGGTCGGTCCTATAGGGCCCGATGGGAAGGAGATCCCTGTAAGCTTAGTATACGGCCAAGTAGAGTTGGCCGCAAAGTATTCCCAGCAGGACTGTAAATTAGACAGCCTATTAGATGGTATTGAAGAGGAATACGATCAGTCAAAATGACTATGTAATTTAGTTGACATTTATAATGCCTTCTAGCCGGATTGTAGATCATTTGTCATGGCCGACCTTTTCGCTTCATCTTCGGGACCTGACGGTCCGGAGTGTGTCCGAATTGCCATGCGGTTATATAGGAACCGGGGAATGCATGGAGACCAGTCGTAGGGGTCATTAGTGCGTGAACAGACAAGTGCCCGACTAGTTATGTTATATTACATGTTAGTAAGAAACATCTTCCAGGGAGAATAGTTCCGTTAGGGGTTCCTTTCCCTGGGAGGCATGTTCTAAGGTGCATGTCCATGCTGCGAAAAGAAGCGCAGGAAAAACATCTGGGGGCGTATAGATAAAAATAAAAAAGATCATCTTTAGTTCACCGACCGAATATTCCCTTAAGAACGCTAGCTTTCGGCTTCACCCAGTCTGACGTACACGTCCGGCTGACCCGGCAGTAACAATCGCAGAGGTGCTCCCTTTACCACCTAGCCGAACAATCGGGAACGTAGGGGTAAGCATAGGAGCCAGGCAACCCAGCTTGGCCAAAACTTAAGTCATATCGATGCATATAATGGTGAATAAAAGGTACATGCGGAAGTGTGACGCATGTGTTGGGCATGTAGCCCGTATGAATAAGCTTCTGTTTAAAGAAGCCCCCTGGTTTAATGAGCGCGGATGGCGCGTCACTTTATGAGCCTTTAAGGGCTATAAGAGAGAGAGAGAGAGAGAGAGAGAGAGAGAGAGAGAGAAGAGAAATGCAAGACAGAAAATATATTAAAAATGGACAGAGGAAGGAGACGAACATAGAGTCCGGCGCTAGGCATAAAATCTTCGGAGACGGGCTGCGTTCCATGGGTTCGGCTCGGGTCGGTTATCCGATGCATCTCGCAGGCGGTACGTTCCACCAGTCAGGACTTGGTCAATTATGAAGGGACCTTCCCACTTGGGCTTGAGTTTGTCCTTTTTCTTGTCCGGTAGTCGTAGAACTAATTCGCCAACATTGTAATTTTTGGCCCGTACTTCTCTGCTTTGGTATCTTCGAGCCTGTTGTTGATAGAATGCGGAACAGGCTTTTGCCACGTCACGCAACTCCTCCAATGCGTCTAAGCTGTCCTGCCGATCGAGCTCGGCTTCTCTTTCTTCGTACATGCGCACTCGAGGTGAGTCATGAATTATGTCACAGGGCAAAACTGCCTCTGCGCCGTACACCATAAAGAATGGTGTGTATCCAGTGGTGCGATTCGGCGTGGTCCGGAGCCCCCAAAGTACGGAGTCGAGCTCCTCTACCCAGTGCGTGTTAGATTCCTTGAGGGACCGCACTAATCTGGGTTTAATGCCGCTCATGATAAGACCATTTGCATGTTCGACCTGGCCGTTAGTTTGTGGGTGATAGACAGAAGCATAGTCGAGCTTGATGCCCATGTTTTGCACCAGAGTTTTACCTCGTTAGCCATGAAGTTCGTGCCGTTATCAGTGATGATGCTGTGGGGAATGCCGTAATGGTGTACGACCCCGGATATAAAGTCTATCACCGGTCTGGATTCGGCCGTCTTAACAGGCTTGGCTTCTATCCATTTGGTGAATTTATCCACCATGACCAGTAAGTATTTTTGCTTGTGGGTGCCTCCTTTAAGGGGTCCAACCATGTCAAGCCCCCAGACCGCGAAGGGCCAAGTAATGGGGATAGTTCGGAGGGCGGTGGGTGGCATATGGCTTTGGTTTGCAAAGAGCTGGCAACCGGTGCATCGTTGGACTAAGTCCTTAGCGTCTGCCCGGGCCGTCGGCCAATAAAAGCCTCTACGGAAGGCCTTACTTACAAGGAATCGAGCTGCAGCGTGATGACCGCCCAGTCCGGCATGAATTTTAGCCAGGAGGTTCCGCCCCTCCTCTTCGGAGATGCACCTTTGAAGGACTCTGGTAGTGCTTTTCTTATAAAGCTCTCCCTCATGGACTCTGTAGGCTTTGGATCGCCGCACTATGCAGCGTGCCTCATTTTGGTCCTCGGGGAGTTCCTGCCTAGTGAGGTAGGCGAGGAATGGTTCTGTCCACGGGGCGATGACGGCCATTATTACATGGGCTGAAGGTGTTGTTTCATTGGCAGAGCCTCCGATTGTGTCAGAATGTTCAGTGTCGGGCAGTGCGGTTGGGTCCGGGGTGTTATTGTTCGGCTCCCCTTCCCATACTATGGATGGCTTGAACAACCTTTCCAAGAAGATGTTGGGGGGACTAAATCGCGTTTTGCGCTGATGCGTGCCAGGACATCTGCCACCTGATTATTTTCCCGGGCTATATGGTGAAATTCAAGCCCCTCGAACCGAGCTGACATTTTTAGGACGACGTTGTGGTAAGCTGCCATTTTTGGATCCTTGGCATCGAAGTCTCCATTTATTTGGGATATTGCGAGGTTCGAGTCCCCACGCACCTCTAGGCGTTGAATGCCCATGGATACTGCCATCCGGAGACCATGTAAAAGGGCCTCATATTCGGCTGCGTTGTTGGAGTCCGTGTACATAATCTGGAGTACGTATTGAACTGTGTCTCCTGTGGGGGACGTCAAAACGACGCCAGCCCCCAGTCCGGCCAACATCTTGGAGCCATCGAAATGCATGATCCAATTTGAATATGTGCCATACTATTTAGGGAGTTCGGCCTCCGTCCATTCTGCGACGAAGTCGGCCAAGCCTTGCGACTTGATGGCTAGCCGTGGCTTATAAGTTATGTCGAACGGGAGGAGCTCAATGGCCCATTGTGCAATCCGGCCCGTTGCATCACGGTTGTTTATAATATCGTTAAGTGGTACTTCCGAGGCTACTATTATTGAACACTCTTGAAAGTAGTGTCATAGCTTCCGGGATGCCATGAATACCGCGTACGCGATCTTTTGATAATGCGGGTACCGTGATTTGCAAGGAGTGAGGACAGTGGACACATAATAGACCGGCTTTTGAAGGGGGAATCTGTGTCCGTCCGCTTCTCGTTCGACGACGAGCACTGCGCTTACAACCTGATGTGTTGCTGCAATGTATAATAGCATTGGTTCGCCAATATTTGGTGCGGCCAGGACTGGGTTTGTTGCAAGTATGGCTTTTATCTCCTCGAGTCTGGCCGTGGCTGCATCCGTCCATGCGAAGTGTTCGGTGCGCCGAAGGAGGCGGTAAAGGGGTAGGGCCTTTTCTCCCAAGCGGGAGATAAAGCGGCTTAGAGCCGCCACGCATCGGTTAACTTTTGTATTTGTTTGAGGTCCTTTGGGATATCCAGTTGCGACAGAGCTTGGATCTTGGCTGGGTTTGCTTCGATTCCTCTACCGGATACAATGAAGCCCAAGAGCTTTCCGGCTGGAACGCTGAAAACGCATTTTTCCGGGTTGAGCTTGATGTCGTATGTTCGGAGGTTATCAAATGTGACCATCAAGTCGTCTACTAGAGATTCGACATGTCTTGTTTTGACGACCACATCATCTACATATGCCTCCACTGTTTTGCCGATCTGGCTTGCGAGACATGTCTGAATCATGCGCTGATATGTTGCGCCGGCGTTTTTGAGCCCGAAGGGCATTGTGTTGAAACAGAATGGGTCGTATGGTGTGATAAATGCCGTTGCGGATTGGTCAGATTCTGCCATCTTGATTTGATGGTAACCGGAATATGCATTGAGGAAACACAACAAATCGTGTCATGCGGTAGCGTCAATAATTTGATCGATGTGGGGGAGGGGGAAGGGGTCCTTTGGGTAAGCCTTGTTAAGGTCTTTAAAATCAACGTACAGGCACCAGGATTTGTCCTTCTTTGGTACCATCACCAGGTTTGCTAGCCAGTCCGGATGTTTTATATCTCTGATGAATCTGGCCTCCAATAGCTTTGCTAGCTCCTCTCCCATAGCCTGTCTCTTAGGTTCGGAAAACGCGGAAGAGCCTGTTTGATAGGTTTGAATCCTGTTTGGATATTTAAGCTATGCTCGGCCAGCCTGCGTGGGATTCCTGGCATGTCTGAAGGGTGCCAGGCAAAAATGTCCCTGTTTTCTCGTTGGAACTCTCGTAGTGCGGCGTCTACATCAGGGTTTAACTGTGCCCCGATGGAAGCTGTTTTATTTGGGTCCGTTGGATGGACTTGGAATTTGACTATTTCGTCCGCCGATTTAAAGGAGGTGGACTTGGATCTTTTGTCGAGTACCACATCATCCCTATTCACCGTAGAGCGCAGCGCAGTCAGTTCCTCAGCCACTAGGGCTTCGGATAGTGCCTCGACGGCCAGTGCGGCTGTCTTGTTTTCGGCGCGGAGTGCTATGTCCGGATCACTAGCGAGAGTGATGATCCCGTTGGGCCCGGTCATTTTGAGCTTCATGTACCCGTAATGGGGTATTGCTTGGAAGATTGTAAATGATTCCCGCCCTAGCAGAGCGTGATAAACGCTGCTGAACGGAGCCACATGGAACGTCATCTCTTCGGACCTGTAATTATCTGGTATGCCGAACACCACATCTAGTGTGATTTTTCCTGTACAGAGCGCTTCCCGACTGGGGATTATTCCTCTAAAGGTTGTGCTGCTTCGCTCAATGCGGTTCCAGTCTATTTCCATTTTTTGAAGGGTTTCCTCGTAAATGAGGTTCAATCCGCTGCCGCCGTCCATGAGTACGTTGGTAAGACGAAAGCCGTCCACTATTGGGCTGAGGACCAATGCGGCTGGTGCTCGGGCTGTTCGGAATTTAGGTTCATCACTAGCGTTAAAGGTAATAGCCGTGTCACTCCATGGGTTTATTGTTGCTACTTGGTAGACTTCGTCAAGGCCGCGGAGTTTCCTTTTTCGCATATTATTTGATGCGAAAGTCTCGAAGACTGTTAATACCGTATGGGTGTCTCTGGGGTGGCTTTCTGTGGCCTCCAGAATTAGGAGGTTTTCGCCAATTTTGGCCACCTGCCGGAGTATCCAACATGCTCTAAGGCTGTGAGTTGGTGTGGCGTCCTCTGTACTGTGAATTTTACAGGGTCCGTTAAGCCATCCTTCCAGTACGGTTCCATGCCCTATAGAGGGTTTTTGCTTTTTGGTGTTTGACCTGGGTGTCTGGTTATGCTACACCCTTTTATTTCAGACTGGGTTTGTATTTAGGGCCAGATTGTCCCAAAATTTTATTTTGGTTTTCCAGGCACTTTCCATCGCATAATACTTTTGTAAAATGGACGCGAAGTCAGCGAAGCGTGTGATATCATGGCGACTTATGGCGTTGAGTATTCCCTTGTCCGTGCAATTATTGCAGAAGATTAAGATTGCGTCTTCCTCGCGGCAGTCCCTTAGCCTGTTCTTAACCAGGAGGAATCTAGCCCAGTAATGATGTACTATTTCGTCAGGCTCTTGCCTGATTTTGGATAGATCGCTTATGTTGGGGTGGGTGGGTGGAGTTAAATCCGAAGCCTCACCCCGTTTGAGGCTCAGAGGCCGAGGAATTTCTGAACTTGAAAATTTGGATCCCTAGGTGTTGTCCATTGAATCCAGCCCGTCGCCTGACTCTAAGTTAAGGTCTTGAGTGATATCCTCCCCTCCGTGGGTATCCGGCTTGGTAGGATCGGGAATCCGGACGTAGCGAGTCCTTAAGATAGACGAAGGATCGCCGCACTGTCCCTCCACCTCGACAACGTGATGGGTGACTTGGGGAGAGTTAATCTCTCTCAAATCGGTTTTAGGCCCAATCTGGTCGTAATCCGTAGCGACTCCCAGGGCGGCGAAGCGATCCAAGAGCTCATTTATAGAAGAAAGCTCCATTGGATCTAACTGCTCGGCGAGTTCCGAAATGACATGAAGATTGTTTTCGATGGCTCGAGAGGTCATCGTCGGCGCAGAATCCGAACAGGCGATCATAAGAAAACCACCTAGCCGGAGGGTTTGGCCGACAGCCAAAGCTCCCTTAGCAACGGTGCCATCTTTAAATACGGGGCGAGGCATCCTTCCTAATGGCGACGACACAGAGGAACTCTCAATGAAAGCACCAATGTCAGTGTCAAAACCGGCGGATCTCGGGTAGGGGGTCCTGAACTGTGCGTCTAGGTCGGATGGTAACAGGAGGCAAGGGACACGAAGTTTTACCCAGGTTCGGGCCCTCTCGATGGAGGTAAAACCCTAGGTCCTCCTTGATTAATATTGATGATATGGGTAGTACAAGAGTAGATCTACCACGAGATCAGAGAGGCTAAACCCTAGAAGCTAGCCTATGGTATGATTGTTGATGTGTATGTTGTCCTGCGGACTAAAACCCTCCGGTTTATATAGACACCGGATAGGGTTAGGTTTACATAGAGTCGGTTACAATGGTAGGAGATCTGAATATCCGTATCGCCAAGCTTGCCTTCCACGCCAAGGAAAGTCCCTTCCGGACACGGGACGAAGTCTTCAATCTTGTATCTTCATAGTCCTGGAGCCCGGCTGAAGGTATAGTCCGGCCATCCGGACACCCCCTAATCCAGGACTCCCTCAGGCCCCAACAGCCTGCGGCCCCGCTTGATGCGTGGTGATTGATTGGACGTGGGAGGCCCTGCTTCCCCATGCAGCCTTGTTATCCAGCTGGCTAGGCGGCCACGGCGTCCCACACAGTTATTACCCCATTGCTGGTAACGCGCTCCCCGACTCCTCCGCTTCTTCGAAGCTCATCTTCCTCTCCCAATCCGACCTGAGCTCGGTCCTCTCCATCACCATGGCGCCGAACCGAACGGAGAAAGGGAAGAAGCCCCTGTCCTCATCCAGCCAGCCTCTGGCCGTTGAGCCCGCCGTCGACCGATCGCGGGTGCTCAATCAGGAGGCCATGGACAAAGTTTGCCCTGCACTCACCACTAGCTTCAATGAATGGGGAGGGATGATGGCCTGGCTTGCGTCCCGAGCTTCTGTCGATAGAACGGCCACCGAGGTCCAATTCTTCATCGATGCCCTATGGGCCGGCCTGGTCCCTCCCTTCTCCGCCTTCTTCAACATCGTGCTTTCCCACTACCAGATTCATATGCTGCACCTAGATCCCCAATCTATCGCTTTTCTTGCCGTCTTTTCCTTTGTCTGCGAGGCCATGGTGGGCATCGCCCCCTCCGTAGCGCTTCTGCGCCATTTCTTCTCGCTGCACCTGACCGACCCCCGGCAATGCTCAGGGTGCCTGAGCTTCCAGGCCGTGGCAGCGACGGCCGGCTCGGGGATTGACTTTGAACTCCCACCATCTGCGAGCGGGTTCCAGACGCGGTGGCTGTATGTGCATGTCGTAGCGCTCAATCCTTTGCTCTTGCCACCGTCGGCGCCGGCCGTCCCCAGCTCCGGTTGGGCTCATCAGAAGCTTACGATCCCCTGCCTCGCCTTTGTCTGGCTCCGGTTGAAGAGGTTGAAAGACCTTGGCTTGACCGCGCCCATGGTGATGAAGTATTTCCTCCAACGCCGCGTCGCCCCACTCCGGTGCCATTCCTAGCTGATGTGGGACCTGTCAGTCGGCCAGGATCGCATGAGGCTTCAGGAGTCAGGGCTTCCACTAGAGGCACGAAGAATGATGCTCGAGGTCCTGGCCGGTGACCCCTCGCCAGCCGATATGCCACTGGAGGGATGTGTCTTGTACTGGTGCTCAAACAAGGTGGAGTTCGCGGGGCAGATGCCCCCGTTTGACGAATGGGGGCTGCGTCCGGTCGACCTTGAGGGGTCCCGCGAGAACCCCGTCATCGTGGTTCCCCTCCTTGTCGCCGGTGCCGAACTTGCCCCAAGAGTGGACGCAGGGGGCAAGCACCATTGGAGGCCGGAGGCGCGGGTGCCGAGGTGTCGACGCCGTCCGTGGCTCCTATGGCGCCATCTTGGGGAGCCCATGACACTCGCTCTGGGGTGGCAGTTGAGGGGGCGACGCAATCCGCTGCTCCTAAGGTCGAAGCTCCCGAGGCCTCAGGAGGTCATCGCGAGGCGAAACCCGATGGCTCTCCCCATCTGGGCGCTACTGAGGTCGCCTCCTCGGGTGCTTCACCAGCCACGCCCTACGCTGGTCGCCACATCCAACACTTCGGCCAGCTCCGTGTAGACTTCGATGTGGTCCGCAAAAGGAAGGGGTCCCCAAGCTGCAGCAGCGGCGCCTTCCGGGCATTGAAACAGAGGAAGTACATTGCCATAGATGAGTAAGTACCTTATCTTTGTAATTCCTCAAGTGTCGCTTCCCTTCCCGATGGTGGCTCTTCAGGATCCCATCTACTAAGGCCGCGAAGCCCCCTGAGAAGCAACCTCCTCCTACCTCAAATCTCCCGCTGGCCTTGAGCGTCCCAAGCCAGCATGCTGCCCCCGACGCGAGGTCAGCCGGTGAGGCAGACACGCTAGCTTGGCGCCTCGAGCCCGTGCTCCAGCCTTCTCTTCTTCGTGGCCTCTCCAGGGGTGTGACGAGCATGCCAAGGGCTCCTCCTCTGGTTGTAGACGGCGGCTGGATGACTTCAGTCTTGGTTTCTTCTTCGAGTAGCGAGCCTCAACTCAACCGGGTTCCCGCCGAAGCCCAGTCGGCGACCGAGGGGGCGGCAGCCCCCAGCCCCCTGCGGAAGGGGAGCGAGTAGCTTCGGATCCCGTCAGCAACCACCGCTGTGGAGGACGGAATCGGCCGCGCGCTCAAGTTTGCACACGAACGGAGTGTCATCCGCCACGAGCTCTTTTGGGAGGCGATGGGCGCAATGATCCGGCTTGGTGAAGAACTCGTGGATGTACACGCGAGCCTCGAGGCCGAGGGTCTTTGGCTGATGGAGGAGCGGCATAAGCTGAAGGTGGCCATAAACCTCGGGCGCCACCAGCGCGAGCTTGATAATGCGAAGGCCGAGGCGTCTCTTGTGACCTCATGTGATGCCTGCGCTTGAGCCTTGGAAGAAGCCCGGGAAGCCAATCGTCACCGCGAGATCCCAGAGAAATTTGTGTGGGAGCTCCAAGCCTGGAGTGCCTCCTTGGAGAAGCAGGTGGAGGCGAGCAAGGCCGCCCTAGCGTCGATGAAGGGGGCGCATGCCGAGGAGGAAGAGATCCTGAAGCGCGAGGAAGCGCTGGCGCTAGAAGCTATGGTGAGCAGCCTTGAGCTTGAGCGGTTGGAGACGAGGGAGCGCCAAATCTCCCAGGCGGAGGATGTTGTCGGCGCGTGCGAGTCCAAGGCCCAGGAGGAGGCCGATCATCGGCTGGGCGAGGCTCGCGCGGATCTTGTGGGCAGGTACGACCTAAAGCTAAAGCTCGTGGAAGCCGAAGCTGTGGGCAGGACTACTGCCCTCAAGTCAGGGTTGGCTAAGGCGGGACAGTGCGAGGAAGCCGCTGCAACCACCCTAATCTCAGTGAAGCTAAGCTGGCTTCCGCCAGTGCCGAGCTGCTTTCTCTTCAGCAGTAGGTCACTAGCCGAGTCGTTCGCGTAGCAGAGCAGGGAGGAAGCGCTCCGGCGGAGGACACTGGAGCGCGAGCATGCCGATGCTCCAAAGCCTCAGGATCAGAGCCAACGCGGCGTTGGGTGCCATCTGCGATGAAGATGCCCCTCATCCCCACTCGAACGACTACGCCAGTCACCCCCTCTTCTTCACCGACGTGGTTAAATGCCTGGAGAAATGATCCGAGAGGGCTCATGAGCTTGTTGAAGAGAGGATCTGCGGCCTGCTCAGGCGCGCTTTCTCCCGCGTCTTCAGCCACCTCCAGAACACCTACCCCAACTTCGATTTTGACGCCACCATTGCCCCTATGCCTGAGGCCATCCGGGGCGACCTGGCGCACTGGGTAGAAGACAATGTGGATGCTCTAGTCAGGGCCTTCTCCTCCGAGGTCGACGCGGTGGTGGTCGTCGCGGATGAAGGTGACATGGTCGACGATGGTTTGGGAGACGCCGGCAATGGTGACGTTGATGCCGGACATGATGACGGTGATGCCAGCGATGGTTACGACGACGCCAGTGACGCGTCTGAGGGTGACCCGGAGGACGCGGTGAGCGATATGTCTGATTGGGACCGTGCTTCCTTGTCATTGACCCTGCATGTGAAAGCTCGGGCATGGCCCTGAAATTTGTAAGAGCATTTTGGGAGCGGGAGCCCCTCATGTAAACAGATTACTGCCTCTATTCCTTAGGCCAAGGTGGAGACGTGTTTTTATGAGCTCGCGAGTCTCGCCGCGAGCTTACTGCTGCAGTTTACCTTAGTCAGGGCCAGTTCCCGACCGACTCGTGAGGTCGTGAGCTTCCGAGGGGCCTGCCTGTAACGCCCCGAGACCGATGTGCCAGGTGTCGTGCAGTTATTCGCTGTAGTTGCCATGTCATTTGCTTGTGTGTTTCATTTCATCATGTCATCATGTGCATTGCATCATCATGTTTTCAAAACTTGCATCCGTCCCGGTCTCCTCGTTCCGTCCGTTGTCCGTTCTGAGCCCAGACACACTTGCACGCGCCCGCGGCATGTCCGAAATAGTATTTTATAAGTGGCCGGAAAATGTTCTCGGTATGGGATGAGAGTTGACGTGCGGTCTTATTATAGTGTAGGTAGACCGCCTGCCAAGTTTCATCGCGTTCGGAGTTCGTTTGATAGCCCAACCGTTAAACTATAGCGGCATTATAGCCGGTCTAACGTCGGACGTTTTCGGTCTCCGGAAACAGTTGCCGGGCTGCACTCCTCTCCTCTCATCTCAGCCCAACCTCTTTTCGCAACCCACTTGATGCCCACCGAACCCCCCCCCCCTCCGTTCTGGTCCTTCAGATCGCGATCGGAGGCTCCGAGACGCTCCAAAACCCCTCCTAACCCTTCAAACCCTAGCCCCTACCTATAAAAGGAAGCCTCCCTTCCATTTTTTGGCAGCAGCCAAACCCCCCTCCTCGAAATCCGCGCGCCGCCAGCCTCCTCCCACCTTGAAGGCCGCGCCGCTGCCTCCCACCTCCTCTCCTCAATTTCCGGCGCCAGCCACCACCATCTCGCCACTTGGCGTGCCCTGTGTGGCCAGCCGCCGCTCCAGCAGCGCCCGCAGCCAACGGGAAGCTGCCACGTCGCCTCCCCGCTCCCACATCACCCCGCGCCGCCAGGCCCGCTCCAGGCCCGCCCGGGCCCCGATCTGGGCTTTGAGGCCCGCGCCGCGTCGCCCCTGCTCCCCAAGCTCCAGACCAGGAGAGGGAGACCCCGATCCAAGCTCCTCCGCCGCTCTGCACTCGTCGGTCGCCGGAGCCTCGCCGCCGGCAAGCCCTTCGACAGCAGGCCAGTGCCGCCCTCGCCTCCCTCTCTCTCCCTTTCCGTTCTCCTTCCTCTCCTCAGCAGCTCTCTCCCTCCCTCTGTTGCCACAGGAAACGCCGCCACCATGGACGAGCTCCACTTCGCCGTTTTCCGCGTCCCCGAGTGCCGCCGGCCACCTCCGTCACCGGATCCGGTGAGCCACCGCCCGGATCTATCCATCCCCGGCGCTCCCCGTCGCTCTCCGGCCGTCGTCGTGCCCTCCGCCCTCATCGGGAACCCGGTGCGCCGTCGCCGCCATGGATCAGGAACCAGAGCCCCGATCTGCTCCCTCCGTTGACCGCGCCCGCGTGGGCTGGCCCAATCATCCTCGCCGGCCCAACGCAGCCCCCGCCTCGGCCTGCCTCCTCTCCAGCAAACCGGGCCAAGGCCCACTGGGTGAGCCGACCCCAGCGCCCCCCTCCTCTTGTTTTTTTTCACTCTTGTTGGGCTTGCCCCAGATCTGGCCCGCGTCATTTTTTTTTTCAGATCGGCGATTTGTCTATTATCCGAGGAATTACAGATTTGCAGAAACCCCCTTGCACTTCATGCATATAATAACTCATAATCTGTGCATCATATGTAAATAATTTGAACATGAAAAATGCTTAGTTTTTCATCTAGATTAATAATATGCCATTTTCATCCCATGCTAAAATGCTTAAAATGCTGTTTGTTTAATTTTGCTCAAATGCCATGTTAAAATGCTTTAATTCATAACTAAATAACCGTAGCTCCGATTTAAATAAACTTTATATGTAAATGGGGTAGAATTTTGCCTAGTTTAACATGGTGGCATAATCTTGCATGTTTAACAACTCCGAAATATTGTTTAGGGCAGAACAGTACCAAACCTAATTTATGCTCATGAGGAGTTTCCGGAATTGTTGTTCGTTGCTCCCGGCCTCATTTAAACTTGACTAGATAGGTAGTTTTACTTTGCTTCACCCTCTTGCCATGTTAACCAACATTTAATATTGTTGAGTACATAAACGAGATCAAACTAAATAACTTGTTGTGGTGTTTCGTCAATATGCAACTCGTTGCATATTGATCTCCACTTAATTTGTAGAACTGCTTGTGCACTTTGCCATGCCATGCTTCATTAAACCGGACATGCATCATACTCATTTGTGCATCATGCCATGTTGTTGTGGTGGTTATTTACTAGGTTGTGTGCTTCTTTTCCGGTGATTGCTTCTTCGGGTTGGTTCCGATAACGTCGCGTTTGTGAGGATCCATTCGTCTACGTCCGTTTGTCTTCTTCATGGACTCGTTCTTCTTCCTTGCGGGATTTCAGGCAAGATGATCATACCCTCGAAATCACTACTATCTTTGCTATGCTAGTTTGCTCGCTCTTTTGCCATGCCAATGCTACGATGCCTACCATTTGCTTGTCAGCCTCCCAAATTGCCATGTCAAACCTCTAACCCACCATGTCCTAGCAAACCGTTGATTGGCTATGTTACCGCTTTGCTCAGCCCCTCTTATAGCGTTGTTAGTTGCAGGTGAAGATTGAAGTTTGTTCCTTGTTGGAACATGGAGATAGCGTTCCTTGTTGGAACATTTATTTGCTTGTTGGGATATCACAATATATCTTATTTAATTAATGCATCTATATACTTGGTAAAGGGTGGAAGGCTCGGCCTTATGCCTGGTGTTTTGTTCCACTCTTGCCGCCCTAGTTTCCGTCATATCAGTGTTATGTTCCCGGATTTTGCGTCCCTTACGTGGTTGGGCTATAATGGGAACCCCTTGACAGTTCGCCTTAAGTAAAGCTCTTCCAGCAATGCCCAACATTGGTTTTACCATTTGCCACCTAGCCTCTTTTCCCTTGGGTTTCGCGGACTCAAGGGTCATCATTATTTTACCCCCCCCCCCGGGCCAGTGCTCCTCTGAGTGTTGGTCCGAACTGGGCAGCCTGCGGGGCCACCTCGGGGAAACTTGAGGGTTGGTTCTACTCGTAGCTTGACCTATCTGAGTGTGCCCTGAGAAAGAGATATGTGCAGCTCCTATCGGAATTTGTCGGCACATTCGGGCGGTGTTGCTGGTTTAGTTTTACCCTGTCGAAATGTCTTGTTGTACCGGGATACCGAGTCTGATCGGAACGTCTCGGGTGGAGGTCTATTCCTTCGTTGACCGTGAGAGCTTGTCATGGGCTAAGTTGGGACACCCCTGCAGGGATTTGAACTTTTGAAAGCCGTGCCCGCGGTTATGGGCAGATGGGAATTTGTTAACGTCCGGTTGTAGAAAACCCAAAGTTGACCTTAATTAAAATACATCAACCGCGTGTGTAACCATGATGGTCTCTTTCCGGCGGGGTCCGGGAAGTGAACATGGTTGTTGGAGTTATGCTTGACGTAGGTTGTTATAGGATCACTTCTTGATCACACTTTTATCGACCGTGCTTTGCCTTCTCTTCTCGCTCTCATTTGCGTATGTTAGCCACCATATATGCTAGCCGCTTGCTGCAGCTCCACCTCATTACTCCATCCTTACCCATAAGCTTAAATAGTCTTGATCTCGCGGGTGCGAGATTGCTGAGTCCCTGTGGCTCACAGATACTTCCAAAACCAGTTTGCAGGTGCCTATGTTACCGTGCAGATGACGCAACCAAGCTCAGGAGGAGCTCGATGAAGATCTTGTCCTTTATGTTGTTTCGTGTTAGTTGATCAGTAGTGGAGCCCAGTTGGGGTCGATCGGGGACCTTTGTCGCATTTGGGGTTCTTCTTTTATTTTGGTTCCGTAGTCGGACCTTGATTGTATCTGGATGATGTAATGCTTATTCATGTAATTGTGTGAAGTGGCGATTGTAAGACAACTATGTATCTCTTTCCCTTATGTATTGCATGGGTTGTGTGAAGATTACCTCACTTGCGACATTGCTTTCAATGCGGTTATGCCTCTAAGTCGTGCTTCGACACGTGGGAGATATAGCCGCATCGAGGGCGTTACAAGTTGGTAATCAGAGCCTTCCCCGACCTTAGGAGCCCCATTGCTTGATCGTTTTTAGCGGCCGAGTTGTGTCTAGAAAAATGTTTTGAGTCATTTAGGAATTATATATCGGAGAGTTTAGGAATTCTTTTTACTTCCCAGTCTCCTCATCGCTCTGGTAAGGCATCCTGACGTAGAGTTTTGACTCTTCTCTTCTCAAATTTCACTAATTTTTTTTTAGGATCACGCGAGTATCTTGGTTTTGTTCCGATGGTTTTGTGACGAGAACATTGTTCTTGGTGCCTCCTGTCTTTAGGGGTTGTGGTAGTGTCCCGGGGAGTTGAGCTCTGAGGTGTTGTCATCATAATTTTATCGTTGCAGTTCTGGAATACCTGAGTTTAGTATGCCGACATCAAAAATCTCTTTTATGCAGTTCGTTGGTGAGATAACCTCGACGCCACCCAGTACTGGGGCGGGAGTTCGGGAGTATCGCCATAACTTGTATAACGGATGCTTTTCGAAGGTTGAGGTAGATGATTTCCGAAGGTTTCTTGGTTATGTGTTGAAGGATGGATACAGCTGGATGTAGGATTTGCTAGTTTGGGTGAGATATTATGCTTCCCTTGTATCCCCAACACCTGATTGCATAACCGGAAAATTTCGGGAGTTTCATAAGTGGGAATTCAAGTAGCTCTTAGGATATCTTTCCGACGGATGTATGATATGAAATTGGGGTTCGACGTCTAGTGGTCCGCCTATTCACGGTCGATTTTACAGTGGTCTCGTTGTGTCTTAAAGAGTCCTTGGCTATGCCGACTCGGGGACGCTTCGTATGTCATGTGCACTGCCTTGTACATGATGGTGCTGTACGATCGAGCCCGTGTAGGCCCCACCACGAAAACTTCGGACGGAATCTCTATCATATGTTTGTTCCGGCTTATTCTGCAAGCCAGTCCTTTGTTTTTGTTTTGAGTTGTGGTATTCGAGTTGCTTCAATGTCAAGTGTTTATTCCATACCTTTCTTAAATGGTGTTCTCATATTTCTATGGGAGTGCTAATCCTTTCGATCATCGAGATTGTCATGTCAATTCTTTCCAACCGGTGTGCTTCTTTTCAAGTGGATCCGATCATTTCAACATTCGCAAGATCACCTCTCAGTTTTCTCAACGGTGTTTGTTTCATCCGTCCCAAGTTGTTTTTGTTTTCCCGCCCTCCCACCCCTTTTTCTTCAAGGACTAAGATTTCTTCTTCAAGTATCCATTTTATTGATGGGAAGTTTCTCCATTCTTTTCCGTCAATGTTCTTATCCGGTGATTCTCATGAAGATTCTAATGGAGCTTCAAGTTCGTCATTCCTCATTCCTTTCTCTTCTCCGGTGGATTCAAGTCAAGATTTGTCGATTATATCCCCTTTTTCTCGTCTCAAATACCTTCTCTTGACGGTGCTCCTCATATTTATTCATTTCTCGCTATTCTATTGTTCCGGAGTGCTCAAGATATCTCGAAGATTCGTGTTTCCACTCTGCATTCGTTCAAGCTCTTTCGAGATTGGTATCTCATTCAAGTCATTTAATTCAACCGGTGCAACATCTCTTTTAAATCTTTTCAACGGTGTTCTTTTGAGTGGGCCCTAACCCACAGGTCTTTTCCCAGGATCTTACCTGACTCTTCTAATTCTCCCGGAGATGTCCTTAAAATTCTTCTCCAAGTTTGACGTAAGAATGAGTTATCATTAGTCAAATGCTTTTCTCCAAGATCTTTCAAATTATTTTCATAGTTGGCTCAACCTCTTCGATTTTGATTCTTCCGGTGTGCCTCAATAATTCTTAGTGGTGTTTCTCGTCGTCATTCTCAGGTTTTGAAGAACGAAGAAGACTTTTCCTCCATATCTATCCGTTCTCTCTGAGATTCGTGATTCTAGCTTGTTGCCATCCTCTCATAATTATTTTCGATTGTGGGAATTCTTTTCACCTATCTGGAGCAATTCAAGAGTCCTCTCAGTTTGTATCCGGAGTCCATCAATTCAGGTTTATTCATTCTCGGCCGTCAGTTATCATTCTCCTATCTTGCCGGTGCATCAATCGAATATCCTCTAATCAGTTCTTGATCTCTTCGTTCTCATGTATCTAAATACCCTAAAGTATCTTCATTCATTTTGCAATTCTTCCCGGGGACTTGTGCATTTGCTACGTTCAATTTCAATTCTTACGGTGGTTCGTTCAAGAGTTCTCTTTCTTTGTTATCATATCAATTCATTCGTTCTTTCCAAATCCTACCGGTGGTTCGTTGAAGACCTTCTCAAGTTTACGCCATATCTCTCTTAATCCTTTCTACAAGAATAAGTGGTATGCCAAATCCGTTGCTTGTCATCAATTTAAATTGGTGAAGGATACGCATAACATAATTCTTATTCTGGTTTCATCCAAGTGATTAATCCTTTCCTTCAGAGTTTGTCCAGGAGGAATAAATTCTTGGCTGCTTGTTGTTCATCTTTCTTCCGGATTTCTAAGTTTTCCGCATTATCTCGTCGCGAAGCTCCATCTAAATCATCGCAAGGCTTCACCTTGTGTTTTCAACTTCTCTTTCTTTTTATCATCCTTTTATTACCGGAGTTCTTCATGGAGGCTCTACATGGTGGTTCGTAAAGGATTCTTTTCATTCTTCAATTGTTCTTCAAGATTTCTCTTGAAGTTAAGATCAGCCAAGCTATACTCAAAAATAAACATGGTGCTCAACACATGTTTTGTTTTGAGGAGTTCAAGCATTCTTCATCTTGCTATCCGGAGTGCAATTTCGTTCTACCGTATCTTTGGAGGTGGTATTATGTCCTTCTTGATAATTCCCCTTCGTTGCTTCGTGATTCACAAGTTTTCAAGAGTGACATATTTAAATCCATCTTTTTCTCTTTGTTCAAGAGATCTTTTCATCCATCAATCTCTTCTTTGGAGTTATCTTGGGTTATATCTCACCTATAGCCTTCCCTAAGGAATGTTGCTAATTTTGGTGCTTATAATTGATCCAAGTACTTCATTTATCCTCCCGGTGAAATAAGTTTCTCGTCTCCTCGTTCATAACAATCCAATTATTCTTCCCGTGAGTGGCAGGTTGTCATCTCATAATTTGAGATGTATTTCATAAGACCATATCAAGATTATTCTTTTCGTTGTTGGTTTTCAACAACTCCATTCTAGCATTTGTTGTATCTGTGATCTCTCAAGATCTTGTTTCCCTTCGTTCCGGAGTCATTGTGATGTTGCTTTTTTTCAACCCATCATCTCGTTTGTCAAAGATCATGTTCTTTTCGTGCTTATCCATTTAACCAGAGTGTCGTGTCCTCTGCTCAAGTTCTTTTCATCTTATCTAGGCTTGTATCACTTTTCAACCGGAGTGCTGTTCGAATTTGGTCTTCCTTGGTCCCCTTCCTTAACTAGCGTGTTTTCAATATATATCTTCCCTTCAACCTCAAGGTTTTTCGCAAATGCTCTTTGTCCCTCGTTTCTAATGTAGTGTTTTCGACCTAGTTCACCTTCGTGGTATTCTTTTCTCGAATTTGTTCAAACTCGCAAGGTTCTTTGGTTTCACTCATTTGTAAAAGAAGCAACTTAGTTTTACCTATTCTCTTTCTCCTCCGTTTTCCCTCCGGTGCCATTCTAGATCTCGGGACGAGATCCTCTCATAGTGGTGGAGTGTTGTAACGCCCCGAGACCGATGTGCCAGGTGTCGTGCAGTTATTCGCTGTAGTTGCCATGTCATTTGCTTGTGTGTTTCATTTCATCATGTCATCATGTGCATTGCATCATCATGTTTTCAAAACTTGCATCCGTCCCGGTCTCCTCGTTCCGTCCGTTGTCCGTTCTGAGCCCAGACACAATTGCACGCGCCCGCGGCATGTCCGAAATAGTATTTTATAAGTGGCCGGAAAATGTTCTCGGTATGGGATGAGAGTTGACGTGCGGTCTTATTATAGTGTAGGTAGACCGCCTGCCAAGTTTCATCGCGTTCGGAGTTCGTTTCATAGCCCAACCGTTAAACTATAGCGGCATTATAGCCGGTCTAACGTCGGACGTTTTCGGTCTCCGGAAACAGTTGCCGGGCTGCACTCCTCTCCTCTCATCTCAGCCCAACCTCTTTTCGCAACCCACTTGCAGCCCACCAATACCCCCCCCCCCTCCGTTCTGGTCCTTCAGATCGCGATCGGAGGCTCCGAGACGCTCCAAAACCCCTCCTAACCCTTCAAACCCTAGCCCCTACCTATAAAAGGAAGCCTCCCTTCCATTTTTTGGCAGCAGCCAAACCCCCCTCCTGGAAATCCGCGCGCCGCCAGCCTCCTCCCACCTTGAAGGCCGCGCCGCCGCCTCCCACCTCCTCTCCTCAATTTCCGGCGCCAGCCACCACCATCTCGCCACTTGGCGTGCCCTGTGTGGCCAGCCGCCGCTCCAGCAGCGCCCGCAGCCAACGGGAAGCTGCCACGTCGCCTCCCCGCGCCCACATCACCCCGCGCCGCCAGGCCCGCTCCAGGCCCGCCCGGGCCCCGATCTGGGCTTTGAGGCCCGCGCCGCGTCGCCCTTGCTCCCCGAGCTCCAGACAAGGAGAGGGAGACCCCGATCCAAGCTCCTCCGCCGCTCTGCACTCGTCGGTCGCCGGAGCCTCGCCGCCGGCAAGCCCTTCGACAGCAAGCCAGTGCCGCCCTCGCCTCCCTCTCTCTCCCTTTCCGTTCTCCTTCCTCTCCTCACCAGCTCTCTCCCTCCCTCTGTTGCCACAGGAAACGCCGCCACCATGGACGAGCTCCACTTCGCCGTTTTCCGCGTCCCCGAGTGCCGCCGGCCACCTCCGTCACCGGATCCGGTGAGCCACCGCCCGGATCTATCCATCCCCGGCGCTCCCCGTCGCTCTCCGGCCGTCGTCGTGCCCTCCGCCCTCGTCGGGAACCCGGTGCACCGTCGCCGCCATGGATCGGGAACCAGAGCCCCGATCTGCTCCCTCCGTTGACCGCGCCCGCGTGGGCCGGCCCAATCGTCCTCGCCGGCCCAACGCAGCCCTCGCCTCGGCCTGCCTCCTCTCCAGCAAACCGGGCCAAGGCCCACTGGGTGAGCCGACCCCAGCGCCCCCCTCCTCTTGTTTTTTTTTCACTCTTGTTGGGCTTGCCCCAGATCCGGCCCGCGTCATTTTTTTTTCCAGATCGGCGATTTGTCTATTATTCGAGGAATTACAGATTTGCAGAAACCCCCTTGCACTTCATGCATATAATAACTCATAATCTGTGCATCATATGTAAATAATTTGAACATGAAAAATGCTTAGTTTTTCATCTAGATTAATAATATGCCATTTTCATCCCATGCTAAAATGCTTAAAGTGCTGTTTGTTTAATTTTGCTCAAATGCCATGTTAAAATGCTTTAATTCATAACTAAATAACCGTAGCTCCGATTTAAATAAACTTTATATGTAAATGGGGTAGAATTTTGCCTAGTTTAACATGGTGGCATCATCTTGCTTGTTTAACAACTCTAAAATATTGTTTAGGGCAGAACAGTACCATACCTAATTTATGCTCATGAGGAGTTTCCGGAATTGTTGTTCGTTGCTCCCGGCCTCATTTAAACTTGACTAGATAGGTAGTTTTACTTTGCTTCACCCTCTTGCCATGTTAACCCACATTTAATATTGTTGAGTACATAAATGAGATCAAACTAAATAACTTGTTGTGGTGTTTCGTCAATATGCAACTCGTTGCATATTGATCTCCACTTAATTTGTAGAACTGCTTGTGCACTTTGCCATGCCATGCTTCATTAAACCGGACATGCATCATACTCGTTTGTGCATCATGCCATGTTGTTGTGGTGGTTATTTACTAGGTTGTGTGCTTCTTTTCCGGTGATTGCTTCTTCGGGTTGGTTCCGATAACGTCGCGTTTGTGAGGATCCATTCGTCTACGTCCGTTTGTCTTCTTCATGGACTCGCTTCTTCCTTGCGGGATTTCAGGCAAGATGATCATACCCTCGAAATCACTACTATCTTTGCTATGCTAGTTTGCTCGCTCTTTTGCCATGCCAATGCTACGATGCCTACCATTTGCTTGTCAGCCTCCCAAATTGCCATGTCAAACCTCTAACCCACCATGTCCTAGCAAACCGTTGATTGGCTATGTTACCGCTTTGCTCAGCCCCTCTTATAGCGTTGTTAGTTGCAGGTGAAGATTGAAGTTTGTTCCTTGTTGGAACATGGAGATACCGTTCCTTGTTGGAACATTTATTTGCTTGTTGGGATATCACAATATATCTTATTTAATTAATGCATCTATATACTTGGTAAAGGGTGGAAGGCTCGGCCTTATGCCTGGTGTTTTGTTCCACTCTTGCCGCCCTAGTTTCCGTCATATCGGTGTTATGTTCCCGGATTTTGCGTCCCTTACGTGGTTGGGCTATAATGGGAACCCCTTGACAGTTCGCCTTAAGTAAAGCTCTTCCAGCAATGCCCAACATTGGTTTTACCATTTGCCACCTAGCCTCTTTTCCCTTGGGTTTCGCGGACTCAAGGGTCATCATTATTTTACCCCCCCCCCCCGGGCCAGTGCTCCTCTGAGTGTTGGTACGAACTGGGCAGCCTGCGGGGCCACCTCGGGGAAACTTGAGGGTTGGTTCTACTCGTAGCTTGACCTATCTGAGTGTGCCCTGAGAAAGAGATATGTGCAGCTCCTATCGGGATTTGTCGGCACATTCGGGCGGTGTTGCTGGTTTAGTTTTACCCTGTCGAAATGTCTTGTTGTACCGGGATACCGAGTCTGATCGGAACGTCTCGGGTGGAGGTCTATTCCTTCGTTGACCGTGAGAGCTTGTCATGGGCTAAGTTGGGACACCCCTGCAGGGATTTGAACTTTCGAAAGCCGTGCCCGCGGTTATGGGCAGATGGGAATTTGTTAACGTCCGGTTGTAGAAAACCCGAAGTTGACCTTAATTAAAATACATCAACCGCGTGTGTAACCATGATGGTCTCTTTCCGGCGGGGTCCGGGAAGTGAACATGGTTGTTGGAGTTATGCTTGACGTAGGTTGTTATAGGATCACTTCTTGATCATACTTTTATCGACCGTGCTTTGCCTTCTCTTCTCGCTCTCATTTGCGTATGTTAGCCACCATATATGCTAGTCGCTTGCTGCAGCTCCACCTCATTACTCCATCCTTACCCATAAGCTTAAATAGTCTTGATCTCGCGGGTGCGAGATTGCTGAGTCCCTGTGGCTCACAGATACTTCCAAAACCAGTTTGCAGGTGCCTATGTTACCGTGCAGATGACGCAACCAAGCTCAGGAGGAGCTCGATGAAGATCTTGTCCTTTATGTTGTTTCGTGTTAGTTGATCAGTAGTGGAGCCCAGTTGAGGTCGATCGGGGACCTTTGTCGCATTTGGGGTTCTTCTTTTATTTTGGTTCCGTAGTCGGACCTTGATTGTATCTGGATGATGTAATGCTTATTCATGTAATTGTGTGAAGTGGCGATTGTAAGCCAACTATGTATCTCTTTCCCTTATGTATTGCATGGGTTGTGTGAAGATTACCTCACTTGCGACATTGCTTTCAATGCGGTTATGCCTCTAAGTCGTGCTTCGACACGTGGGAGATATAGCCGCATCGAGGGCGTTACAAGGGGACGCCAGAAGGGAACGCCAGAAGCGCCAGAAGCGCCCTCGGCGACCATGAGTCCTCTACCGGGGGAAGGCTCACCAGCACCTCCCCAGCAGAGGGCCTACCTCCGGGGGACGCCCTTCTCTGCGTGATGCGGGGAGGGACCTTGCTCCTGGCTCCTTCCTTAGAGCCCACAGTGCGCTCCTCCTAGTGGAAGGGAGGCCACTGAGCTAGGGCCACCATCCGCCGCTGTGACCTGATCCTCCTGCGACCCATGGTTAGCGTAAGCTTGCTCCTGAGAGATTAGTGGTACCCTATAGCTGTTGTCACCATCTTGGTTGGCAAGGCTCCCGGGGGGCTCCTGGAAGGCCTCAGCTTCTAGCGCCTCCTCCTCCTAGCCTGGCTCGAGGAATGAGCTAGGGTCGTCTTCCAGCGCATACTCCTGGTCCATCATGCAGGGCACGTAGGCCTCCGAGGCCGTCAGCTCGAAGACCTCGCCGAAGTGCCCCAAGCTCCACATTGCCAGGCCTAGTGCGCTGCCCTAAGGATGGTAGGGCGGCACTCCGCTGGGGCCGCGGGTGGCAACGCTTGTGCCCGCGCTCATCGGAGGTGGTGTGGGCGCGATTGGGCGTCTGGTGATGCTAGTCGCGCCGGTGTCGACGAAACCTCCTGGCACGCCCAGGGGCACGCGGGCATGGTGAGCCCCACCATGCGATCAGGCCGTGGCCTGAGGCGTAAGCAGGGAGCAGAAGGGCGGTGCTCCTAAGGCTGTGGCGTCCAGTAGCTAGGCGACGCGCTCCAGCAATGCATCCCGGCCGCACTCCATCAGCCGACATCGTAGCAGTTCCTGAGCCACCGTGAGTGCTACCCTCATGTTTGATTGTTCACGTCGGGTGTGTGGCACCATGGCCGCAGCGTAGCTTGAGGCCCTTGCGGCAGCCCGCACTTGTCGTGGAGTAACGGTGGATGGCGTCTGACCGCGCCGCCCGCACCCTGCAGCGTTTGGCGGTGAACGTGCCGCCTGGGGCGCAGGGTTGAGGTCTTCTTGGGCGGATGGCGCCGCCCAGGTCGGCCAAGCTGCCCAGCGGTCGGTGTTGGTCCTCGGGTCGCCGGACATCGGAACGCGGAGTGTAGGTGGATCAACTGGCGGAAGAGAAGCTCCGACGCACCCCTACCTGGAGCACCAAATATCGGATTTTGGGTTGTGGCAAAACCCTTGAGGATCGAACACTGGGGTGCGCACGAAGATCTGTCCCCCCTCTAGCTCGCACACATCATGATCTCACGGCCTAGCTCAATGAACCCAAAGAACAAGAGACACAAGAGTTTATACTGGTTCGGGCCACCGATGTGGTGTAATACCCTACTCCCGTGTTGTGTGGTGGATTGCCTCTTGGGCTGAGGATGAACAGTTACAAGGGAAGAACAGCCTCTAGAGGACAGGTGTTCTTGTGCTGGGCGAACTTGTGTGGTTGAGGATGAACTGAATCCTCTCCCTGTCTCCCTATGGATCCGTCGCCCCCTACTATGGTGACTACTCCTATTTATAGAGGCCCTGGTCCTCTTCCCAAATATAGAGCGGGAAGGGATCCCACAATGGCCAAATTCGAAGGGAGACAACTAGTACAAATTATCCTGACAAAAGTAGTCTTCGACTGCCATAGGCTCCGGTGGTGACGCCGTCTTGGGCTCCACGGTGACCTCTGTCCTGCTGTCCTATTGGTTTTGGTCTCGTTGCACTGATATGGAAACCTTTGCGTGATGCCTCGGGACTCCTCGCCTGCGCTTGCCTCTTTAGCACCAAAGAGGAAACGAGGACACTACGCACGCTGGCGCCAGCCTGGCTCCAGTCGTCATGGCTCGCGTCACAGAAACCTCGCGAGGTGTCCCTTGCCTTGATCTCTCCGCCCCTCGTGAGCCAGCTTGGTGAGGCTGC
The DNA here is from genome assembly GCF_002162155.2 of Triticum dicoccoides. Classification (NCBI taxonomy): domain Eukaryota; kingdom Viridiplantae; phylum Streptophyta; class Magnoliopsida; order Poales; family Poaceae; genus Triticum; species Triticum dicoccoides. The sequence goes on from NC_041386.1 coordinate 108,875,705, forward strand.
GCTCGAAGATGTCTTGTGTCGTCCGCCTCACGAGGCTTGTCCCCTCGCGAGGGTCTTAAATGTTTGCTGGTGAAGGTGGGATGTATAGGGCCGTCGGTGGAGCCGCGTTGTGGGCCGCATGCAAGCAAGTCTGGGGACCCCCGTTCCCAGAATGCCGCAAGATTCAGAAGGAGAAGACCACTCCTATTTACCCCCTGAGGTCTTCGCTCTAACTTGGCATGCTGATGTTGGTAATATCATGCATATGGTGCCTTGCATTGCTTGCTTTATACATCAAATATGTCATCTGCTTATTTTAGACATGCTTTGTGTGAATGCCATCTGTTTAGTTTCTTAATCGTATATGTGAATCATGCAATGCCATCTTGTTTAGCCAGGCATCATATATGTGAATTTTGCAATGCCACGCTGGTTAGCCAGTCATCTTATATGTGAATTATATCATGCCTTCATTTTTTATTACGTGTTAAATTTGTCAACAATTTTAGTACATTCAGTTACTCTTCCTGTGCATCAGCCATTCGGCACAGTCATGGAAAAATCTGGAGTGGAAACAAGGTCTTCAGAGCAGACAATGTTGTCTCACGAAGCGCATGTCTTGCTGGTTACGGATAGCTCCTCAGAGGAGGATTCAGAGACAGATGACCAATCCTATCCCCCCCCCCCGAGGTGCATGCTGTAACTTGGCAGGGTTATGTTGCCCATATCATGCATATGCTATCTTGCATTGCTATGTCATTTGCTTAGTTTAGACATGCTTTGTGTGAATGCCACCTGTTTAGTGTCTAATTACCATATATGTGAATTATGCAATGCATCTTGTTGCAAGACATCATATATGTGAATTATGCAATGCTATCTTGTTGCAAGGCATTATATATGTGAATTACGCAATGCCATGTTATTTTAGCCAAGCGTCATATATGTGAATTATATCATGCCGTCCTTTTTTGTATTTCTCGTTGCATTTGTCGACAATGTTTGTATATTCAACTGCTCTTCCTGTGCATCATCCATTTGAATTGGTGATGGAGAAATCTGGAGTGAAAACAAGGTCTTCAGAGCAGACAATGCTACGTGTTAAAGCAGATATCTTGCTAGTTATAGATAGCTCTTCAGAGGGGGATTCAGAGGCAGATGACTAGTCCGATTATCCCTCTGAGGTGTATGCTCAAACTTGGCAGGGTTATATTACTCATATCATGCATATGTTGTATTGCAATGCTTAGTTTTTACATCATATACACAATATTGAATGCCATCTCCTTAGTTGACACATCATATATGAGATTTCCCTATGCTCACTTGCTTAGTATATAAACCATATATTTGAATTATATCATGCCATGATGTTTACATAGACAACATGTATCTGAATTATGGCATGCCAACCCATTTTCTAAAGACATAATATAGTTATATCATGTCATCCTATTTACATAGTCATCATATTTTGAATTATGTCATTCTATCCGTGAATTATATCATGGCATCATGTTTCCATCGATGGCATGTTTGTGATTTATGGCATGCCAACCACTTTAATAGACACATCCTATAGTTACATCATGTCATCCTGTTTACATAGTCATCATATTTTGAAGTATGTCATTCTATCATGTTTAGTTAGCCATCATACATGTGAAATTGTGTCATGCTATCCTGTTTAATTAGCCATCATATATGTGAAATTATGTCCTGCTGTTCTGTTTGGTTAGACAACATAAATGTGAATTATTTTATGCCCAGTTTTCTTCCCTTCTATCCATTGCACCTGCCTATCTTACAGTGTCTGTACATTCAATTACTTTTCTTGTTTATCAACCATTTCAATTGGAGGGGGTGATGGCAGTATCTGTGGGAGTAAAAACACAGTCTTCAGAAAAGATCATGCTACCTGTTGATGCAGATAGAACCATAGTTGTACTTTCCCAAGAACCAGCCCCACCACACATAACCCAGACTCATGCAGATTGTACCCCTATCCAGTTGGACAGAGAACCAGTGTATATGATATGTGGCTTTCTAACCCCAGCAGATAGTAACCCAGTGTATATGATAGAGAACCAGCTACACCCCTTCTAACCCCAACCCCAGCAGATAGTAACCCAGTTCCAGTTGACATAGCACCGTCTCCACCACAGAGCACCCAAACACGAGCAGTTAGTAAGGCAACTGCAGCGCCCAAAGCACGAGGACCACCACTCCAAACCCCAAGTCAACTCTTAAAGCAAAAGAAGAATTGTTCTCAGGTCTGGTGCCTTAGCCATGGTTCATACTACTTTGCTCTTGCATCACTGTATTTACACATACCAACTTATTTCAGATTTGAAGGATGCAATTGAAACTCCAATGGCGGAACAGGTATGTTTTAAACCTGTTTATTTAACGTGTTTGCTGTTGTAACTTGCTCTATGTTGATTTCAGTTTCAGTTGAATAAACAATTATGTTATCATGCCATGCACATTACAAGTGTTGTTATTGTTGTGTAGTTTCCCACACTTATACTCTGTCTATGCTGCTTTGTCTTTAATAGATATGATTCGAATTATCTCTATCTTGATTTGACAACATATACTAGAATGATATAGGCCGTACAGTGACCATACTACATATATATGTTTGTTTCATGTTGTTATCTTGTCCACCTTACTGATGAACTGGTTTACCAAAATGAGTTTCATATAGAACATGGTAAACATGTGATGTCTTTGTTTGTTTCTCTTTTAGAATGCGGATAAAATGTGGGAGAAGAGTACCCCGTTATGCAATGGTAAAGGAAGTAATGCAGGTAAGGTTCAAGATAGTGTGACATCCCTGTTGGTCTCCAAGAGAGCTGATAAAAACTATATTGAAGACACTGAGACAACCCCAAAGTCCTGTCTTGATGTAGTGTTCGAGTTACTGGCTACTACTACTGGCACCAGCTCTTCAAACTCTCTGCCTGGATCAGTTCGGCTTCTTGAGTCTCAACTTCAAGTTGAAAGACATTGATAAGATGTTATGCGACAGGAAGCCGAAGGACTCAGAAGTCCCTACAGAATTCAGATGCATAGTTTCTGGTGCAACAGTAAGTGTTGGAGGATTTAAGCGCCAAACAAGAGAAAGTTAATAAGCTTTCTAAGAATCTTGCCAGCATTATGGGTACCCAGGATATTGTTTCTTGAGCTCTTCTGAAGTGGTTTCAGTTCAATACTTGTTTTGCTGCGGTGTTTATTTGCACTGGTCGCCAACTTTGACAACCAGTGTATATGATATGCGACTTTGTTCCCTATATTTGCACTGGTGGCAAACTTTGATGCCCAGTGGATGTAATATGTGTAATAGCCGTGATAGCCTAGCGTAAGTTGCCTACTTATTTATTTCCTTTTTGTCTTGTTTATTTGTTTGCTTGTAGTCAGTGCAGTTCTTTTTCCGTAGTTTGCTTGTGGCCACAATAACCTATTTTTTAAAACTAGGCCACAATAACCATGGGCTACATATTTACTATAGTTACCATGGGCCTCCTACGGGCCATAGAAACAATGGGCCTTCTAAGGCCCATAGAAACAATGGGCCTTCTACGGGCCGTAGCATCAATGAGCCTTCTATGAGCCGTATGATCGATCGGCCAAACATGGGCCAATAATAAACCGCATTATGGGTCGTAAACAGGCTAGATTTGGAATCGTCCGTTCATGGGACGACCATAACGGGTCGTCGTTAATCGGCCGTATTTGATGACACCATGAAAATTGCCCAAAGGATTAACGGGCTGACTGTAACCACGGGCTGAATTTGGCCCACAAGCAGAAAAGGCTAGTAACGGGCCGTAAGTAACCGAATGCTGGAAAAAATCCCAAGAATAAATAGGCCCTGAGAAGGCCAAAATATAACACGGTTTGGAAATGGCCCAATGGAATAATGGGCCCGTAATGGGTATAAAGAGGTACACTATTCATTGCGGGCCAGATTCACCACGGGCCGTTAATGGGTCAAGAGTTACAAATGGCCTCGTATGGGCTAAAAGACATCATGGGCCATACATGGGCCGGAAGTTACAATGGGCTGGAATCATATTGGACGGCCCAGATGAAGCTACTGGGCTTAATTCCGATAGGCCATAACGGGCCGTGAGTTAGCAGGTCGTAAATGGGCTATATACGAATAGTCCGTTAACAGGCTTTCCGTGGGCCGGCGCGTTACCTTTTGACCAAGTCAAACGGGTCGGCCTTTTCACTGGAATGGGCCTCTGTTGGGCCATGCCACGTGTTGACGTATCATAGGTGCCTCCTGTCCAATGAATGGATGACATCTGTCCCAACGGTGAGCCAACACGTGTTTCCTCCGACCAATGACAATTTTACACGTGGAAAATCCTCATTGGTTTGGGCTGTTAACGGGTTATCGGATCCAAAACCGGACCCGACAGCTTAACGGTGACCCGTTACGGTGGATGCCACGTGTCGGTCACTGTCGGTGTCAAAACCGGCGGATCTCGGGTAGGGGGTCCCGAACTGTGCGTCTAGGGCGAATGGTAACAGGAGGCAGGGGACATGATGTTTTACCCAGGTTCGGGCCCTGTTGATGGAGATAAAACCCTACGTCCTGCTTGATTATTCTTGATAATATGAGTAGTACAAGAGTTGATCTACCACGAGATCGGAGAGGCTAAACCCTAGAAGCTAGCCTATGGTATGCTTGTCTGTTGTCCTACGGACTAAAACCCTCCGGTTTATATAGACAATATAGGGGGCTAGGGTTACACAAGGTCGGTTACAAAGGAGGAGATATACATATCCGTATTACCTGGCTTGCCTTCCACGCCAAGTAGAGTCCCATCCAGACACGGGACGAAGTCTTCAATCTTGTGTCTTCATAGTCCAACAGTCCGGCCAAAGGATATAGTCCAGCTGTCCGGAGACCCCCTAATCTAGGACTCCCTCAGTAGCCCCTGAACCAGTCTTCAATGACAATGAGTCCGGCGCGTAGTGTTGTCTTCGGCAGTGCAAGGCGGGTTCCTCCTCCGAATACACAATGGAAGAGTTTGAATACAAGGATAGTGTCCGACCCTGCAAAATAAGTTCCACATACCACTGTAGAGAGAATAATATTTCCAGAAATCTAATCTGCTAACATGTTTTGGCAGCATGACCTCACGCCATGGCCCGGTAATTATTTGAACCATTTTTCTTTAACCAGCCCCGCACATAACACGAGGCGATTTCTTGACACGTCTTGTCAAAGCAGAGATCGTGCTCCCCTTATTACGGGATTCTCATTAATACGGACGTGGGTAACCCAACCGTGCCTAGGACTCCTAGATTTTAGGCAAGTCCCAAACGACCACGAGGAGGACGATTGATATTCACCCTCTTTATAAAGGGACAAGACTTTTACTTTTTTTCCTCCCGTGCTCAATCGAATCCTTCCCCTGCCTCGAGTTCTAACACCCAAATCCCAGGTCAGGTGCTTCGGACCTTCAATCGTGTCTGGATCCAACCTTCAAGGCCGATGGATACCTTCCTCCGTCACGGAGGAGGATATCAAGAAGCTGAGGGAGGCCAGATATCTGACCGCTAAAATTTTGCATAGGCTGCCCGCATGAGGGCAGGTCGTCCATACTCCCGAACCCAACGAGAGCGTTGTGTTCGTATCCCACTTCCTTCAGGACTAGGCCACGCTCTGGATCCCTTCGTTAGGGGTCTTATGTTCTATTACAGGCTGGATTTTCACGATCTGGCCCCGGATTCCCTTCTTCACATCTCGTCATTTATTGTCATTTGTGAGGCCTTCCTCCGCATTACCCCTCACTTCGGCCTGTGGCTCAAGACCTTTGATGTGAAGCCAAAGACGGTTGAGCGGTAGTACGCAGCGTGCGGAGGTGCTCTAATAAGCAGAATTGCTGACGCTCCATGGCCGAAGGGTTCCTTTCCAGAGGTGTCCGGATTGTGGCAACGAGAGTGGTTTTACGTCACAGCTCCTCGAAGTGCCAAGTGGGTAACTGCCCCCACCTTTCGCTCGGTCCCTCCACCACAACTGATGTCATGGATCAGCAGGGGGCTGAGCTGGGGTCCAGCCAAGGACGTCCCCATAAGCAGAGCCGCATCCGAGATCTCTTCGAGGGAGATTTTAGTCTGGATATGGTAATGCAAGTTATGCTGGTTCGTCAAGTCCATCCTTGCAAACGCCGGCCCCTCCACATGTGGGAATTCAACCCGGAAGGACCGTGCACTATTCAGAATTTGATGTACAAATCGTTCTTCGGAACCCAAATGGAGTGTCCGGACATTACCGAGGACGTGGGCCTGAGCAGCAACCGCACCACTTCCCAAGTAAGTAATCCCATGGCCGAACACACCGTCCTTTTATTTACCATGACATCATTCTGAAGAATCGCTCTTTAACCAGGACTGGATAACAAAGGCGAAGATGATCCGGTGTTCGGCCCCCCTTCCTGAAGGCTTGGAAAATCTGATGCAGGAAAAGATGCGTGAGCCAACACCTTGTCTAGTGCCCTCAAAGGAAGATGAAGGGGGAATCAAGAGGGCGAAAGCGGGCCTCCATCGCTATCTATTCCAACCGAGGGAATGAGTGCCTCCGCGAGGGAGGATAACCAAGGGGAAGAATCTGGCATTCTCTCTCCACGGGGAAGGAAGAGGACTACCTCTGAAGATCCGGAAACCAAGGTTTCCAAACGGGAGAAGAAATCTCCACCAGAGGGTCCTATCTCAGAGGGTGTTCTTGTCGCACAATGTCCGCGTGAGGATCAGCACTCTAACGAGTTGTAAGTAATCAAAAAGTACTTCATAGTGAAGATATCCTACCTTACTTCTGAGGAAAATAACCGAAGCATTTATCTTGCTGTTCGGATCTTAGCCCTTCTCAGCAGAGCTCGTCTTCAGGTGATCTTCTTCCAGAGATGATGGAGAGCGAAACGCCTCCCTGGGACTCCGCAGCCCATGAGGCGGGCGACCTTTGAAGTGTCATCGTGGAGGGTTTCTCCTGATCCAGCAAGGCCAGAAGGTAATCCTATGGCCACCCGAAGTCCCTAGCGTCTGGCTCTTGAAGAGAGCAATCAAAAGAGTCCAACACCATCTGGTATGCGGTCGGACGTACTGAGGGATCTATTAGAGAGAGCGACTATCTCAAAAGAGCACCGTACGTTGATGGGTACAGTGATTGAAAGGATTTCATCCTCCGAAAGCGGGTTGCATGAAGCCTTTATGAGTCTACTGACGGGTTTTGAGGTACGTGAAATGATGTATATTTTTGATAGCACTGCACATATTTAGGTGTGCCCTGTGTAGATAGTAGCCCCTGAGACTCTGGTTGTTGTCGAGAACGGCGGCAAACATAGGATCGTAGTCCCAGGTAATAACCAGACCGCTTATATGCGTAGGTGGTTGAAGCTCTGGTGGCTAGCCGGACTGATGGGTTTGCCGAACTAAGGCGGCAACTGGATGCGGCAAATGCCGACATCGTGCTTGTTAACAAGCGGCTTGACGAGGCGCAGGGTAGGTGATTTTTCTGGTGAATGTCACATAGTGAGAGCAGCATGATGCCAGTATCTTTAATATGTTGTGACTGCGGATGGAGCTGCCACCGTGGAGACCCTTCGGGTGGAGCTTGCCCGAGCCATGGAGCAAGCAAGGAGTAGTAATGCGGCTGCTTTAAGGGCGGCCGAAGAGTTAAGGGCCAAATAGGCCGCGCATAGCGAGAGCAAAGAAAAAAATGGCCAAGATGGCTGTAAAGTTAAAAGATACTGCTGATCGTTGCCAGCTTCTTGAAGAAGAAAACTGGGCGAAGGCGACGGACCTGGAGAAGGCCACAATGGAGACCAAAGACACCCGCTCTGTGATGAGAGCAAAGAAGGAGGAGCTGCGTCAAGCCGGGGATATCGCGGCTGGGAGACCTTTTATGCTACGGAGGAAGTTTGGAGATCCTCGGTATGCCCCTCTGGACCGGCTATGGAGTTCGGCGGACGCATATCTGGACTTGGCGGCGAGTGTTGTCAATGCGGCCGAATACTTCTGAGATCAAACAGATCGTGAAGTGGACAAGCTATTCTAGTCACAATTTAACGTTCCAGAGCGTCCGCTTCCATTGACTGATCGGCTTGCCGAATGGTCCGAGCTGAATAGATTGTCCGTACTCGCCATGAGGTCTGTTGTGGATCATCTGTGGCCAGAAAGGCCAAAGCCGAACAGCTATTTTAGTTTGGTGCAGCAGTTCCTTGGTGCGGTGCCACGCATGAATGCGATGAAGAGGTCGGCGTGCATAGAAGGCTCGCGGATGGCCCTTGCCCGTGTCAAAACATATTGGGCGGAGATGGATGCCACCACTGTTGCGGCGCAGGGTTCGGCCGTAGGCCGAGTGGCTGTCGAGCACTATTTTGAAGAAGTTCTTGAAGGCGCTCGTTCGATAGAGGCCCCGTGCTCGAAGAATATTATGTTTGAGTGACACGTATTCCCATTGTAAAAATAATGTTTTATTAAGTTTATCAAGGCTGTATTTATACTTTTGCCCGGAAGTATTATGATGCCTCCTGTGCGGCCGTGTATGTATATTTTTATATAACCTAAAAGATTGCAGTCGTCGGCTTCAGCCGCCACGCATATAATGCGGGGGTGTTCGCAAAAGACGCATGTTCACACTTGATCCAACGTGTTGGTCCATTAAGGAGGTGATAGCACAGCGAACTAGGCAACCGGACTATAATGCTTTAACACTTTCACTTAGCCAGAGGAGTTTGACAGTGGGGCTACTATATAGCCCCTGGTGGCTCCGCACTCATCCGAATTCGGGGTGCATACATGCCTGGCCAGGAAACGGCCCTTCGTTAAGGCGGAGGAATCCCGAAGATTCCGATAGGTCATCGAGTGGTTGACTAGTCTCACGCTATATCATGACAGTCAATTTTTGGCTTTCTCTACTGAGGTGCTCATCCGGATGAACCAGGGCACAATCACAGTAGTTCTCCTGGTGCCGCCTTAGCCGATAGAGCGAAACATAAGGCAGCAAAACACAGGAGCCGGGCAAACGCAACATTTGACCGAAGACATGATTCGGAGCTGATGCATATAAGGCCAAACTCGCGACGCCGAACACTCCCTAAGGTATTCGGTCTTTATGGTGTAAACCGGGCCTAAACAGTGTCCTTTGTAATAAGCCCCTGGTGTCCAGGTACGTGCATTATTCTGACGTGGCCACATGCCAAGACGTCAGCATCCTTCTCAATTGTACTGAGAATCCGAGGGATGTGTATCAACAAGAGACAGTAAAAAAGGTTTACACAGGGTCCTAATCTAAAAAGAATCCTTGGAGCGGGTCCCTGCTGCACGTATGCGCTTGTGTCTCCATTGTGTCGTATCCTGGACGGGTGTAGCATGATGGTCATCTGTAAAAGAGAGGAACTTAGTTGAAAAGTTATCGTACAAAAAGGTAGGTTATACTAAAGAAACCATGTATAATTCAAGATGAGTAAAATTGAGCCTAATTGTCACTTGTTTGCGCGCGTTGAGCCCCTTGTATTGTAATAGGGGTATGGCCATCAAACCTGTATCAATTACATATAGCTGCGCCGGACTCATCTAACCGCGTTCGTGGTCTTAACGACCTGTCAAATGCTTTACTTGGTGAGGCCGTTTAGTGTGCGGCTGCCAGGGCAGCCGCACGGTCTTTCATGCACAAGGAACGCTCAATATTTCCATTTACTGTAATGATGCCGCGTGGACCGTGCGTCTTAAGCATGACAGAAGCGTAATGCGGTATTGCGTTAAAGCGAGCGAAAGCTTCACGTTCGAGTAGTGCTTGATAGCCACTTTGGAACGGAGCGATGTGGAAGGTTAACTTTTTGCTGCGGAAGTTATCAGGAAAGCCGAATATTACCTCTAGTAGTAGGGAGCCCGTGCAATGGGCTTCTGTGCCTGGCGTTACTCCTTTAAAGGTAGTATTGCTATGCCTAATTTTTGCTGGGTCTACCCCCATGTTGCTGACTGTGTCCTGATATATCAGGTTTAAACTGCTGCCGCCGTCCATCAGGACTCATATAAAGTGGCATCCGTCAATTATTGGGTCTAATACCAAGGCAGCCCATCCTGCCCGCCGGATACTTGCCGAGTAATCCCGATGGTCAAAAGTGATCGGTATGGACGACCAGTGGCAGAACTCCGCGGTGATAGGCCCTGGGGCATGTGGCTCTAGGCGTGTCGCTTTGTTTCTCCCCTTTATCACGTGTAACACATTGACTGTTTTGACTTCTGGTGGGAATTTCTTCTGTTTCCCGGTGATTTGCTTGCGAGGCTCATCCTCGTCTTCGCTTGGTGTATCCTGCCCCTTATGTTCGGCGTTGAGCTTGCCGGACGGCTTGAAGACCCAACATTCTCTATGGGTATGATTTGCAGGTTTATCGGGGGTACTATGGATCTGACATATTTGGTCCAGAATCTTGTTTAGGCTGGCAGTTCGTCTTTGTTGCCTTTGGAGGGCGTCTTTTGCTGACCTGGCCGAGAGCTTCTGAATCCGGCTTTTACCGTCGTGCTCTTCGGGTTGTCTTCTTTATTTCGGTGCTTGTTTTTGCTGTGCCATGATTTCCCGTTTCCGTCCCTCACTTTGGATGTACTTGGGTCGCTGGTGCTGCATCGGGCTAACCAGCTGTCCTCGCCCGCGCAAAAGCGGTTCATGAGGCTTGTTAATGCTGCCATTGTTCTCGGCTTTTCTTGGCTGAGGTGTTTGGCGAGCCATTTGTCTCGAACGCTGTGCTTGAAAGCTGCTAAGGCATCGGCGTCCGGACAGTCGACTATTTAGTTCTTCTTAGTGAGGAACCTGTTCCAAAGCTTTCAGGCTGACTCTCCAGGCTGTTGAGTTATATGACTTAAATCGTCTACATCCGGTAGTCGGACATAGGTCCCTTGAAAATTTGCCCGAAAGGCATCTTCGAGCTCTTCCCAGCTTCCAACGGAGTTTTCGGGGAGGCTTTTAAGTCAGTGCCGAGCTGGCCCTTTGAGCTTGAGGGGTAAGTACTTGATGGCGTGGAGATCGTCTCCTCGAGCCATGTGGATATGGAGGATGTAGTCCTCAATCCAGACCCCAGGGTCTGTCATTCCGTCGTACGCCTCTATGTTTACGGGTTTGAATCCCTCTGGAAATTCATGGTCCAGCACCTCATCGGTGAAACATAGGGGGTGTGCAGCACCCCTGTATTTGGGTATACCATGGTGTTCGGATGTTTGTTGTGTTGCATTGCATGCTGGAGCGCCCTTGCGTGGCCCGTATATGGATTTGGTTGCGCCGTCCTTTTGATGCGAGCCCTCGCGTGGATCGCATACTGGCTTATGTGCAGCGTCGTTTGCCGCTCTATGTTGGTCACGAGGTCGTCTAGCTGACCGAATGGCCATTTTGTTTTTTAATTGCGGCGGATCTAAGGCCTCCTCATCGAATTCAGGTAGCTCTTGGTGTGGCGATTACCGCCGTACTTCGCTGCAGTATTGAGTACTTCACTCCATCTGATTCTGAGTGTGTCTTGTGCAGCCCTGAGCCTTTGCTTCTGCTTTTTCAGACTCCTCGCAGTGGCAACAAGCCTTTGATGGGCATTCTATTGCTCCAGGTGCCTGTCCGGTGTGATGTCGTCCGGACTGTTATCTTCGACGGAGTCGGGTTGTTCGGTTTGATTCTCCGTGTTGCCGTGGTCGGGCAATGGTTCACCCTGCTCTAACGCTGGGTCTATATGGTCGTTGTTTCTGTTGAGGCAGGATTTGGAGCGGCGCTTACGCCGCCGCTTTGACTGCTTCTCGAGGGAACAACCCTTCGCTGCATCCTTCCGTTCCTCGTCGTCATTTTCTTTGGGTGCATCCACCATGTATACGTCATATGATGAAGTGGGCATCCAGTGCCCTGTGGGCAGTGGTTCTTGTTCGTCTCCTGCATTGTCGTCCATACCGTCGATGTCATCGGAGTCGAAGTCGAGCATGTCAGTCAAATCGTCGACAGTGGATACTAAGTGGGTGGTGGGTGGGCGGCGAATTTCTTCGTCATCCGCATCCTGATCCTGCCGGACATAGTTCGGCCAGGACTCTCCTGACAAGGAGAGAGACCTTAATGAGTTCAGTATGTCGCCGAAGGGCGAGTGCTGAAAGATATCCGCGGAGGTAAACTCCATGACTGGCGCCCAGTCGGATTCGATAGGCACGGGCACAGGCGGTTCGGAGTCCATGGTTGGGGAAGGATCCAACAGCTTGGCATCACGGCTCTCGTGAAGGGTAAGGTTGATATTCGGCTCGATCGCCGCTGAGGATACGACCTCCGTGTCGGGGTCTATCCACCCATCCATGGATGGTGCAACTAGTTCCGAATTGAGGGTCCGAGCGGTTGCTGGCGCGATCTCCTGAACACTATCCGATGGTAGAGCTAAATCATGCTCATCATGACCGTGTGGCGCACAAGGCAGGGGCTCGAATCCGTCGATGATCAAGTCACCGCGGATATCGGCCGTGTAGTTTAAGCTTCCAAACCTGACCTGGTGGCCAGGGGCGTAACTCTCGGTCTGCTCCAGATGGCCAAGCGAGTTGGCCCGCAGTGCGAAGCCGCCGAATACAAAGATCTGTCCGGGGAGAAAAGTCTCACCCTGGACTGCATCGCTATCGATGATTGAAGGAGCCATCAAGCCTAATGATGATGACACAGAGGAACTCTTAGTGAAGGCACCAATGTCGGTGTCAAAACCGGCGGATCTCGGGTAGGGGGTCCCGAACTGTGCGTCTAGGGCAGATGGTAACAGGAGGTAGGGGACACGATGTTTTACCCAGGTTCGGGCCCTCTTAATGGAGGTAAAACCCTATGTCCTACTTGATTATTCTTGATAATATGAGTAGTACAAGAGTTGATTTACCACGAGATCGGAGAGGCTAAACCCTAGAAGCTAGCCTATGGTATGATTGTCTGTTGTCCTACGGACTAAAACCTCCGGGTAATATAGACACCGGAGGGGGCTAGGGTTACACAAGGTCGGTTACAAAGGAGGAGATATACATATCTGTATTGCCTGGCTTGCCTTCCACGCCAAGTAGAGTCCCATCCGGACACGGGACGAAGTCTTCAATCTTGTGTCTTCATAGTCCAACAGTCCGGCCAAAGGATATAGTCCGGCTGTCTGGAGACCCCATAATCCAGGACTCCCTCAGTCAACCTTTACGAAAGCACTTCTATGACGCGTGATTTATCGTCATGGAAGTAGACACTTTCATGATGATAATTTTGGTAATGTCATGGAACACTTCTACGACAGCACAGGTATGACTATCTTGATTCTGTCATAAAATCATCATGGATGTACATGCATGACAGAAAACATGACCTACTGTGACAAACACGTATCATCACGAAAGTGTCCTTTTTTGTAGTGATGCATGCTGAATAGAGGTTTTTGGGTGGAGTATTAGTAGTAGATGTAGTTGGACTAATAGTCTACTTATCATTGCTGTAATGCCTATTTGAGATTATACCATGAATGATCATATTCATAAATATTGCAATCTTTTCAATCGCCTAACTGTAATTTGTTTACCATGCTACTTTCTATTTCGAGAGAGATTTCACTAGTGAACCTATGGCCCCAGGTTATATTCTCCATTGCCTAATTCTTCTACAAAATTGCCACTATTTTTCCACTTTACTATTTTCTATTATCTCTATCACGTGTCTTTTACCTTGTAATGAGCAAGACAAGGGGATTGACAACCCTCTCGCCATGTTGGGGACAAGTATTGTTTGTGTTTTGTGTGCATGTGTTGTTGACCTATGTAGCATAGAAGCTCCTACTGGTTCGATAAACCTTGGTTCTTCACTGAGGAAAAACTTGTTATTTGCTGCTTCACCCTTCCTATTGGGGGAAGCCCAATGACTCTTGCGGGAGTAGACGCGACCAAAAATGTTCGCTCCATGGACCCTCTTGGGGCAAACGAATCATTCGGGGGGGAGGGGGTGGAGGGTTCCTCCCAGAGTTGACATATGCTAAATTATAGGCCCCTCCATTTACGCCATCATATTAATATGGGAAAGTAAATCATGAACTAACATTCTATAATATTTATATCTGCTGCAAAACAAAAGACCCAAAGAGGCAAATCCAACTAATATGGCGAGCCAATCCTGTGCATCCAATGACCTAAATGGTTCTATTTGTGAGTACTAACATATTTAGCACGCAATCAATATCATACTAGATATTAACAATAGCACTAACAAATAACTAGCATGTAACTGATATCCTACCCTTACCAAAAAAATCGTACCTAATATCAACATGCACATTTAATACCTTGTCTAATTTTAACTCTCAGCTAATGCCATACCTGATATCAATGTGCACTACACGTACGCATTTACTAATCTAGGTCAAATGTCCACAGACCCGCTCTGGATGCATCTGGGTATCAACTATTTGTTTGTAGTTTAAGTGGTATCGACGATATTTCATACCTGTCGGCCACATATTTGCAATGGCTATCTTTTTTGTCAAGGTGCATTCCCGTCCATTAGTTGTTTGATAGTGCTTGATATGATTTTCCCAGGCAAGTTGATCTCGTCCCTTCTTGTCCATAAGCTATCGGCTGGATTCAATTCTCTTAGCCTTCTCCCTAACCTCCACCCCCTTCTCCTTCTGAGGTCATAGTGGGCTAATCGGTCAGATGCCAAGGATGGGGTAGTGGGGAACTCCCTCAAATTCCACGATGAGCAAAGGGTGTGGTCAAGGCATACCATATGGCTGGGGTGCCACAGAAGTTCCTATCAGGTTGATGAGTCTTTGTGGCGATTTTGGATAATTCATCGGTGGCAATGCGTGTGACATGGAGGTCGGTCGGTGGTGGCTCATTGAGTCTCTCTGGTTTGCCTGGATGGATCTGTACTCAGTCGGTTTGAAGCCTATAGGTGTCTCCGGCGATGCTTCTGGGCGTAGGCGGAGCACCTGTGTGGTGTAGAGGTGGTTCCATGGTGCATGTCGTGCTGAGTCCAATTTTGCATCTTACTTCTTGTTTTGTATTGTAGCCATAGGATTTTCGGGATTTTAGCGCATTCGTGCGCCCTTTTTGTCTATTTTCCCAGGATCTTAACAAAGGAGAGAATCAAAGCATTATGATGAGTCCAATTTATGTGATGTTTTTACTAAGTATTTTGTGCCTACGTAGTAGGCTTTGTGAAATTTTACCACGTTCCTGCACTTCTTTTGTTGATAATACCTCAGGTAACATATTTTGGATCAATTATCATTTAATGGAGAAAATCCTTAGAAATGGTGGTGGAATCATGCATTTAATGTGATGATCTCTTTCCATAAAAGAATCAAGCGAGGAGGCCAAAGAAATGGACGTCATCACGCTTTTAGCATGAATGACGGTGTTCCATACGACCATAAGCGTCTGTATGAGCGGTCATATGGCATGCCACCACCGCCGCTAGATCAAGTATTTTCACCCTGTCAAATCGGATCATGAGTCAGACGCCCAGAGACACAAAAACTCATCCAGAAGATTGAACCCTAGCCTCCGGAGTTCATCCGGAGGAGGGATTGGCAAGGAGAAGGAGGGGATCCTTCTCACCGCGGAGGAGGGCAACGTCATCATCACTGGCATCATCGTCAACTACATCATCATCATCATCCACATCCTTATCATCTGCAACATCAAGAACCCTAGTGAATCCTTTGGTGTATCATTTGAATCTCTCATTCATGTATTCCAATACTATTGTCATGATGTTTGTTGCCCTCATGTGTGAGTAGACCCCATGTTCTCGAGCATATGGATGAACCTTGGTATGTGTAGGATCTAACATGTTTATTGTGGATATGAGATTCTCTGTTGAATGCTTAGTTTAATAACTTCGTGAATGCTGTGAAGGGGCTCCACTCAGCATTTGTGCCTTATGGCCACAAAGTTTATCATTATCGTTGTAAAGGTTTAGGACGTGGAGCTAATTCAAGGTGACAGTAAAAGCCTACCGCTCCTAGCCTTTGCAATTGATCGGGGAATAGCAGAGAACCCTTTGAGAGGCTGGTACATCTCCCACGTATCTATAATTTTTGTTTTTTCCATGCTATTATAGTATCAATCTTGGATATTTTATATGCAATTATATGCAATAATATATTATTTTTTGGGACTAACCTATTAACTTAGTGCCTAGTGGTAGTTGCTATTTTTTGCCTGTATTTGGTTTTCCAGGAAATAAGTACCAAACGAAGTGCAAATGCCATGAATCTTTTTGGCGATTTTTATGGACATAAGAGACCCTTGAATCTTCGAGAGGAGGCTAGAAGATGAAAGAGTGGGTCACAACGCAATTAGGCGCGCCTAGGGGGTAGGCACACCCATGTGCCTCGTGGGCCCCTCATTCCTTTATTTGACCTAATTCCCACTCTATAAATTCTCTAAAATCGGGAAACCAACAGAGAGCCACCCAAAATACCTTTTTCCGCTACCGCAAGCTTTCGTTATCACAAGATCCCATCTGGAGGCCTTTTCCGATACTCTTTCGGAGGGGGAATCAATCACGGAGGGCCTCTACATCAACGTTGCTGCCCTTCCGGTGATGTGTGAGAAGTTTACCATAGACCTACGGGTCCATAGCTAGTAGCTAGATGGCTTCTTCTCTCTCTTTGATTTTCAATACAATGTTCTCCTCAATGTTCTTGGATAGCTATTCGATGTAATCCTTTTTTGCGGTGTGTTTGTTGGTATCCGACGAATTGTGGGTTTATGATCATAGTATCCATGAATAGACTGACTCCTTTTTTTCGGTGTGTTCATTGCCTTGGATATCGTCATAACTATGCGTTTTTCTATAAATTGCCCAACAATAATTTGTTTAGCCACTGTATGCTTTTTGTTTGAGAGAGAAGCCTCTAGTGAAAACTTTGGCCCCCAGGTCTATCTTTATCATATATTAAAATCCAAAAATACCTTGCAGCAATTATTTACTTTTATTTTATTTTGTGTCTTTGTTTATCTATCTATCACTACCATATTTGATCCTTGCAATTAACTACCAAGGGATTGACAATCCCTTTTTTTGCTTTGGGTGCAAGTATTTGTTATTTTGTGTGTAGGTGTTGTTCACAAGGTGTTGCATGGTTCTCCTACTGGATCGATAACCTTAGTTCTTAACTAAGGGAAATACTTATCTCTACTGTACTGGATCATCCTCTCCTCTTCGAGGAAATCCCAACGCAGCTCACAAGTAGTAGTTCTTAACTGAGGAAAATACTTATCTCTACTATACTGCTTCATCCTCTCCTCTTCAAGGAAATCCCAACGCAACTCACAAGTAGGAGGAAGAATTTCTGCGCCGTTGCCGGGGAGACATCATCAAAACCTATCAAGTACCCTAGCATAAAATATCATCTACTTGCCCTTCTTTTTCTTTGCCTTTGCCTCTCGTTTTCATCTCCCCTACTTCTATTTTTTAACAAAAACACAAAAATATTTTTATTTGCCCGTTTGCTTGTTTGAAGTTGCTACGATGTCTGAATATGAGAAAGTTATTGTTGAAAGCACTAGTGAAGATAGTGCTAGTGAGTATCTTGAGGAGAAACTTAATAATTTTGATATTAATCATGATCCTCAGGATCATGAGTTCCCCACAAATTTGAAAACTAAAATATATCATGTGGATAGAGGAAATATTAATGGGAAGAACATTATTCAAGAGTTGTTTAATTGCACAGGAGTTGTACCTATAATAAAAGGATATATTCTTAATAAAACAAGTTGCTATGTGGGTGTTATTTCTATGCATGTGGTTAAGTTCGAGAGAATATTTTTGCATATTCATCCAGTTTTACAAAAGATATCTTATGAACCTAAAATCAAAAAGATTGCAACTATTATCCTTATGCATGAATTTGACTATATAATTCGGGAGGCTGGGGTCATCTTTGCATTTTACAACATAAATTCTGAGCACCCTCATATAGTAGAAGTTCTTCATTACAAAGACACTATATGAAGGTTGGAATCTAAATATTACTTTGTGTATGGTGAAAATCTTAGGAGAAGAGTCCCTTATGTTGAAAATATTAAAACTTTGTAACACCATACTTGTGTTAAATTTGAGTGGATAACTAAAGGGGCTAGTAAAATGCCCGTGCGTTGCTACAGGCTATAGTGCATATAAATGAAGCAAAGAAATAATTAAGTCGTTTTAAGATCGATGTTTACTTCTCTATCATATGTTGGAGTGTGTTTAAACATCAAACATGCGCCTATGCTTGGCGGCGAGAGCATAATATTACCATGTGACAACAAAAAAATAGCGGCATTTGATAAGAAGAAGGTGCCGTGTATAGTTTTGAACCATGTTGGTACGTGTGTCCTTCATCTTCCTTTGTAATGCACTTTTAATTCTCTGCTGGCATAGCAGGTCTCCTTGTCCAATAGATCTATCTCCCCTATCCGCAACCACCTCCACCTCTCCTTCCTAATGGTGTAATCATCAGATGTCACCCGGCTACATTGGCTCTCATTCCGACACCATCTTGTCCCCATTGACTTGCCCTCGCATATCCTGGATCAATCCTAGCACATCTTACCATTTTGTTCAGGCACCATCTCATCATCACTACACCGCCAAGGGTCCTCCTCACCCTTGGCCCAACACATCGCAAGAAGTAACCCTGGCCACATTTTTGCCAAGTATTAACTACATGACACACACACATACACAGTAGAAAAAATGTCTAAATCTGATATATTATTTCTTAGCTTATGAACTTCAGTGCCAAGGAAAGATATATAAAATCAACTATGAATTTCAATACCCAGATAAAGATTTACAAGAAACTAATGGGAGGTAAAAGATACATCATCACATGGATTGATAGTAGAGTAAAAGATACATCGTCACATGGATTGATAGTTGACTGAGCTCCATGGTTTCTATAACCCAACCCTTGTCTTCATGCAAGAACAAGTGCTTGGATTCCACAGCCCCAAGGCTGCAAGCGCATCATCCATAGTGTATGTTTCTAGATTATTTGTGTCTTTGCTTTATCAGTAATATCACACGCCAGTCTCCAAACTTTCCTAGAATCATCAAAATAAAATTTCTCCAGAACATCATATTTGGTAGCTCCAGTAATGGTGCTGTGAAAAATGCTGGCCCGAGCCCCAGCTCGCCCTGCCTCCGTCACTGGAAATAAGTCTATAGTATGCCCCATATAGAGAAATATAACGAATATAACTTGTTGCATACAATAATGAATATGTAGTGTCAAGTTTCAAGAGCGTGTGGTCTCCTCAAATGCAGTATATAAAAACAAAGGAAAAAATTTGAAGCAAATGATGAACTCTTTTTTTCAAAAAATGGCATCATTTGAAATGCCCATAATGAGTATCCATCCGACATGTCAGCTAAGTCAGCTACCATGTTAACCTAACAAGTGCATTTGTTGGTTCATGATTTATGAAAAACAACATCAATACTAATTTATTTTTTAAGTTTGATTGAAGGTTCCCCCAAAGCATTACATTTCATGGACATGAAAGAATACATGTTTTCAAGACCAATTACTTCAATTAACTTGCGATGCTGCTTGGTGTATGAGAAAAATCAAGGAAGATTGAGGTGTTTAAAAAATATAGATTTAAGCAGGTGGTGAGAAATCAAAGCTCAACCTCAACCATTGATAGCATATTGATATGATCCAGGGTGAGAGGACCTTTAAGTGTACATAGGTCACGAGTTAGCATATGACCTTATGTGACGATTAGTACCATAGTTCATAGAAATGACTCACATGGACATCAACATATATAAAACTTTAATAGCATCCAGATCATCTTTCATGATACCCCTTCCAGCAAGAACATAAACTGTCAGTTTAATATAACCAGATAGATAACATACATAGATGTAGTAGTATATGTTATGATTCCTAACTCAATTAATTTTACGAAAGTAAAGTTTCATCAAGCAAATGAGGGACATTTTTACCAAAGAGAATAAATCAGCTTAAGTACATTGTGTAATATGTTGTTGGATGAGGAAGACCTAATAAACCTTATTCCAGCACCACCAACATCTCCTCTCCTTTGCCCATATGTCACTACTGCAGGATGCTGCTAATGCGACACTACGATCAGAGACCCTTCGAGAAACTGTGTGCGATGCCATAATCGCAAACATTGTTGTATGAAGGCGTGTGCGATACACAGCATACGGTTCACTCAGATGAACTGTTTCTGATTAGGCAACACAAAATAAATGGGCAGCCAGATGAAGGTGTGTGCGATATACAACATACGGTTCACTCGGATGAACTGTTTGTGATTAGGAAACACAAAAGAAACAGTCAGCCAGATAAAGGTGTGTGTGATTGAGGGCATACACTTCAGAAGGATTAACTATTTGCGATTAGGCAACATAACAGAAACGGTTAAGCCAGATCAAAGTGTCTGCAATTGATGGCATACACTTCACATGGATGAACTATTTGCGATTAGCCACAACAAACTGAAACAGTTAGATAGATCAACGTGTGCGCGCTAGACGGGCACACCCATTCTAATTAAAAGACGTGTGCTGACATTGCCTATTGCGGTGCACCCTATGGTGCAAACGCCACATACGCAGCCGAGAAGGCGTACGTGCCCACGTTACGCCTTTCGGGAATAGTGCCGCAATTATAACCGTCATTAAATTTTGTGCATGCGTCCCATCACATTCAAAACTGCAAACCTTTTCACACCGATCAAAACCTAAACGGTTTCCCACTTAGGAGCGTATTACTACGCGGTTATAAATACTACTACTCCAAGATGACTGCACATTCCTCCTCAACTCCTCATCCACAAAAAGTCAAAAACAAAAAAGTCATTCATCATCGTTCCCTTGCGTCCGCCATGGCCAGTGTGAGTTCTGGGTCGAGAGATTGCCACCAGGGAGAGGCGAGCCTAGAAGCGGGAACACGAGAGATGTCCCGCCTCGCCGCGATAGTAGCCAACATGTCCTGTCGTACAGCCGTAGCAGCAGAGAGGTCCCGCCGCGCGGCCGAAGCAGCACGGAGGACCCGCCGCACTATCGATGCAGTAGACTGGTCCGGCCGTGCCGTGGAAGCAGAAGAGATGTCCCGCCGCGCCGCGAATGCAGCAGAGATGTCCTCCCTTGCCGCGGCGGCCTGGGAAAATGCCTCGTGGGCAGGCGAGGACTCTTACAGGTGCATGTCTTCCCTCGTCCATAGGTAGATGGATCAGAACTCCAGGGGGCGAGGTTGCAGGATGACCTGCAAGCCTCGTTTGAACAGTCTACCGACGTCATCCGACAACTAAATGAGAGCAATGCGAAGCTCCGGGCCGAGCGCGACCTGTTGAGGGAGAAGATCGTCAGAAGTGCGGAGCAGCAGGAGCAGACCACTGCCTTGTTGCAGAGGATCGGCGTCACCGTTGAGAAACTTATGGATGAGAATAACAAGCTGCGCATCGAGCGCAGAAGGCTGGTGGAAGAATCCGTGGATGCTCTCAAGAAGCATCTTGAGGATAAGAAAGAGCTCGTCGCCGCTCGTCGCGGAGACTAGTTCCCATGGCCTGCAGCAACGCATCAAGAAAGTAGAGATCAGCGAGCCAGATCATTGTCTTCCTTCTTATTTTGCCCTTGTGTATTTCGGGCGTTGCCGCATGTGGCTTTTTTAATTATGTTTCTAAATATGTAAGACAATTATTATCCACTGTCATCGTCCTTATATTCATCATGCTTGCTATCAGTCGCAGTCGATGCTATATAGGTCCGTCGGATCTTACATCAAGATCCGTGCAAAACTTTCTTTTCAGATTTTCATTTTTCTCTCTTAAATATTAGTCTAGTGAAACATATAGCCACGCCGTAGAACAGGTGATCCGGCGCCATTAATGGAGACGTTGGGAGGGAGGTGTGCGGCAGGTAGTGGTCAAAGGCCTCTCCTCCCAATGAGCACGCGCAGGGGTCTGATCGCACGCCTCCCGTACTCAAATAGCTACCCCACACAACACCTCCTAGCCAGTAAAAAAGGGGACATGTGGCCGCATGTAATTGGTAAGTCGAACGCCCACGGTTTCAATAATACTTGTGTTTCCGATTTGTAACGTGACAACACTTGTTCCAAAATGACTTTGTTGATTGTTAATGTGTGGGCCTTCGCAAATCATACAAAAAAATTACCACAGCATGTTGGTGCCATGTCATGAGACCATGCCAAGTTTCATGATTTTCAGGTGTGTTTTGGAATTACGGGAATTAAAAAACCAAGTTTCTCAATCTTTCCGGCCGAGGCACGATGCCCAAATGTTTAAATTTCAATCCCATTACTTGCATGGGAGCTAGAAATTCACCCAAGGACACACATGTGATTTTTCAAACAACTTTGGTGCACTGGAGCATGTGCTTGTAGTTTAAATTTGAATTATGCACATTAAATGCCTAGAAACCTAATTATTGTATAAAAAGGCCAAACAAACCCAGAATAATTCCAAAATTTAGCACGGTACTTCTATTTGGTCTAATCTTGTTGTGTTAAAAAATAAGGCGAGAGAAGGCAATGTATGTATGTCGTTTCGCACACGGAGGTGACACGTTCCCTCTCGGAACCACTAGCCTTCTTGAGGGAAGCTCCAGTTTGCAAGAAGCTTACACCAAAGCTTGTCCCAATTCAGCCAAAAATATTACCGCAGCATGTTGGTGCCATGTCATGACACCATGCCAAGTTTCATGATTTTAGGCGTGTTTTGGAATAACAGGAATTAAAAAAACAAGTTTCTCAATATTTCCGGCCGAGCCACGACGCCCAGATGTTTGAATTTCACTCCCATCTCTTGCATGGGACCTTGAAATTCACCCAAGGACACACATGTGATTTTTCGAACAACTTTGGTGCACTGGAGCATGTGCTTGTAGTTCAAATTTGAATTATGCACATTAAATGCCTAGAAACTCAATAAATGTATACAAAAGACGAAATGAGCCCGAAATAGTTCCAAATTTAGCACAGTACTTATATTTGGTCTAATCTGGCTGTGTAAAAAAATTAAGGCAGGAGAAGGCACTTTATGTATGTTGTTTCGCACACGAAGGTGACACGTTCCCTCTCGGAACCACGAGCCTTCTTGAGGGAAGCTCCGGTTTGCAAGAAGCTTACACCGAAGCTTGTCCCAATTCGGCCAAAAAAATTGCCACAGCATGTTCGTGCCATGTCATGACAACATGCCAAGTTTCATGATTTTCAGGCATGTTTTGGAATTGCAGGAGTTAAAAAACCAAGTTTCTCAATCTTTCCGGTCGAGCCACGATGCCCAGATCTTTGAATTTCACTCCAATCTCTTCCATGGGACCTAGAAATTCACCGAAGGATACACATGTGATTTTTCAAACAACTTTGGTGCACTGGAGCCTATGCTTGTAGTTCAAATTTGAATTATGCACATTAAATGCCCAGAAACTCAATTAATGTATGAAAAAGGTGAAATGAGCCCGGAATAATTCCAAAATTTAGCACGGTACTTCTATTTGGTCTAATCTGGATGTGCAAAAAATGAAGGCGGAAGAAGGCAGTGTACGTATGTCGTTTCGCACACGGAGGTGACATGTTCCCTCTCGGAACCACGAGCCTTCGTGAGGGAAGCTCCGGTTAGCAAGAAGCTTACACCAAAGCTTGTCCCAATTCAGCCAAAAAAATTACCGCAGCATGTTCCTGCATGTCATGAGACCATGCCAAGTTTCATGATTTTCAGGCATGTTTTGGAATTACAGGAATTAAAAAACCAGGTTTCTCAATCTTTCCGGCCGAGCCACGACGCCCATATGTTTGAATTTCACTCCCATCTCTTGCATGGGACCTAGAAATTCACCCAAGGACACACATGTGATTTTTCAAACAACTATGGTGCAATGCAGTACGTGCTTGTAGTTCAAATTTGAATTAGGCACATTAAATGCCCAGAAACTCAATTAATGTATAAAAAAGGCCAAACGAACACGGAATAATTCCAAAATTTAGCATGATACTTCTATTTGGTCTAATCTTCCCGTGTAAAAATATTAAGGTCGGAGAAGGCATTGTACGTATGTCGTTTCACACACGGAGGTGGCACGTTCCCTCTCGGAACCAGGAGCTTTCTTGAGGGAAGCTCTGGTTTGCAAGAAGCTTACACCAAAGCTTGTCCCGGTTCAGCCAAAAAAATTACTGCAGCATGTTGGTGCCATGTCATGATACCATGCCAACTTTCATGATTTTCAGCTGTATTTTGGATTTACAGGAATTAAAAACTCAATTTTCTCAATCATTCCGGCTGAGCCACGACACCCAGATGTTTGAATTTTATTCCCATATCTTGCATGGGACCCATAAATTCACCCAAAGACACACATGTCATTTTCAGCAAACTTTGGTGCATTGGAGCATGTGCTTGTAGTTAAAATTTGAATTATGCACATTAAATGCCCAAAAACTCAATTAATGCATAAAAATGCCAAACGAACCTGGAATAATTCCAAATTTAAACACGACACTCATGTACTAGTTGCATGTTCACTGTACGTAAATGTTCTAGCAATTCAAGCACCATCCTTTCCCTCTATAACACCATTTTGTCTTTCAAAACATAATGAACAAAATCAGGTATACCACAAATAGTTTACTAGAAAGAATCGTGTGGGATGCGATATAAAATATCTTGGCGCACTGTCTTGTCTGGCTTACGCAGGAAGCTTTGTCATCTACAGTCCACCACCCCCGCTTGAACCACACTTGCGCGCCAGTTTTTCGAGGCACCGAGCGAATTTTTTTGCCACCGGGGAAATATCTATCTCCCCGCCCCTCCCTCCTACCAAAAGACACATTTCCACTGGTCCTCCTTGATTTCGAAGTTCAAACCTTCATTGTTGCTTATTGGTAGATCAGCCTCCTCGTCGGCAACCCTTCTTCTTGCAGCGCCGCCTCCTCGCCGGCTACCCTTGTTCTTGCAGCGCCGCCTCCTCACCGGCGACCCTTCTTCTTGTAGCACCGCCTCCTCGCCGGCGACCCTTCTTCTTGTTGCGCGGCCTCCTCGCTGCCGACCCTTCTTCTTGCTGTGCGGCCCCGTCGATATAGTCAGGTAATCCACACCCCACCCACACCATCCTCCTCCTTTCCCTTGCCACATGCCCCGACAGATGGAGCGACACCTTCCATCTTAATCACTGCCCCCTCCTCCAATTAAGCGCCGCCCACACCCATTTTACGTGTAGTATAATGTGGAGCTGAGTAGCATGCAGTCACATGCCCGAATGAGGTCGCTATGGCTGACATGCGTGTCGGCTGCCAGATCTTGGAGGAGCACCTCGTCTTCGAGGCCACCATCGACACCGCCGCTCGGTTGTCTACTTTAAAATACAGTCTGTGATGTTTTCTCGAGGCCACCGCCAGTGCCTTCTAGTGATTTGTCCTCTGTAATGTTAATATGCAATATGATGTTTAGTCAATAGTTTGGTCCTCTGAAATGTAATGTTCAGTTAACACTTTGGTCCAACAACTGCTACATTTCATAGTACTGTTCTCAAGCATTCTTTGTTTTGTTAACTGTCTTATCTTCTTGTACATGTTCCTATTCTGCAATGTCGTGCTTAGTTAACTATTTTGGTTCATTTGGTCTGCTGTCCATTTAACTGTTTGGTTCAGTTCTGCAATTTGATTTTCATTTGCTGTGGGTACAATTTTGTATTGTTATGCATGTGACACCAATCGAATTTGGCTGTACTCAATACATGTTCTACTGATAGTATGGCAACTCTCAGTTAACCTGATCAAGATCTTCGTTATGTGTGTTGTAGGGAACAATGGGAGACACTGCGGTTTACCATCGAGGTTTGTTCAAGCAGGGTCCTTTGGCTAATAGTACATTATTGTGCAGTTACAGGAATCATTCTAATATTCAGGTTTCTTACAATTTGGTCTTGCACATGTAGGTCCTACTGTCAGAGGCTTAGACCCACTATTCGACCCATTTTGCATATGGGGAAATGAGATGTCCATGAATATCAGTCAAGTCAAGAAACTCAAAAAGATTGTTAGGATGAAGAAACTTGCGACGAATAACAGCAAGATCTTTGTTTTCACAATGAAGAATACATCAGTCGACTATAGGATGGTACCAACTCTTTTACCTTGTTTTTACCCCTTGCACCATTTCAAAATTTACAACAACGATTTATGTATAGCTTTGTTTTTAGTACATTTCAAAGCAGTTCACCGATGATTACCTCTCAAACCACCTGCATGGTCAAGAGGTGAGGAAGGTATTCATTCAACACCCATGGTACAATATTGAAGTCTTGCTGACGAAGGTTGGGCGGGCAATTATCCATAGCCACTAGCCTAAAGTTGCAAGGACATTCAACATCACTGAAGGTTCAATATTTGCCTTCCGCTTCTGCAATTTCCCAGATGAGATTCATCTGTCTATTTACCGTGTATGATGCTACTTTCCAAAGGTTTCTTATGCTGCATGTGAAACTTGGTGCTGTTGTGTAATGGCGTAACTAAGTCCCAAAGCTATCTGATGTAATTCGATTATGAAATCCTGGTTGCTTTTACACGGATATGAAATATCTGGCGTGTTTTATAAGAAATATCAGTTTAATTAGTACATGTATTATCAATAATAGTCTAATTACCCTGCTTATTGGGGTTTCTATTGCAAACGGTTGCTCAGACAGCACTGTGGGCGATGAACTCAAACAACCCACATGGTTTCTAGAAAGTAGGCGTGCTCGATCAACTAACAATCACACATGGCTTTTGATAGCGAACTGTTTACGTTAGGCCACCTTGCACACATGTTTCCAGACAAAGAACTGTGTGGGATGTACATACCTACCGAAATGATTTTCTGGGATTCGCCGTGCTGGATGTACATACCTACGGAAATGATTTCTAGGATTCACCGTGTGGGATGAACATACCTATGTGAAATGATTTTTGGGATTCACTGTGTGGGGTGTACATACCTACGGAAATGATTTCTGGGATTCACCGTGTGGGATGTACATACCTACGGAAATGATTTCTGGGTTTCACCGTGTGGGATGTACATATGTACGAAAATGATTGGGTTTCCATGCCTCGCCAGATCGCACACGGACCCAGCCTGGGTCCCACAAGGGCCTATCCCCGACGATTTCTGGGTCGTGTGGGAAGGACCCGCCTATCGCCCACACTCACTTGGTGACGGTTCCAAATGTCGTCGCCAAAAGGGGTTTTAAACCATTTGTTTAGGACGTCGTTGTACCACTATGTGCTCCTAGCGTGAACTCGTGGTCGATGATGGCTCCAGCCGCCCCCGGTTAACCAGCCGCCACGTGACATCAGCTCATCAATCCATCATGGTCCGGTATGCTAGGCACATGCCTACGCTTCTCGCTGTCCATGCCCCAAAGCTGAATCAGAAGTTCACAACAGAATTAAATGTTTGCATTACCTCTTGTTTCCAAAACATGTAGAGTTCTTTGTATTAAGCAAGATAGATCAACAACAGACATAATTCTAACTGGAAAAAGTTGTACATGGTCCTCATGCCCACTACATGTATCCAATAAGTTTAACTAATGGGAAACATTTTATGAGGAAACAAAGGCTTTTCCTATCAACATCTCAGCAAATGTTCAACCAATGCTCCAAAAAAATGTCAATGGCAGATCTACATTGCATTTCAGGGTGAACAAAAATCCAAAATAGATTAAGAACATGCGTCTATATTACTATTCATAAAAAGTTTATAAATTGACAAAAAATGGAACCAGCATGAAAAGAATAGGTGCAAGATACATCTCCAACATATCTATAATTTTTTATTGTTACATGCTATATTATATCCTGTTTTGGACATTATTCGACTTTATTATACTCTTTCATATTATTTTTGGGACTAACCTATTAACCGGAGGCCCAGCCCAGAATTGTTGTTTTTGCCTATTTCAGAGTTTCGTAGAAAAGGAATATCAAAAGGAGTCCAAACGGAATGAAACCTCCGGGAACGTGATTTTCGGAATGAACATCATCTAGAGGACTTGGACCCTACGTCAAGAAAGCAACCAGGAGGGCATGAGGTAGGAGGGCATGCCTACCCCCCTCCGCCAGTCGCGCCCTCCACTCTCGTGGGGACCATGTTGCTCCACCGACGTACTTATTCCACCTATATATACCTACGTACCCCCAAACTACCAGATACGGAGCCAAAACCCTAATTCCACCGCCGCAACTTTCTGTATCCGTGAGATCCCATCTTGGGGCCTTTTACATCACGGAGGGCTTCTACATCAACACCATAGCCTCTTCGATGAAGTGTGAGTAGTTTACTTCAGACCTTCGGGTCCATAGTTATTAGCTAGATGGCTTCTTCTCTCTTTTTGGATCTCAATACAAAGTTCTCCCCCTCTCTTGTGGAGATCTATTCGTTGTAATCTTCTTTTGCGGTGTGTTTGTTGAGATCGATGAATTGTGGGTTTATGATCAAGTTTATCTATGACCAATATTTGAATCTTCTCCGAATTCTTTTATTATGATTGGTTATCTTTGCAAGTCTCTTTGAATTATCAGTTTGGTTTGCCCTACTAGATTGATCTTTCTTGCAATGGGAGAAGTGCTTAGCTTTGGGTTCAATCTTGCGGTGTCCTTTCCCAGTGACAGTAGGGGCAGCAAGGCACGTATTGTATTGTTGCCATCGAGGATAACAAGATGGGGTTTATTTCATATTGCATGAGTTTATCCATCTACATCATGTCATATTTCTTAAAGCGTTACTTTGTTCTTTTGAACTTAATACTCTAGATGCATGCTGGATAGCGGTCGATGTGTGGAGTAATAGTAGTAGATGCAGGCAGGAGTCGGTATACTTGTCTCGGATGTGATGCCTATATGCATGATCATACCTAGATATTCTCATAACTAAGCTCAATTATGTTAATTGCTCAACAGTAATTTGTTTACCCACCGTAATACTTATGCTCTCGAGAGAAGCCACTAGTGAAACCTATGGCCCCCAGGTCTATTTTCCATCATATTAATCTTCCGTGAACAAGCTATTTCCTTTTCCGTTTATTTTGCTTTCTATACTTTGCATCTTTATCATAAAAATACCAAAAATATTATCTTATCATATCTATCAGATCTCACTTTCATAAGTGACCGTGAAGGGATTGACAACCCCTTTATTGCGTTGGTTGCGAGGATTTTATTTGTTTGTGTAGGTGTGAGGGACTTGTGCGTGGCCTCCTACTGGATTGATACCTTGGTTCTCAAAAACTGAGGGAAATACTTACGCTACTTTGCTGCATCACCCTTTCCTCTTCAAGGGAAACCAATGCAGTGCTCAAGAGGTAGCAGTGCATAATGCATTTCAATTTTTACAAGAAAATATGCCATCAAAGAATATGAAAGCAGAGACCATTTTTATACAATATAACCGATGGTACAGAACCTTCGACCATAAAACATTTGCATATCACAACTCTCAGTTCAATAAAATTCAAGTTAGAACTGTAAGCATGTTTTTTTACACTATATACATGTCCATATATCAAGCAACTCGTTC
Organism: Triticum dicoccoides; assembly: GCF_002162155.2. NCBI lineage: Eukaryota > Viridiplantae > Streptophyta > Magnoliopsida > Poales > Poaceae > Triticum > Triticum dicoccoides. The sequence continues at coordinate 108,905,273 of NC_041386.1, forward strand.
CTTTTCTTTGTTTTTTAATAAGCACAAAGCATGAACTCTAAACTAAACCTTATGTGAGGAGAAGGATGAGTTCTAAAGCTCTATACATTGTTGCTACGACATAATATCAGTATGTACTCTGTATTAACATAATAAAAATCTCACCCACAGTGTCATGTCATAAGTGGCAACAACTTTTCCTTCAAGGTTGCAGGCTTGTGCTCATTTCAAATCCATAATATAGCAGGCAACTGAAACACTCCATGAATAGCTTCCAAATCCATAATTTTGATAGGAGAAAAACAGGAACAAAAAGCTACAAAATTTAGCCATCTCTAACTATTGCAAGGTGTAGAGGTTCTGCAGGGCATGTATAGATTATTGCAATAAATTTGTACTCTCCATTTAAAGGATCAACTATCCTGTTCCAGTTAGCAAACTTTACCCATTTTCCTTGCACTGAACTTAATGCATGAGAATGCTCTCTACTACAATATCTATAAAGGGGTGTCATCAAGTTATCATAGCACGAGCCTAAGAAACAAAGCACGACAATGACCAAACACATGTTGCCCATTTTTCCCAAATGTTACTTAACAGGAATGAAGTTTGATACTGATAGTACAAATTAGATGCAATGGAAAGATCCTTCTCAAGTAAAGTTATTTCTATCCACCTTCACATAAAAATAATTCTGTTAGTGTGCATCACTCTTAAACATCACAAGCAGTAATCAGTAACCCCATGGACAGAGATAGTTTTGAAGCGTGTCCATGACAAAGCTAGCAAGCATGACCTATTTCCTTCTCAGCATTATTCTCATGAACAGGTGCACTACAAAGCAAAAGATATAATCATATTCCTTTATGATTCAGTACACATACAATGAAGCAACAAGTGTTGTAGTTTTGGGAGCCATTATCATTGCTCATCAACAGGAATAATGATTATTTGCACAACCAAAGTAACAGAGCATCCCATGCGTAGGTGTATAAGTAGAAAGAACAAGCTAGCCTCATTGGGTTATTTTCTGAAGGTATGTTCAGTGATAGAAATAATCAAAACCTGACCAAGTGACCATGCTACAAATGTTCACCATTCCATGTAGAGTGAGAAAATAGGCAACCTATGAAAACATGACAAGATTTATTAAATTTGGCATGAACAGATCCTTCAACACAGAGTACCATATAATCCAATCTCCAAAGGGAGGGAAAAACAAAGTTGAGTAGCCCTTAATGAATGAGCTATCCTGCATCACAAAAAGGGGAAACTATTCAAATAAGTTCAGTTTTTTATATAGGTTGGAATTCCAAGACCACGGTGAGCTTGTTCCCATAGGTGTCCTTCCATTGCACGCGCCGCTATAGACCCATGTATCCCTTCTGCATCGTGCCGCCGCGTGGGTGGGGTATGATTCCTGTTGTATCCAAAGAAAAAGTGTTAGAATCAAGTAGTGAGCTACATGAAGAATCGATGACATGTTATAAAGTATGACATAATTTGGTCCCGCTACTTAAATTCATAACTGTTATAGTGTCTCCAAGTTGTCTCTTCGCTTTTTCAATCAACAACTGCTTTTGCTTATCTCTATCAATGGCTTAATTTGACAACCATAAACAACAACCATAATTTACTCAAAACATACGCACGACAGAGATCAGAAAGATAAGTGACAACACAACATATGTAGCGACCCGATCCCAATGGATTGAAGTCTCTGTGCTTAAGTGTCATCCCTGGATCAGTATGCTAATACACATGTACTCGAGGAATTATAATAGAGTTCAATCACACACTTTATTACATCAAGGTCCTCAAAAGAGTATTTATTACAATAATATGGCTGGAGGACATCTAAATAAAATAATTGCGGAAGCTTCGAAGGTAAATGAGTCCATCCAAATCCACAACAGAACTGAGTGCAGAACAACGACCTATTGCACCTTACTCTACGTCTGAAAGATCTGCAACATGAAACGTTGCAGCCACAAAGGGTCAATACATTGAATGTATTGGCAAGTCACACCCAAAGTATGAAAACAGACCTATCATCTACATGCAAGGATATATCAAGTGGATAGCTCTAAAGTTTATATTGCATAAAGATAATTTTGTCCTACTTCTACTCACTAGCCAAATTTTATTCCTTTACATTTTTATTAACCTATTGTTAAATTGGACCGCCTCCAACTGAACCCACCTATGAGAGCCTCCAAGGATCATAGCTTCCCAAATTGTTATTTCCATGAGAGCCCCCGGGATCATGTTTAATTAAACCCACATTAGAATAATTATTTGGGATGAGAAGATATTCCAGATTTTCTATTCTCATTCCTTGGCTCTAGACAATCTCTGGCCAAATGTCCTGGCTCCTGGCAATTGAAGCATCTTATCTGGCTCCTGGCAATTGAAGCATCTTATCAGGCTCATGTCCTTCATGGGTGTCGAATGGTTGGATAACTGACAGGTGTTCCCTCCATTGTTGTTCTGTCCATTTCCATCGTGAGGATGGCTAGTGTGGTTATGATGGTTGTGACCTTTACACTCGTCCCTTACAGATTTGTCGCATCTAGAAGAAGCTGATGAAGTACGAGGCTTCTATTGAGCTGCAGAGTTGTACTTGTCATGTCTGTGCTTCCTCTTGCGGTTCTCCATCTGCTGCTGCTTTCTCTCCAGAATGAGGGTTGTTGAAGGTAGCCACTGTCAACTGGAAACTCAGATCATCATTAAGTCCCTCCAAGAACTTCTCCTGCTTTGTTACATCATCGGCCACCTCTCCGGGAGCATACCTGGCCAACATGTTGAACTCGTCCACGTACTAAGCCACTGCATGATTTCCATGGCGTAAGTTACGAAACTCACGCTGAATCATGTCTCCAGCTGAGACATGTGTAGTGCGGAAAGCCTGTTGGAACCGATCCCATGTCACATTGGCCACGAGGAAGGTGGTGGTGTAGTTCTCCCACCACGAAGTTGTTGGTCCATCCAGTTGATGTGCGGCAAAGCACACCTTCTCAGCATCAGTGCAACCTACGGTGGTCAGCTCCCTTCCAATCTTGCGGAGCCAGTCATCTACTACAATCGGCTCAGCGATGCTAGAGAATATCGTTGGGTTCAGCCTCAGAAAACGGGTAAGGTTGTCAACTGGGGGTGGTGGTGGTGGGTTGTTGTTGTTGTGTTGGTTCTGGATGAGCATCTGCATCAAGGCATTCTGCTGTTGGATCAACTGGGTGAGTTCTGGCGGAAAGTTGGATCCGGGGTCACGTCTTGAAGGCATTTGATGGGTTTAGAGTCGATAAGAATCTAGAATAGAATAAGTGCCTAATGAGAATTTACACTACCCATATGCATATGAGGCAAATAAATTCCAAATCACACCATTCACACAAGGCACACCATACAAGCAAAACCTACATGTAACGTCATATCCACAAGAGATATGATCTCATCATACTACCGTAGAATCGTTTATTGGTGTCACTTTACTTGGTAGTGGTGGTCAAACTAGTTCTCCTCAAAATAATGTCAATTCCAATTTCATCTACGTTAGGGTCATCTTCAAAGGGCATGATCTATCTTGTTGAAATAGAGAAGAGGTAGAAATGAGTATAGAAGAGTATAGACCAACGAATATATATATATAAGGAAGTTGTAAATATAGTTTTCATCCTATGTCTTTACTTTTCCTAGTGGTCACGTCATACAGTCAGCGTGTGCTCTGATACCATCATGTAGCGACCCGATCCCAATGGATCAAAGTCTCTGTGCTTAAGTGTCATCCCTGGATCAGTATGCTAACACACACAGTACTCGAGGAATTATAACAGAGTTCAATCACACACTTTATTACATCAAGGTCCTTAATAGAGTATTTATTACAATAACATGGCTGTAGGACATCTAAATAAAATAACTATGAAAGCTTCGAAGGTAAATGAGTCCATCCAACTCCATGGCAAAACTGAGTGCAGAACAGTGACCTATCGCACCTTACTCTGCGTATGAAAGATCTGCAACATGAAACGTTGCAGCCACAAAGGGTCAATACATTGAATGTATTGGCAACTCACACCCAAAGTATGAAAACAGACCTATCATTTACATGCAAGGATATATCAAGTGGATAGCTCTAAGGTTTATATTGCATAAAGCCAATTTTGTCCTACTTCTACTCACTAGCCAAATTTTATTCTTTTACATTTTTATTAACCTATTGTTAAATTGGACCGCCTCCAACTTAACCCACCTATGAGAGCCTCCGAGGATCATAGGTTCCTAAATTTCCATGCGAGCCCCCGAGGATCATGGTTTAATTAAACCCACATTTGAATAATTATTTGGGATGAGAAGATCTTCCAGAGGTTGCAAGTCCAGTTGCTCAAAGTTGTCCATAACCGAGGACACGACTAATCATGATTAGTTTGTACACTCTACAGAGTTTTGCGCACTTTTCCCCACAAGAATCGATCTCCTTCGTTGAATTCCTCGCACTTCCTGATTTTTAAGAACTGGATGATCGAGACATAATCTTTCTAAAGAGGTCCAGGCCGGTACATCTACAATTTCCCTACATCTGCTAGCCCATCATGGAAAGGTTTCCCACAACTTACTCAACTATGCCAGAGCGCATAATGGCTTGTGGCTACACACGGAAGCCACTTGATGCCTACTAGACAACCTTCTTCTTGTAGACGTTGTTGGGCCTCCAAGTGCACAGGTTAGTAGGATAGTAGCAAATTTCCCTCAAGTGGATGACCTAAGGTTTATCAATCCGTGGGAGGCGTAGGACGAACATGGTCTCTCTCAAACAACCCTGCAACCAAATAACAAAGAGTCTCTTGTGTCCCCAACACACCTAATACAATGGTAAATTGTATAGGTGCACTAGTTCGGCGAAGAGATAGTGATACTATAGCAATATGGATGGTAGATATAGGTTTTTGTAATCTAAAAATATAAAAACAGCAAGGTACTTAATGATAAAAGTGAGCAAAAACGGTATTGCAATGCGTTGAAACAAGGCCTAGGGTTCATAATTTCACTAGTGCAAGTTCTCTCAACAATAATAACATAATTGGATCATATAACTATCCCTCAACATGCAACAAAGAGTCACTCCAAAGTCACTAATAGTGGAGAACAAACGAAGAGATTATTGTAGGGTACGAAACCACCTCAAAGTTATTCTTTCTGATCAATCCATTGGGCTATTCCTATAAGTGTCACAAACAGCACTAGAGTTCGTAGTAAAATAACACCTTAAGAAACAAATAAACCAAAACCCAAATGTCACCTAGATACACCAATGTCACTTCAAGTATCCGCGGGTACGATTATACGATATGAATCACACAATCTCAGATTCATCTATTCAACCAACACAAAGAACCTGAAAGAGTGCCCTAAAGTTTCTACCAGAGAGTCAAGACGAAAACATGTGCCAACCCCTATGCATAAGTTCACAAGGTCACAAAACTCACAAGTTGATCGCCAAAACATACATCAAGTGGATCACGTGAATATCCCATTGTCACCACAGATAAGCACATGCAAGACATACATCAAGTGTTCTCAAATCCTTAAAGACTCAATACGATAAGATAACTTCAAAGGGAAAACTCAATTCATCACAAGGAGATAGAGGGGGAGAAACATCATAAGATCCAACTATAATAGTAAACTCGCGATACATCAAGATCGTGCCATATCAAGAACACGAGAGAGAGAGAGAGAGAGAGAGAGAGAGAGAGAGATCAAACACATAGCTACTGGTACATACCCTCAGCCCCGAGGGTGAACTACTCCATCCTCGTCATGGAGAGCACCGGGATGATGAAGATGGCCACCGGTGATGGATCCTCCCTCTAGCAGGGTACCAGAACAGGGTCCCGATTGGTTTTTGGTGGCTACAGAGGCTTGCAGCGGCGGAACTCCTGATCTAGGTTTCTTTTCGGGGTTTTATGTATTTAAAGAATTTTTGGCGACGGTCTCACGTCAGGGGGATCTCCGAGTCATCCACGAGATAGGGGGCAAGCACATGGGGTAGGCCGCGCCCTCCACCCTCGTGGATGGCTCGGGACTGTTCTGGCCCAACTCTTTTACTTCGGCGGCTTCTTTTGGTCCATAAAAAATCATCAAAAGTGGCACGTCAATTGGACACCATTTGGTATTCCTTTTCTATAATACTCAAAAACAAGGAAAAAACAGAAACTGGCACTGGGCTCTAGGTTAATAGGTTAGTCCCAAAAATCATATAGAATAGCATATAAATGCATATAAAACATCCAAGATTGATAATATAATAGCATGGAACAATCAAAAATTATACATACGTTAGAGACGTATCAAGCATCCCCAAGCTTAATTCCTGCTCGTCCTCGAGTAGGTAAATGATAAAAACAGAATTTTTGATGTGGAATGCTACCTAACATATTTATCAATGTCATCTTCTCTATTGTGGCAAGAATATTCAGATCCATAAGATTCAAAACAAAAGTTTAATATTGACATAAAAACAGTAATACTTCAAGCATACTAACAAAGCAATTGTGTCTTTTCAAAATAACATGGCCAAAGAAAGTTCATCCCTACAAAGTCATATAGTCTGTCTATGCTCCTTCTTCATCACACAAAATATTCAAATCATGCACAACCCTGATGACAAGCCAAGCAATTGTTTCATACTTTTGATGTTCTTAAACCTTTTCAACTTTCACGCAGCGCGTGAGCCATGGACACAGCACTATAGGTGGAATAGAAGGTGGTTGTGGAGAAGACAAAAAGAAGGAGATAGTCTCACATAAATTAGGCGTATCAACGAGCTATGGAGATGCCCATCAATATATATCAATGTTAGTGATTAGGGATTGCCATGCAATGGATGCACTAGAGCTATAAGTGTATGAAAGCTCAAAAAGAAAACTAAGTGGGTGTGCGTCCAACTTGCTTGCTCATGAAGACCTAGGGCATTTGAGGAAGCCCATCATTGGCATATACAAGCCAAGTTCTATAATGAAAAAAATCCCACTAGTATATGAAAGTGACAACATAGGAGACTCTTTATTATGAAGATCATGGTGCTACTTTGAAGCACAAGTGTGATAAAAGGATAGTAGCATTCCCCTTCTCTCATTTTTTTGTTTTTTTGGGCCTTCTCTTTTTTTGGCCTTTCTCCTTTTTTTCCTCACATGGGACAATGCTCTAATAATGAAGATCATCACACTTTTATTTACTTACAACTCAAGAATTACAACTCGATACTTAGAACAAAATATGAATCTATATGAATGCCTCCGGCAGTGTACCGGGATGTGCAATGAATCAAGAGGTACATGTATGAAAGAATTATTATCGGTGGCTTTGCCACAAATACAATGTAAACTACATGATCATGCAAATTAATATGACAATGATGAAGCGTGTCATAATAAACGAAACGGTGGAAAGTTGCATGGCAATATATCTCAAAATGGCTATGGAAATGCCATAATAGGTAGGTATGGTGGCTGTTTTGAGGAAGGTATCTCGTGGGTTTATGGTACCGATGAAAGTTGTGTGATACTAGAGAGGCTAGCAATGGTGGAAGGATGAGAGTGCGTATAATCCATGGACTCAACATTCGTCATAAAGAACTCACGTACTTATTGCAAAAGTCTATTAGCTATCGAAACAAAGTACTAAGCGCATGCTATTAGGGGCTAGATTGGTAGGAAAAGACAATCGCTCGTCCGCGACCACCACTCATAAGGAAGACAATCAAAAAATATCTCATGCTCCAACTTCGTTACATAACGGTTCACCATACGTGCATGCTACGGGAGTCACAAACCTTAACACAAGTATTTCTCAAATTCACAACTACTCACTAGCATGACTCTAATATCACCATCTTCATATCTCAAAACAATCAGAAGGAATCAAACTTCTCATACTATTCAATGCACTTTATATGAATTTTTTATTATATCCCTCTTGGATTCCCATCATATTAGGACTAAATGCATAAAGCAAACTACCATGCTATTTAGAGACTCTCAAAATGATATAAGTGAAGCATGAGATTAAATGACAAACTACTCTGAAAGATATAAGTGAAGATCAATGAGTAGTCGAATAATTATGCAACTACGTGAAGACTCTCTAACATTTAAGAATTTCAGACCTTTGTATTTTATTCAAACAGCAAGCAAAACAAAATAAAATGACATTGCAAGGATAGCACATATCATGTGAAGAAGCAAAAACTTAGGCTCAACCAAAAATGGCCGATAGTTGTTGAAGAAGAAAGGTGGGATGCCTACCGGGGCATCGCCAAACTTAGATGCTTGAGACTTCTTGGAATATTCACTAGGGATGCCTTGGGTATCCCCAAGCTTGAGCTTTTGTGTCTCCTTAATTCCGCTCATATCACGGTTTCCCTAATTCTTAAAAACTTCATCCACACAAAACTCAACAAGAACTCGTGAGATAAGTTAGTATAAATCCATGCTAAACCTTATCATCCTCTACTGTAGCAAATCACTAAAATTATTATTTGACATGGCATACCAAATGCCTCTGCATATTTAAGAGTCCTATCCTCAAATAGAATCATTAAACAAGCAAACATATGCAAACATAACATCAATCTATCTAAATAGGATAGTTTGTAAAGAATGCAAGAGGAATCATATTTCTTTAACTCCAAAAATTCTGAAAAATTACCACTGAGGGAGTCCTGGATTAGGGGGTATCCGGACAGCCGGATTATATCCTTTGGCCGGACTGTTGGACTATGAAGATACAAGATTGAAGACTTCATCCCGTGTCCGGATGGGACTCTCCTTGGCGTGGTAGGCAAGCTTGGCAATACGGATATGTAGATCTCCTTCCGTGTAACCAACTCTGTGTAACCCTAGCCCCCTCCGGTGTCTATATAAACCGGAGGGTTTTAGTCCGTAGGACAACATACAATCATACCACAGGCTAGCTTCTAGGGTTTAGCCTCTCTGATCTCGTGGTAGATCAAGTCTTGTACTACTCATATTATCAAGAACAATCAAGCAGGACGTAGGGTATTACCTCCATCAAGAGGGCCCGAACCTAGGTAAAACATCGTGTGCCCTGCCTCCTGTTACCATCCACCCTAGACGCACAGTTCAGGACCCCCTACCCGAGATCCGCCGATTTTGACACCGACAACCACACTGTAGATAATTTGTTGTTACTCATTTTGTAAAAATTTCAATAGTTTATCATGTTCTGACTATTCACAAATATTCAAAACATAACAGCAAACTTTTTGTTTTTAAAACAACAACATATGGACTTGCAAAATAAGCATGGTAAAGGCTCCACTTGACTTTTTTATTGAACTATAAGATGAAAAAAATTACTATAAATAACAGCAAGCAAATCCTAATAAAACAAAATGACGCTCCAAGCAAAACTCATATCATGTGGTGAATAAAAATATAGCCTCAAGTAAAGTTACCGATGAACGAAGACGAAAGAGGGGATGCCTTCTGGGGCAACCCCAAGCTTAGGCTCTTTGTTGTCCTTGAATATTACCTTCGGTTGCCTTGGGCATCCCCAAGCTTAGGCTCTTGCCAATCCTTATTCCATAGTCTATCGAATCTTTACCCAAAACTTTAAAACTTCACAACACAAAACTTAACAGAAAACTTGTAAGCTCCGTTAGTATAAGAAAGCAAATCACCACTTTTGGTATTGTTGTGAACTCATTCTAAATTCATATTGGTGTAATATCTACTGTATGCCAACTTCTCTATGGTTCATACCCTCCGATACTACTCATAGATTCATAAAAATAAGCAAACAACACAGAAAACATAATCTGTAAAAAACAGAACAGTCTGTAGTAATCTGTAATTCTCGAATACTTATGTAACTCCAAAAATCCAGATAAATTTATAATTCCTAGGCCATTTGTTTTAAGTCCTCTGCAAAAATAATCAGTATTTTATCGCGGTTCTGTTAAAAATGAAAACTAATCTCCTGGGCGCAAAAGTTTCTGTTTTTCAACAAGATCAAATCAACTATCACCGTAAGCAATCCCAAAGGTCTTAATTGGCACTTTATTGAAACAAAAGCTATAAAACATGATTACTACAATAGCTTAATCATGTGGACACACAAAAACAGTAGGGGTAAATATTGGGTTGTCTCCCAACAAGCGCTTTTCTTTAATGCCTTTTTAGGTAGGCATAATGGTTTCATTGATGCTTACATAAAAGATAGGAATTGAAACATAACGGAAGCGTCATGAAGAATATGACTAGCACATTTAAGTCTAACCCACTTCCTATGCATAGGGATTTTGTGAGAAAATAATTTATGGGAACAAGAAATAACTAGCATAGGAAAGCAAAACAAGCATAAGTTCAAGATTTTAAGCACATAGAGAGGAAACTTGGTATTATTGCAATTCCTACGAGCATATATTCCTCCCTCATATTTTCAGTATCATCATGAATGAATTCAACAATGTAACCATCACATAAAGCATTCTTTTCATGATCTACAAGCATAGAATTTTTATTACTCTCCACATAAGCAAATTTCTTCTCATGAATAGTAGTGGGATGCTTTCATCATAATAAATTTGCTCATCAAAACTTGGGGGACAAAAAATTATCATCTTCATCAAACATAGCATCCCCAAGCTTGTGGCTTTGCATATCATTAGCATCATGGATATTCAAAGAAGTCATACTAACAACATTGCAATCATGCTCCTCATCCAAAGATTTACTGCCAAACATTTTAATGCATTCTTCTTCTACCACTTTGGCACAATTATTGGAATCCTTATTTTCATGAAAGATATTAAAAAGATGAAGCATATGAGGCAACCTCAATTCCATTTTTTTGTAGTTTTCTTTTATAGACTAAACTAGTGATAAAACAAGAAACTAGAAGATTCGATTGCAAGATCTAAAGATATACCTTCAAGCGCTAACCTCCCCGGCAACGGCGCCAGAAAAGAGCTTGATGTCTACTACACAACCTTCTTCTTGTAGACGTTAGTGGGCCTTCAAGTGCAGAGGTTTGTAGGACAGTAGCAAATTTCCCTCAAGTGGTTGACCTAAGGTTTATCGATCTGTGGGAGGCGTAGGATGAAGATGGTCTCTCTCAAACAACCCTGCAACCAAATAACAAAGAGTCTCTTGTGTCCCCAACACACCCAATACAATGGTAAATTGTATAGGTGCACTAGTTCGGTGAAGAAATGGTGATACAAGTGCAATATGGATGGTAGATATAGGTTTTTGTAATCTGAAAATATAAAAACAGCAAGGTAATTAATGATAAAAGTGAGCGAAAACGGTATTGCAATGCCTTGAAACAAGTCCTAGGGTTCATACTTTCACTAGTGCAAGTTCTCTCAACAATAATAACATAATTGCATCATATAACTATCCCTCAACATGCAACAAAGTGTCACTCCAAAGTCACTAATAGCGGAGAACAAACGAAGAGATTATTGTAGGGTACGAAACCACCTCAAACATGACAATAATGAAACGTGTCATAACAAACGGAACGGTGGTAAGTTTGCATGGCAATATATCTCGGAATGGCTATGGAAATGCCATAATATGTAGGTATGGTGGATTTTTTGAGGAAGGTATATGGTGGGTGTACGATACCGGCGAAAGGTGCATGGTATTAGAGAGGCTAGCAATGGTAGAAGGGTGAGAATGCGTATAATCCATGGACTCAACATTAGTCATGAAGAACTCACATACTTATTGCAAAAATCTATTAGTTATCGAAACGAAGTACTACGCGCATGCTCGTAGGGGGATAGATTGGTAGGAAAAGACCATCGCTCGTCTCCGACTGCCACTCATAAGGAAGACAATCAATAAATAAATCATGCTCCGACTTCATCACATAACGGTTCCCCATACGTGCATGCTACCGGAATCACAAAATTTAGAACAAGTATTTCTCAAATTCACAACTAATCAACTAGCATGACTCTAATATCACCATCTTCATATCTCAAAACAATCATCAAGTATCAAACTTCTCATAGTATTCAATGCACTTTTTATGAAAGTTTTTATTATACCCATCTGGGATGCCTATCATATTAGGACTAATTTTATAACCAAAGCAAATTAGCATGATGTTCTAAAAGACTCTGAAAATAATATAAGTGAAGCATGAGAGATCAATAATTTCTATAAAGTAAAAACACCACCGTGCTCTTAAAAATATATAAGTGAAGCACTAGAGAAAAACTATCTAGCTTAAAAGATATAAGTGAAGCACATAGAGTATTTTAATAAATTCCGATTCATCTGTGTCTCTCCAAAAGGTGTGTACAACAAGGATGATTGTGGTAAACTAAAAAGAAAAGACTCAAATCATACAAGACGCTCCAAGCAAAACACGTATCATGTGGTGAATAAAAATATAGCATCAAGTAAAGTTACCGATAGACAAAGACGAAAGAGGGGATGCCTTCTGGGGCACCCCCAAGCTTAGGCTTTTGGTTGTCCTTGAATTTTACCTTGGGGTTCCATGGGCATCCCCAAGCTTAGGATCTTGCCACTCCTTATTCCAAAATCTATCAAATCTTTATCCAAAACTTGAAAACTTCACAACACAAAACTCAACAGAAAATCTCATGAGCTCCGTTAGTATAAGAAAACAAACCACCACTTAGATTGATCAAAATAAGCAAACAACACACAAAAAACAGAATCTTTCAAAAACAGAACAGTTTGTAGTAATCAGTAGGTTTCGAATACTTCTGTAACACCAAAAATTATGAAATAAATTGGTGGACGTGAGGAATTTGTCTATTAATTATCTTCAAAAAGAATCAACCTAATCGCAATCTCCAGTAAAAATGGCAGCTAATCTCGTGAGTGCTAAAGTTTCTGTTTTTACAGCAAGATTGCAAAGACTTCCCCCAAGTCTTCCCAAATGTTCTACTTGGCACAAACACTAATTAAAAACATAAAACCACATCTAAACAGAAGCTATATGAATTATTTATTACTAAATAGGAACAAAAAGCAAGGAACAAAAATAAAATTGGGTTGCCTCCTAACAAGCGCTATCGTTTAATGCCCCTAGCTACGCATTGATAATTTTAATGATGCTCACATGAAAGACAAGAATTGAAGCACAAAGAGAGCATCATGAAACATGTGACAAACACGTCTAAGTCTAACATACTTCCTATGCATAGGCATTTTATAGGCAAACAAATTATCATAGCAAGCAAAAACTAGCATACATAAGGAAGCGGAAAGAAATAAAATCAATCTCAACATAACGAGAGGTAATTTAGTAACATGAAAATTTCTACAATCATATTTTCCTCTCTCATAATAATTACATGTGGGATCATAAGAAAATTCAACAAAATAGCTATCACATAAAATATTTTCTACACAATCCACATGTATGAAAAGTTGACACTCTTCCAAAATAGTGGGATTAACATTAACTAAAGTCATGACCTCTCCAAACCCACTTTTAGCAAAAACTTCATAAGATTGATCATTCCTCAAATATGTAGGATCTAAAGTTCATACTCTTCCAAACCCACTTGCAATATTATTGCAAACATTATTATCAATCTCATATTCATCATGGGGCTTAAATAAATTTTCAAGATCATAAGAAGAATCACCCCAATCATGATTATTGCAACAAGTAGTGGACATAGCAAAACAAGCATCCCCAAGCTTAGGGTTTTGCATATTATTAGCACAATTGACATTCATGGAATTTATAATAACATCATTGCAATCATTCTTTTTATTCAAAGATTTATCGTGAATCACTTCATAAAGTAGTTCATCAAAATTTCCGGATTCACGAATTTCAAGCAAAACTTCATAAAGATAATCTAGTGCACAAAACTCACTGGCAATTGGTTCATCATAACTGGATCTGTTAAAAAGATTGGCAAGCGGATGAGGATCCATATCAATAAATATTTAGCAAGCGAAGATGCAAGCTAAAAGAAGGGACATGGTAACACGAGCAAACAGAAGGACGAACAGAAGATGGGCGAATAAAACGGCAAAGGTGAAGTGGGGGAGAGGAAAATGAGAGGCAAATCTCCACTGAAGTAGTTTTTACTGCCACTTGGAACATTTGGACTCAAAGGAATGGTAAAATCTTTAGGAATGAGACACCAAGCTTCAGAGCCTGGAGAAGGAACTTTGTTCCTGATATGACCTTGTTAACTCATGGGATCATATGTAAACATAGAGATAAACTTCTAGATTGGTTAGCCTCTTTACCCTAGATAGATAGTTGTTCTTTTCTATTATCTTGTACCTGGAAAATTTTTATGTTGAGTTTTAATAAAGCACTGTGAGGCTGTTGCCTTCCAGTATACAATCAAAGAAAACGAGAGGCAAATGGAAAATAATGTAATGTGAGGGATAAGAGTTTGTGATGGGTACTTGGTATGTCTTTACTTGTGCGTAGATCTCCCCGGCAACGGCGCCAGAAATGGCTAGTTGCTGGGAGATCAAATCTTGACTTGACTTGGTGCAACCTCCCCGGCAACGGTGCAAGAAATCCTTCTCGCTACCTCTTGAGCATGCGTTGATTTTCCCTTGAAGAGGAAAGGGTGATGCAGCAAACTAGCGTAAATATTTCCTTCAGTTTTTGAGAACCAAGGTATCAATCCAGTAGGAGATTACACGCAAGTCCCTCGTACCTGCACAAACAATCAAGAACCTTGCAACCAATGCGATAAAGGGGTTGTCAATCCCTTCACGACCACTTGCAAAAGTGAGATCTGATAAAGATAACACGATAAATGTTTTTGGTATTTTTTTGTATAGATTGGAAAATAAATATTGCAAAATAAAAAGGCGGCAAAAATAGCAAGTAGATAGGAAAATAATATGATGGAAGATAGACCCGAGGCCATAGGTTTCACTAGTGGCTTCTCTCAAGATAGCAAATTCTATAGTGGTTGAACAAATTACTGTCGAGCAATCGATAGAAAAGCGCATACTTATGAGAATATCTAGGCATGATCATGTATAGAGGCATCACGTCCGCGACAAGTAGACCGAAATGATTCTGCATCTACTACTATTACTCCACACATCGACCGCTATCCAGCATGCATCTAGAGTATTGAGTTCATAACAATAGAGTAACGCATTAGGCAAGATGACATGATGTAGAGGGATAAACTCAAGCAATGTGATATAAACCCCATCTTTTTATCCTCGATGCCAACAATACAATATGTGCCTTGCTGCCCCTGCTATCACTGGGAAAGGACACCGCAAGATTGAACCCAAAGCTAAGCATTTCTCCCATTGCAAGAAAGATCAATCCAGTAGGCCAAACCAAACTAATGATTCGAAGAGACTTGCAAAGATATTAAATCATGCATAAAAGAATTCAGAGAAGAATCAAATATTGTTCATAGATAATCTTGATCATAAACCCACAATTCATCAGATCTTGATAAACACACCGCAAAAAGAATTACATCGAATAGATCTCAAAGAGAATCAAGGTGAACTTTGTATTGAGATACAAAGAGAGAGAGAAGAAGCCATCTAGATAATAACTATGGACCCAAAGGTCTATGGTAAACTACTCACACATCATCAGAGAGGCTATGGTGTTGATGTAGAAGCCCTCCGTGATCGATCCCCCCTTCGCCGGAGCACCGAAAAAGGCCCCAAGATGGGATCTCATGGGTACAGAAGGTTGCGGCGGTAGAAATGGGGTTTCGTGGTGCTCTTGGATGTTTTCTTGGTATATGAGTATATATAGGCGAAGGAAGTAGGTCGGCGGAGCCACGAGGGGCCCACGAGGGTGGGGCCGCGCCTACCCCCTGGGCGCACCCTCCTACCTCGTGGACGCCTTTCTTGCTTCCTTGACGTCCACTCCAAGTCTCCTGTATTGTGTTTGTTCCAAAAATAACTCTCTTGAAGGTTTCTTTCCGTTTGGATTCCGTTTGATATTCCTTTTCCGCGAAACACTGAAATAGGCAAAAAAACAGCAATTTGCACTAGGCCTCTGGTTAGTAGGTTAGTCCCAAAAATAATATAAAAGTGCATAACAAAGCCCATTAAACATCCAAAACAGATAATATAATAGCATGGAACAGTCAAAAATTATAGATACGTTGGAGACATATCATAGGGCAAACCCTCCACCCTCGCGGATAGCTCGGGGCTCTTCTGGCCCAACTCTTTTTACTTCGGGGGCTTCTTTTGGTCCATAAAAAATCATCAAAAATTGGCACGTCAATTGGACTCCGTTTGGTATTCCTTTTCTGTCAAACTCAAAAACAAGGAAAAAACAAAAACTGGCACTAGGCTCTAGATTAATCGGTTAGTCCCAAAAATCATATAAAATAGCATATAAATGCATATAAAACATCCAAGATTGATAATATAATAGCATGGAACAATCAAAAATTATAGATACGTTGGAGATGTATCACTACTTGATATGAAACATGTCCAACCCTTTTGAACCTGGGCGGCATTACCTACCTTTTTCCTGAGTAATGCTGAGCCTCCCGGAGGATACATACCTGTCAACTGGTCCCGGCAAACCTTTCTGCCCAGATGATTGATTAATTAGTATTGCAGAGCCTCCGAGGAAATACAATACATGTAAGTTATTAATGTAGTCATTGCTTAAGTTCTCTCGCGACTTTCATGAATCACAGTACCCAAACCACGTCTACCATAGCATGGCTAACCAATAACTACACTATAACGATTCCCAAAGTGGCGGCAAAGACTATCAGGATCAGGCTAAACATATGACTAGCCTATCTGGGTTTAACATAGCATAGTAGTCCTACACATGCATACTACTGTGTTGATAGAGGGCACTACATGCATAAGAAAAACATATGATTGGTATGATGAAAAGTGCAAACTTGCCTGTTGAAGTTGATGAAGTACTTGAGGGAATCCTAGACTAAGGGGTCATCGGGCGTCCGGCATGCTATTCATGGGCCGGACTGATGGGATGTGAAGATATGAAGGCCGAAGACTGTACCTGTGTCCGGATTGGACTCTCCTTGGCATGGAAGGCAAGCTTGGCGATCGATTATGAAGATTCCTTCTTATGTAACCCACTCTATGTAAACCCTAGATTCCCCTAGTGTCTATATAAACCGGAGGGGTTAGTCCAGAAAACATATATTCATTACCAGAGTCATATAGGCAAGGCTTCTAGGGTTTAGCCATCACGATCTTGCGGTAGATCAACTCTTGTAACACTCATATTCATCAATATCAATCAAGCAGGACGTAGGGTATTACCTCCATAGAGAGGGCCCAAAACTGGGTAAACATCTTGTCCCCTGTCTCATGTTACCATCGGTCCTAGACGCACAGTTCGGGACCCCCTACCCGAGATCCGCCGGTTTTGACACCGACATTGGTGCTTTCATTGAGAGTTCCACTGTGTCATCGACGAACGGTTTGATGGCCCCTTCAATCGTCTATAGCGATGTTGTCCAAGGAGAAACATTCCTCCCCGGACATATTTTTGTGTTCGGCGGCTTCGTACTGCGGGCCAACTCACTTGGCCATCTGGAGCAGATCGATAGCTACGCCCCTGGCCACCAGGTCAGATTTGGAAGCTTGAACTACGTCGCGGATATCCATGGAGACTTGATCTCCAATGGATTTGAGACCGCAACAATCGCTCCCCCTCGCTCCGACGAACATGACTTAAATCTATCATCAGATCACATCCAGTGGATGGTCCCTGTTGTTGCAATGGCCTTAGAACTGGAGCAGATCGTGCCATCCGAAGCCATAGAGTCCGCAGCGTTGGAGCCGCACACGGACTCGGCACCTCGCAATATCTGCGTCAATGGAACTACGGATTCATCTCCGGCTATAAGTTCCAGACCATGTACGCCTACGGAAACCGAGCTGGATCGGTTATTGATTTTTGAATTTAGTGCCGCAGACATCTTCCAGCACTCACCTTTGGGCGTGATGTGCTAATCTCTTTAAAGAACTTGTCCTTGGAAAAGGACTCACAACCGAACTATGTTTGGTTCGAGCCAGAGGCTGATGATGGGAAATTCCCACCCGCCACCCACTTCATAGCCACTGTCGATGACCTAATCGATGTGCTCGATTATGGCTCCGAAGACATCGACGGTATGTACGACGATGCCGACTAGGAGCAAGGCCAAGACCCGCAACTCACGGGATGGTGGACGGCCACTGCTTCATACAATGTGTACATGGTTGATACACCTAAAGACCAAGATGTGAATAAACCTTCTGAGACACAGTCCAAGCGCTGGCGCTTTAAACGCCACTCTAAGCCACACCACTCAAAAGGTGGCAACACTGGCACTGGAGAAAATAGCACTCCGGACGACGCCGAAAACAACAAAGACCCTGTTGGAGCAGCATCCGAACAGGAGGAACAGGACAATGAGCAAGCTAACCCTGATAAACAGGACATGCCGACTGACCCAGATGACGATAGTTATCGTCCACCCTCCAAGGATGAGGAGAGCCTCGGCAGAAAGGATTTCATCATGCCTGAGGCACCCCTAGAGCAGGAGCGCTTCAAGCGCCAGCTAATAGCTACTGCAAGAAGCCTAAAGAAAAAGCAGCAACAGCTCCAAGTCGATCAAGACTTACTAATTGATAGATGGACCGATGTCCTGGCAGCCGAAGAAGACGGCCTCAAGCACCCAACCAAGAGTTACCCCAAGCGCAGACTGCTACCTCATTTTGATGAGGAGGCACCAAATCCCATACTTCCCTCGCGTAGCGCGAAACGACCACCATACGGTCGGGATAGTGCGGCAGCCCGACCACCCCGCGGTCGGGATAAAACGGCAACTCAGGCCGAACAACAAGTGGCTCCACCACCTCGCAAAACAGGGATAGCAGGGCAGGAAAAACCAGATCAATTTACGGATCACGAGGACGCTTCCCCATTCGGGATGACAGCAACCTACTCGGAGGTAACAAACTTAATTACACCCAGGCCGATAACCGCAGACGGACTTCATCGGAGGTGCGCTGTGACGCGGCTCGCTATAGAGGCGCCGCACACCCTCTCTGCTTCACAGATGAGGTGCTGGATCACGAATTCCCCGAAGGGTTCAAACCCATCAATATTGAATCATACGACGGAACAACCGATCCCGCAGTATGGATTGAAGATTTTATTCTCCACATCCACATGGCCCGAGGAGATGACCTCCACACCATCAAATACCTCCCATTAAAGCTCAAAGGACCAGATCGCCACTGGCTGAACAGCCTACCTGAAAATTCCATTGGCAGTTGGGAGGACTTGGAAGAAGCCTTCCTCGACAACTTCCAAGGTACATATGTCTGGCCACCCGATGCCGATGACCTAAGCCACATAGTTCAACAACCCGGAGAATCAGCCAGAAAATTCTGGACTAGGTTCTTAACTAAAAAGAACCAGATCGTTGACTGTCCGGATGCCGAAACCCTAGCGGCCTTTAAACACAGCATCCGTGACGCATGGCTAGCCCGCCACCTCGGCCAAGAAAAGCCAAGGTCCATGGCAGCCCTCACGACACTTATGACCCGCTTTTGCGTGGGAGAGGATAGTTGACTAGCTCGCAGTACAAACACAGCCAACGAAGCAGGTCCCTTCGAGGCCAAAAATAGCACCAGCAAGCTCTGGTGCAACAGACACAAATGCCGAAGCAATGGCGATAACACCGATGACACCATAGTTCACGCCGGATTCAGCCGCTCCAAATCCGGCGAGCGGAAGAAGCCCTATAAAAGGAACAGCGGAGGACCATCCAGCTTGGACCGCATACTCGATCGCCCGTGCTAGATACATGGCACTCCAGACAAACCGGCCAGCCATACTAACAGAGATTGTCGGGTCTTTAAGCAAGCCAGCAAGGTAAATAGAGGAAACAAGGAAGAAGAATCGCAGAGCGAGGACGAAAGCGAGGAGCCCCGGCAGTCGAACACTCGAGGGCAGAAGAAACTCCCGCCTCTAGTCAAAACTGTGAACATGATATATGCTACACACATCCCCAAAAGGGAGCACAAGAGCGCACTTAGGGACGTTTACGCGGTAGAGCCAGTCGCCCAAAATTTCAACCCATGGTCGTCATTCCCGATCACCTTTGATCGTCGTGATCATCCAACTAGCATCCGTCATGGCGGTTCGGCCGCATTGGTACTCGACCCAATCATCGACGGATTTCACATGAGACGAGTCCTAATGGACGGTGGTAGCAGCCTCAACCTGCTCTATCAGGATACAGTATGCAAAATGGGCATTAATCCCTCACGAATCAAGCCCACGATAACTACCTTTAAAGGAGTTATACCAGGCATAGAAGCCCGTTGTACGGGCTCGATCACGCTGGAGGTGGTCTTCGGTTCCCCGGATAACTTCCGAAGAGAAGAGCTAATCTTCGATATCATCCCCTTTCGCAGCGGCTACCACGCACTGCTCGGACCAACCGCGTTCGCTAAATTCAACATGGTGCCGCATTATGCTTGTCTCAAGCTCAAAATGCCCGGTCCACGTGGCATCATTACAGTAAATGGAAACACGGAATGTTCCCTCTACACAGAGGAGCACACCGCAGCCCTAGCAGCAGAAGAACAGAGCGGCCATACAAAGGAATCCCCAGGTGGTCTCTATTAAACGATTGCCATACTTGTTTTACATACCCGCAAGTAGCTCGCCCTTGGTTGCGACATGTTAAATAGATTTACTTGCTTATCACGTTACTCGCACAAAGTACGCCTCGACGTACTAATTACATCACAAAGCATATATTCATTACCATAGTCATAAAGGCTAGGCTTCTAGGGTTTAGCCATCACGATCTCACGGTAGATCAACTCTTGTAACACTCATATTCATCAATATCAATCAAGGAGGACGTAGGGTATTACCTCCATAGAGAGGGCCCAAACCTGGGTAAACATCTTGTCCCCAGTCTCCTATTACCATCGATCCTAGACGCACAGTTTGGGACCCCCTACCCGAGATCCGCCGGTTTTGACATCGATAGTACTTCGCACTCAAAGTCCTGACAATTCTACTCTTGGCACTCCAGGCAATCTAGCGTGAGCAAGCAATAACATACATAAGCACTCATGCACAAGATTCAAAGAAAAGATCTTGAAAAACTTCAAAAGCAAGCATATAACTCTTGTGAACATAAAACAATTTTCAACAGTACAAAAATTATGTGGATTAGATCTTAACAAAAAGCTTAGGTCAAGATCTTCGATTTGCAAAAAGAATCAATTAAGTCGGAGTTCTAAAACTCAAGATACGATCAAAAGAAGTTCAAATTCAAATATGTTTGAATTCAAATTTTAAGCTTTCAAAAAATACTATTAAGTTGGTTATCTGGATAGAGGGAATCATAACGAAGAAGTCGACATTGGTTTCATCGAATTTGGACAAGCGAGCAAAAAGTAGCGAAGAAAATAAGACCAGGGGCTAATCTGTAAAAGAAAACTAGCGAATAGGTCCCTGGCAGAAAAATAAAAGAAAAAGAATAAATCTAACGAACGAACATTCGCTACAGAACCTAAACCGACGAATTCTTTCGCTACAGAGGCTAAACAAGCGAACGTCCACTAAATAAAAAAACGTTATAAAAAACACCCGATCTAATCTGGGCCCTTGGATCTAGATCGGATGGCGGAAGAGGGGCGGGGAGTTACCGTGGTGGCGCGGAGAAGTCCGGCGAGGCGGGACGGCGGCGGCGGCTCCGGTCTGATCGATGCAGCAGCTTCGACGTTCGTCGAGGGCGGCGAAACGCTCCGGGAGGGGCGGCGTGGAGCGGCAAGTGCGGTGGCGGCGTCGGCGGAGGTCGTCGGCGAAGCGGGCGGTGGCTGTGGCGCTCGACGGCGGCCGTGGCTGTGGTGGCTACTGGTGCTACTACTTTAAAGGACAGAGGGGGTCGGTGGCAGCGGCTTATAAAGGCGCGGGAGGCGGTGACTTGGGGGAGGGGGCAATGCAAGGTGAGCGTTACACTCCAAAATTTTTGATTTGGTTTTTATCAAATTCTTTATTTAAGTGGGAGGAGGTCATTTAATTTTTTTTCTAAAGGACTCTCCTTCTCAAAATTTTGTGACAAGATTTTTTATGGGTTCTTCCAAATCTTGATCTTTGGTCTTAAGGGTTTTTCATCTTATGTTGGCTCAACACAAATAACTTTGGAGGGTTTTTACAAATCATTTCTATTAAAAAGAATTCCTATAAGATAAAGGATTATTTCTTTCCATTTAAAAATTTCTCTTTTGCCATGGCCTATGTAGAATATTTTCTTCCAAAACCCACCTCCCCACTCTGGATCAAGCCAAGCATCCTATTCCAGCAAGTCTCAACCTCTTTTCAATTTTATTTCTATTTATTTTTACCTCAAAATCATTTTCTGTCATTTATTTGGACTATGGTGGCTTACAAAGGAACTACCAAATTTCTTTTGAATCTTGATCCCAAATAAACACCTCTGGCTAGTCCTTAGTACCCTCAACCTAGATCCATCAAGATCTGCTAGTCCACAGTTCAAAATTTTCAAAATTTCCTTGCAGCAAGTTTGGACCAGATTTGCCATTTTTGGTGAAATTCATTCTTTTATTTTTCCTAAAATTCTGAGATAATTCAGACAGTCTCCAAATGCATCAAGAGATCACCTCACCAAGTTTCAGCTCAAGAAAAATTTTCCACGTGCTCAAATCATTTCGTCGAACAGTTGGTGTGCACTATTTCTGTTCAAAATTCAGAGTTCAGTGTTCAGTTTCAGTCGACAGAGTCGTTTTCTTCAGAACCGCGGCGTCAATCTCACCAGTGCACGCGTTGGCGCTTTGCTCCCTGCTCCTCCTTCTTATCCAGTGTGCCGCACGGTCGTTTGGACGGGCGCAAGCATTGGTGGCAACGTGTCTCGCCAGCGCCGGCGTCTTCCGCAGTGGCAGA
This sequence comes from Triticum dicoccoides, assembly GCF_002162155.2. NCBI lineage: Eukaryota > Viridiplantae > Streptophyta > Magnoliopsida > Poales > Poaceae > Triticum > Triticum dicoccoides. The sequence goes on from NC_041386.1 coordinate 108,928,208, forward strand.
ACCGCCTGTGGCGGTCAGCAGGGACCAGCCCTGCCATACGGCGCCGTCCAGCACTGCCCACACCACCAGGAGCCTCCGCGTGGCCATCCTTTCCCCCTGTGCGTGCTGCAGAGCCGTCGCCGTGGCCTGAGAGGCGCAGAGTGCGCTGTCTACCGCTGACGAGCCCATGAGGCCATTCCATCGAAACCACGGGAGCAGATCAAACCCGAGCAAGGTTAGTTGTTGGATGGTGCCAGTGGACCAATCCGCAGCTGCCCAGTCACCTAAACCGCCTGCTCGACCGCTGCCTCGCCGTAATCACTCGCCGGAGTAACCCTGTTCTCGGCAACCGCCTCGGGCCGGCTATAAATGGAGGCCCCGAGCTCATTCTCGACCTAGCACCTCCACTCCTCGCCTCAGAACCTCGCCACACGCATCAGAAGGCCTCGGGAGAGCCTTCTTCCCTGACTCCGGCCGCCCCGATCCGCTTCGGGCTCCCACAAAATTTTACCTGGTGGGGAACCCCACCTCCCAAACCTTGTCAGCAAACTCCTAGTCCACTACCTAGTCTAACACGAGCCCCAATTTGACGTTTGCAGCCCTCCTCAATAGGATCCATCACCGCCCGAACCACCGTCCGCCGGAGTGGAGGCCACCGTCGACGTGGTGCTCGCTGACGACCAACTCCACCACCCACAGACGCGGAAGAGCTTCGTGTGTCCGTAGGTACTTTCCGTTTTCCCTACCTCGCCGTGGATCGACACCGGCGACCACCACGGTCCTCGGGCGCCGGTGTGCTCTGTTCTGAAATTCAAACCTGACGGGTGGGACCCCCTCGTCAGCCTCTCCTCCTTTATTCGATCCGTTTTCTGAAAGCGCCTTCCGGCAAAGTACATGTTTCTTTTGGATTGGCGTATTTCCAACCAAAGCGTTTTCTGTTTTTCTAAACTAGCCCCTGAAAAGTTTCTGTTTCATCATAGATTAGTCCCTGGACTAAAACCTTTATAAGTTTTAAACAAAAGATGATTTTGAGTTGATTCTTTTTCTATCATCTTTATTTTTCTATCTAGTTTTTTATAATATTTATTCGAAAAATATTTGGAGCAATTTTTATGAACGCATGGTATTTACGTTAGTATCTGATTTCTTTTATACCGTAGATACCGAAGGAGGTGACGGAACCGCAAACTTCGCCGAGCTAGACTCCGACTACTCCGAACCAGGCAAGCATGTTTGAACCTTTGATATGATGAGTGTTTTGCATGTTTTCTTGAGTAGTTTTCTCATGGCATGTTTATATAAGCAATTGTGAATGTTATATTGCATGCAAGGCAAGCTACAAGTGGACTTCGAAATATGATGTGTTCATATGATGGTGATATAACCTGATCATGTGGTGGCATGATAGGTGGTAAGCTAGTATTGTTGAAGCATGCCAGTCTTATGTCAACCGTTTAACTCCAGTAGTAACGTGGATCAAGTCATGCCCCATTCGTCCCCTTGTTGTGCCGCCACATGTCTTCTGCAAAGAATGCGGTCTAGTCAGTTGCTAACCTATTTCCTTGTACACACCAAATAGAGGGGCCGTGATGAGGGTTCCATGGCCCTGGAATAAAGCCCATCGTCCGGTCAGGGGGCATGGGTGTTTCCGGTTGGGACCGAGAGGGGGGCACCCCTTAGAGCACGCGAATATAAATTTGATCCCATGCTACTTGAGGTTGTAGCCTCCCTGCCTTCAGAGTTTTTCTTGAATGTTGCCTAGGGTGATCCCTAGCAGCAGAATGTGGAATGGGTGTGTACTGGTTAGATGTGTTACTTCTAAAACACCGAAAACGGAACTAGTCCTTTGTGACTACTGAAATCCATTGGTTGTGGGTAAAGAGTACAAACTCTCCAGAGTCAAAACCATCCGAGTAACCGTGTCCATGATCAAGGACTTTGATCAACATATCAGTGTCAATCTCCGTGACAGTCTCAGTGAGAGTGGTAATCCCGGTTGAAAGTAGTCCCGTGGGTGAACTAACCAGTTTATTATGATGTACTGAGTATTTCTTTGGGATGATTTAAATTCATGAGCTACTTGAATTCGAATGACGAAATATAAGCCCTTTATGTGATGTCGCCCAGACGTTCGACTGTGGCATTCTTGTTATTTACTTTTGATATAAGCCCTTTATGTGATGTCGCTCAGACGTCCGACTGTGGCATTCTTGTTATTTACTTTCGATATAAGCCCTTTATGTGATGTCGCTCAGACGTCCGACTGTGGCATTCTTGTTATTTACTTTTGATATAAGCCCTTTATGTGATGTCGCTCAGACGTCCGACTGTGGCATTCTTGTTATTTACTTTTGACATAAGCCCTTTATGTGATGTCGCTCAGATGTCCGATTGTGGCAACCTTGTTATTTACTTTCATTATAAGCCCTTTTCGAGTTGTCGCTTAGACGTCCGATTGTGGCACATACTGTCATTTACATTTCAATATAAGCCCTTTATGTGGTGTCTCCTTGATGCCCGACTGTGGCATGTTAATTTATTTTTTCCTTTCGAGGCATCGCTTCAGACACCCGATCGGTCTTCAGCTATTTTATTGGGATTTTGGGAGGACTACCGCCCGACTTCCTTTCATTTATCATGCAGTGCAAATTTATTACCTGAGTGTGCATTACTAATGTGCTCAAGTGCATCATGTTTGCATTTGTTATATCTTATGTCCAAACTGTCTTGCGAGTACATTCAAAGTACTCACCTGGCTTGTTGATTTGGCTAGATGTTGACGAAGGCGATCTTATGGATTAGGAGTACGATAGCGAGTCTGACGCCTAGAGGAGACCCAGTCAGTCCAGTGCGATCCTGGAGTTGGTCACTTGTATTATATATGCTTCCACTAACCTAATAAAATCATAAAGCCTCACTCCGACGCTTGATGAGCTGTAAGATTTTGGAGTCATGTCACCCACGTCACTGTGACATACCCACCACCACTTTTATTACGAGTCAGTAGTTATGCCACCATGCCCCTTTGTGTCATATTCGCCTTTATGTATAATATCGGCGTGCTTGTAAGAAAATTGTTGAGCAGCCTCAGCTCAACCTTGTATAATATTCAGTACTTCTGGATTTCTGTATCAAGGATTTGTCTACCAGTAAGGGGGATTCTTCTATACTGGTCCGGTAAATGGTCGGTTTTTCAATAAATGTTTTATTGGAAAACGGTCCTGACAACCTTGGTATCAGAGCCAGGCTAACTGTAGGAAGCCACTAGGTGCGATCGCTAGTCGGTTATTAGCGTAATGAGTGCTATTTTAACACTTTACAATTGTAGCAATTTTCTGTTAGTCTTCATAAATTTATGAATTAACTATCTGGAATTTTTGTCTACCTTTGTAGATGGCTGGCAGCGACTGTGAGTCACAGGTGTTCACCAATGTACGTGAGGGGTTTATCAAACTTCTCGTCTCCATCACCAAGGTCGCGATCGGGCCATCGACTCGTCCGGAGTTCACACTCTACCAACACAAGCTCAGCGACAGCGTGTCTATGCACCAGGCCGTGGTGCAATTCAAGGGAGGACGTTCCGAATCACGCCGCTTCCGATTTGTTGGAAGGGCCATGCCTACGGAGAGGCATGCCATGCAGATGGCTGCCCGTGAGGCAATAGCTCGTCTCCGGGATGCTCTTCCTTCGATGAAGACTCGTCGCTACCGCTACCTCCCAAGCCACGTGCCATACACTTGTCACTATGCATTTGCTTGCACTAGGGAGAGAGAGATGAGGCTATTGAGATGCTAGTTGAGTATCTCAAAGCTCTTGAGGCAGCCTTTGATAACCTCGTGGATGACTTTGTGGCTGCTCGTATGGACTTCATTCAGGGCTGTTCCGCCAACAAGAGGTAGCTCCTCCGTACAGCACCGCCACTGACTTACGTCTCGTCCTCAGCATCCTATGCACCTGCCATCTTAGCCACCGCTCGCCGCCTGCCTACCACTGAGGAGTTTGACCAAGTCATTGCTCCTACTCCAGTCAGTGCTGCACCACCTGCCGCGCCCGCACCAGCTCCTCAAACCAGTACTTTGCGCCTGGATCCTATTAGTGAGGAGGAGGTTGAGTCTCCAGCATCACTGGGTCTCACCCTCGGCAGGCAGAGGGAAGTTTTTACCATCTCCGACTGAGTGCGCCAAGCAGCCGTGTGATGTACCAGCTTGTATGATATGTTTATATGTATATAGGTTTGGTGAGAAGTAGTTTGTGTGCGCATCATGTAGGAACTCAGAGGAGTGCACTAGCCTAAATAACATGTCAGGAAGGTGTACTCACATCCTGAGTGATGTATTGTATAATTATGGCTTGCGTGTAAGATATGTACTGAGCGGTCCTTCTCCATGCGCAATCAAATATTTTCTTGAAATTTTTTTGAGTTCTTAAAATTCTGCCTTTGCAAAAATTATTTATTTCTTCCAATCAGTTTTCTCACGAATTCTGCAAAAATACCCCAGAGTGGAAAATGCCGCGTCCCTGGACTCATTCCATGCCAAGTCCGCCGGAGGAAAATTACAGTACCCGGACCAGTCACAATTTCACACAGGGGCAATCAAGTTAGCAAGGCAGTGAAGCAGCATTTTCTCAAATATGCCGCCTTTATGAGCAAAGCTAGCATCAGCATCGAGAAATGATGAACCATGTTATCAATATGGGAAATCACCGTGAACCATATCAACAGCATTCCAAATTGTCTGAGCTACAAAATACACGTCCCCCAACGTTCTCTCACACTGATAAACCTCTTGAGGCCGATGATTGGCTTTGAGACTTTGAAAGAAAGTTAATTATTGCACAATGTTCGGACCGTGAGAAGGTACTTTATGCACCTCACTACCTCAGTGGAGCAGCTGCATCATGGTGGGAAAATTTCATACATATGCACTCCAATGAAAATAACATCACCTGGGAAGAATTTAAAGAAGGTTTTCATGGGGCGCACACTCCCAGAAGCGTTATGAAGATCAAGAAAAGGGAGTTTGATGACCTCAAGCAGAGAAGCATGACAGTGATTGAGTACAATAGTCAGTTTACTCAATTATCTCGTTATGCCAACGAAGAGCATATGACTGAGAATAAAAAGATGGAAAAATTTCTGGATGGTTTGGCACCAGCACTTAAATGCCAGTTGGTCATACACACCTTTCCGGATTTCAAAACACTTGTGGACAAAGCTATTACATTGGAAAATGAGCGCCGCATCTTGGAGGATTTTTGCAAGCACAAAAGGGACAATACTACACATGCTCGCAACAATCGAAACAAGACTGATTTTCAGAAAATTGGAGCGAACAAATCCCCATCCAGTGCTCCACGCCCGAACAAAAAAATTCATGCAAGAGACAAGGATTTTACATATCGCCTAGGCGTTACTTGCTACGCTTGTGAAGAGGAAGGACACTATGCCAAACAGTGCCCAAAACCAAGAAACTTGCCCCCAAGCCAAACAACAGTGGTAATAATTCAACACCCAAGTGTAACAACTTCAACCCCAATAACAATCACAAGAAGGGTCACTTGAACCATGTGACCAAGGAGGAAGCACAAAATGCCCCAGATATCGTACTCGGACGTTCCCTGTCAACACAATACCTGCCACATTTTTGTTTGATTCTGGAGCTTCTCACTCGTTCATTTCAAAGAAATTTGCTTTGCAACATGACTTTTCGATGCTTCCCCTGGAAAAATCCATGACCATCAATTCCGCCGGGATTAAGAAAATCACTCAGAGTTACTGCCAAGGTGTGGTTATTGAGATTGAAGGACTAAAGTTTTAGGCAAACCTCATTGTATTGGAAAATAAGGGACTGGATGTTATCCTAGGAATGGACTGGTTAACCACCAACAAAGGATTTATCGACTGCTTCAATCGGACTGTAATTCTTACTCATCATCACGGGAAGACAATAAAAGTTGCAGCTCAAGAAAGGCCAGTATCACGGCAACCAAGGTTGAACAAGGTGGACATTCAGAGTTAAGAAAACTTCCAGTGGTGTGTGAGTTCCCTGACGTATTTCCCGAAGAGCTACCAGGCATGCCACCAGACCGGGAAATAGAGTTCATCATTGAACTAGCACCTGGAACCACCCCCATTTACAAGAAGCCCTATAGAATGGCACCCTCCGAGTTGGTAGAATTAAAGAAGCAAATAAAAGAATTGCTGGACAAAGGATTTATACGGGCCAGCTCCTCACCTTGGGGTTCACCAGTATTATTTGCCAAGAAAAAGGATGGGACACTGAGATTATGTATAGACTATCGAGCACTCAACATGGTCACCATCAAGAACAAATATCCGATGCCACGGATAAATGATTTATTTGACCAACTCGCACAAGCCAAGGTTTTCTCAAAAATTGATTTAAGGTCCGGGTATCATCAATTAAAAGTACGGACAGAAGATATCCCTAAGACAGCATTCACCTCCAGATACGGATTATATGAATTTACAGTAATGTCGTTTGGACTGACAAACGCCCCCACATATTTTGTCCACCTCATGAATAAAGTGTTTATGAAATTCATGGACAAATTTGTGGTGGTGTTCATTGATGATATTCTGGTATACTCTAAGACACCAGAAGAATATGATGAACATCTCATAATTGTACTTGGAGAATTAAGGAAACATCAATTATACGCCAAATTCAGCAAATGTAAATTTTGGTTGAGACAGGTTGGTTTTCTAGGCCATGTATTGACCCAAGAAGGTGTTGCCGTGGATCCCGAAAAAGTCAAGGCCGTACTTGGCTGGAAACCACCAGCCTACGTGACATATGTACAAAGTTTCCTGGGAATGGCTGGATATTACCGAAGGTTTATTGAGGGGTTCTCCACCCTAGCAAAACCAATGACACACTTACTCAAGTAGGATAAGAAATTTGTATGGACTGAAGCTTGCGAGAAAAGTTTCCAAGAGCTCAAAAGGAAATTAACAACATCACCAGTATTGGTTGTACCATACATACACAAAAGTTTTGAAGTATATTGTGACGCATCCCGGAAGGGCCTCGGATGCGTACTAATGCAAGAAGGCAAAGTAGTCGCATATGCTTCTCGGCAACTATGAAAGCATGAAGAAAACTATCCTACTCATGACTTGGAATTAGCATGAAGAAAACTATCCTACTTATGAAAGAGTGGAGGCACTTTTTGCTTGGAAATCGTTGTGAAATATATACGGACCATAAAAGCCTCAAATATATTTTCACACAACCAGAACTCAATTTACGGCAACGGCGCTGGTTAGAATTAGTCAAAGATTATGACGTTGGCATTCACTACCATCCAGGAAAGGTGAATGTAGTGGCAGATGCTCTTAGTCGAAACCCCAGCTCGGGCAACGACAGTCTACAGAACTTGAGACCTGAATTTCAGCAGGAGTTCGCTAAACTCAACTTGGTGATGGTCACTGAAGGCAATGTGTCAAATTTGGAAATACAGCCCACCCTAATGGAACAGATTAAGAAGGCTTAGCATGGACACCCCAGCATCGAAGGCATAAAAAGAAAAGTGAATCTGGGCAAGGCCTCAGAATTCGTCATAGACGATGAGGGAATGTTATGGTACGGAGACAGACTTTGCGTACCAAATATAAAGGACCTCAAACAGCAAATTCTAGCCGAAGGCCACACTGCTCCATATTCAATCCACCCTGGAGGAACCAAAATGTACAAGGATATTCAGGAAAATTTTTGGTGGCACGGTATGAAGAGGGATATAGCCACATTCATTGCATGTTGTGATTCGTGTCAGTGCATTAAAGCCGAGCACCAAAAACCAGCAGGACTATTATAGCCAAACAGGGTACCTCAGTGGAAATGGGACGAAATTGGAATGGATTTTATTGTCGGACTACCTCGGTCACAACACAGAAATGATGCCATATGGGTCATCACAGATAGATTAACTAAGGTGGCACATTTCATCCCAGTAAAGACAACCCACACCACTCAAAAGCTTGCCAAACTTTACCTCTCCCGTATAGTTTGTCTGCATGGAGTTTCGAAGACTATAATATCCGACAGAGGCACTCAATTCGTCTCTAAATTTTGGGATCATTTACAACAAGCTCTGGGAAGTCAACTAGTATTCAGTACATCATACCACCCCCAGACTAGAGGGCAAACTGAACCTGTGAACCAAATTCTAGAGGACATGCTAATAGCATGTGTTCTCACCTACGGAACCAGTTGGGAAGAAAGCTTGCCGTATGCCGAGTTTGCATACAACAACAGTTACCAAGCCAGTGTACAAATGGCACCTTTTGAAGCATTGTACAGGAGAAGATGCCGTACCCCATTAAATTGGTCAGAAACAGGAGAAAGTCGTATCTTCGGCCCAGACATGCTCAAGGAAGCGGAGGAGAAAGTTATACTAATCAGGGATCGACTCAAGACAGCCCAGAGCCGACAAAAGAGTTATTACGATCAAAAACATCGGGAAAGTCAGCTTTGAACCCGGTGAATATGTGTATCTACGAGTATCTCCTATGAGGGGCCTGCAATGATTCAAAGTTAAAGGAAAGCTAGCACCACGGTTTATTGGACCCTTCTGTGTGGTTGCACGAAGAAGCACAGTGGCCTACCAGCTAGACCTACCCAAAGAACTGCCAGACGTCCACGACGTGTTCCACGTCTCACAGTTGAGGAAATGTGTAAGCAACCCAGAAAAGCATGTATCTCACGATAACATTGACATGCAACCAGACCTCACCTACGCGGAACGTCTAATAAAAATATTGGAGGAATCCGAAAGGAGGACCCGTCAGAAAATAGTTAAGTTTTTCAAGGTTCAGTGGAGCAATCACACCGAGGATGAAGCAACATGGGAAAGACAAGATTTTCTTCGGACAGAGTACCCACACCTATTTGAGGATCAGCTGAAATCTCGGGGACGAGATTTTTCCTAAGGGGGTAGGTGTTGTAACACTCCAAAAATATTGATTTGGTTTTTATCAAATTCTTTATTTAAGTGGGAGGAGGTCATTTAATTTTTTTTCTAAAGGACTCTCCTTCTCAAAATTTTGTGACAAGTTTTTTTATGGGTTCTTCCTAATCTTGATCTTTGATCTTAAGGGTTTTTCATCTTATGTTGGCTCAACACAAATAACTTTGGAGGGTTTTTAAAAATCATTTCTATTTAAAAGAATTCCTATAAGATTATAGATTATTTCTTTCCATTTAAAGTTTTCTCTTTTGCCATGGCCTATGTAGAATATTTTTTTCCAAAACCCACCTCCCCACTCTGGATCAAGCCAAGCATCCTATTCCAACAAGTCTCAACCTCTTTTAAATTTTATTTCTATTTATTTTTACCTCAAAATCATTTTCTGTCATTTATTTGGACTATGGTGGTTTACAAAGGAACTACCAAATTTCTTTTGAATCTTGATCCCAAATAAACTCCTCTGGCTAGTCCTTAGTACCCTTAACCTAGATCCATCAAGATCTGCTAGTCCACAGTTCAAAATTTTCAAAATTTGCTTGCTGCAAGTTTGGACCAGATTTTCCATTTTTGGTGAAATTCATTCTTTTCTTTTTCCTAAAATTCTGAGATAATTCAGACAGTCTCTAAATGCATCAAGAGATCACCTCACCAAGTTTCAGCTCAAGAAAAATTTTCCACGTGCTCAAATCATTTCGTCGAACAGTTGGTGTGCACTGTTTTTGTTCAAAATTTAGAGTTCAGTGTTTAGTTTCAGTCGACAGTGTCATTTTCTTTAGAACCGCGGCGTCAATCTCGCCAGTGCACGCGTTGGCGCCTTGCTCCCTGCTCCTCTTTCTTATCCAGTGCGCCGCACGGTCGTTTGGACGGGCGGAAGCATCGATGGCGACGTGTCTCGCCAGCGCCGGCGTCTTCCGCGGTGGCAGAACCGCCCGTGGCGGTCAGCAGGGACCAACCCTACCATACGGCACCGTCCAGCACCGCTCACACCACCAGGAGCCTCCGCGTGGCCGTCCTTTCCCATTGTGCATGCTACAGAGCCATCGCCGTGGCCTGAGAGGAGCAGAGTGCGCTCTCTGCCGCCGACGAGCCCGTGAGGCCGTTCCGTCGAAACCACGGGAGCAGATCAAATCCGACCAAGGTTAGCCGTTGGATGGTGCTAGTGGACCAATCCGCAACTGCCCAATCACCTAAACCGCCTGCCCGCCCGCTGCCTTGCCGTAATCACTCACCGGAGTAACCCCGTTCTCGGCAACCGCCTCGGGCTGGCTATAAATGGAGGCCCCGAGCTCGTTTTCGACCCAGCACCTCCACTCCTCGCCTCAGAACCTCGCCACTCTCATCAGAAGGCCTCAGGAGAGCCTTCTTCCCCGACTCCGGCCGCCCCGATCCGCTTCGGGCTCCGGCAAAATTTTCTCTGGTGAGGGCACCCTCGCCTCCCAAACCTTGTCAGCAACCTCCTAGTCCACTACGTACTCTAACCCGAGCCCCAATTTGACGTTTGCAGCCCTCCTCGGTAGGATCCATCACCGCCCGAGCCACCGTCCGCTGGAGTGGAGGCCGCCGTCGACGTGGTGCTCGCCGATGACCAACTCCACCACCCACAGACGCGGAAGAGCTCCCTGAGTCCATAGGTACTTTCCGTTTTCCCTACCTCGCCGTGGATCGACGCCGGCGACCACCGCGGTCCTCGGGCGCCGGTGTGCTCTGCTCTAAAATTCAAATCTGACGGGTGGGACCCCCTCGTCAGCCTCTCCTCCTTTATTCGAACCGTTTTCTGAAAACGCCTTCGGGCAGAGTACGTGTTTCCTTTGGGTTGGCATATTTCCAACCGAAGCGTTTTCTGTTTTTCTAAACTAGCCCCTGAAAAGTTTCTGTTTCATCACAGATTAGTCCCTGTACTAAAACCTTTATAACTTTTAAACAAAAGATGATTTTGAGTTGATTCTTTTTCTATCATCTTTATTTTTTTGTCTAGTTTTTTATTATATTTATTTGAAAAATATTTGGAGCAATTTTTATGCACGCACGGTATTTACGTTAGTATCCGATTTCTTTTATACCGTAGATACCGAAGGAGGTGACAGAACCGCAAACTTCGCCGAGCTAGACTCCGACTACTCCGAACCAGGCAAGCATGTTTGAACCTTTGATATGATGAGTGTTTTGCATGTTTGCTTGAGTAGTTTTCTCATGGCATGTTTATATAAGCAATTGTGAATGTTATATTGCATGCAAGGCAAGCTACAAGTGGACTTCGAAAGATGATGTGTTCATATGATGGTGATATAACCTGATCATGTGGTGGCATGATAGGTGGTAAGCTGGTATTGTTGAAGCGTGCCAGTCTTATGTCAACCGTTTAACTCCGATATTAACGTGGATCAAGTCATGTCCCACTACTAGAAAAACCGCTACTAATGGCGCACCTAATTTGGCCATTAATGGCGCATCACTGGTGCGCCATTACTAGCACGCCATTAGTAATTTTTACTAATGGCGCACCACTGGTGCGCCATTAGTATAGGCCACGGTGCGCCATTAGTATGCCTCCTAGGGGCCATGTATACCCAGGTGCTTTGGCATACTAATGGCGCACGGCAACGGGATGCGCCATTACTAACTTTGGCATACTAATGGTGCACTATTTAGTGATGCGCCATTAGTGATGCGCCATTTTGAATCTAGATCTGGATCGTGATTTTTTGCCCATTTTTTGCTCGTTTTTTTGCTTGTTTTTTGGCACGACATTATTTCAAATTTTGTTCCTGTTTTTGGATCTTGTACGTTCTTTTACCGTGGTCTTTTGCCGGAGAGGAGTTCGCCGGAGAGGAGGAGGAGGAGGTCACCGGAGAGGCGCTCGCCTACATCGCCGAAGAGGAGGAGGAGGAGGTCGCTGGAGAGGAGTTCACCGGAGAGGAGGAGAGGAGGAAGGAGAAACCATGAGGGGATGGAAGGAGAGGAGGGAGGAGGAGCTCACCGGAGAGGAGGGAGGAGGAGCTCACCAGAGAGTAGGGAGGAGG
>NC_041386.1:108940263-108940508 GCF_002162155.2 Triticum dicoccoides
CATCGGAGAGGAGGAAGGAGAAACCATGAGGGGATGGGAGGAGAGGAGGGAGGAGGAGCTCACCGGAGAGGAGGGAGGAGGAGCTCACCGGAGAGGAGGGAGGAGGAGCTCACCGGAGAGGAGGGAGAAGAAACCGTGAGGGGAGGGGAGGGGAGGAGGGAGGAGGAGGTCGCCAGAGAGGAGGAGGAGGTCACCGGAGAGGAGAAGTATGGTGGAGGAGAGAAGGGAAGATGGAGTGGAGGAGA
>NC_041386.1:108940681-108941253 GCF_002162155.2 Triticum dicoccoides
AGGAGGAGGTCGCCGGAGAGGAGGAGGAGGTTACCGGAGAGGAGAAGTATCGTGGAGGAGAGAAGGGAAGATGGAGTGGAGGAGAGGAGGAGATGGAGTGTAGGAGAGGTGGAATGAACAGATAAGGAGGAGAGGACCACGACCAGCCATATATACGGCATACTAATGGCACACCGCGGGCAGGTGCGCCATTAGTATTTTTTTTTATTTTTTTTATTTTGAATTTTGAAGGCGGGAAGATACTAATGGCGCACCATGGGCAGGTGCGCCATTAGTAATTTTTTTAATTTTTTTGACTTATTTTGAATTTTGAAGGAGGGAAGATACTAATGGTGCACCATGGGCAGGTGCGCCATTAGTAAGTTTGAATTTTTTTGAATTTTTTTGCCTCTCCAGATCTTAAAAGCCCCGTATCTTTTTTTTTTGTTAGGTTTTTGAGGATTTTGAAAATGTTTTTCATATAAAAAACTTTTTCATCCGAGTTAGTATGCAAAAGTTATGCCCATTTTTACAAATTCTCGCGAGATTTTGCAAATGAAGTCAAAATTCATATTTGCAAATTTTCCCAATAA
>NC_041386.1:108941263-109006364 GCF_002162155.2 Triticum dicoccoides
GCCATTAGTAGTTTTGAAAAAAATTCAAAAAAAAGTTTTAATTTTTTTTTTACTAATGGCGCACGGTGGGAGTGGTGCGCCATTACTAGTTCAACTAGTAATGGCGCACCACTCCCACGGTGCGCCATTAGTAGTTTTGAACAAAATTTTAAAAAAAATATTTTTACTAATGGCGCACCGTGGATGTGGTGCGCCATTAGTATTTGGACACTAATGGCGTACCAACACATGGTGCGCCATTAGTATATAGTAATGGCGCACCACATGTCTGGTGCGCCATTAGTGTCAATTCCATCTATAGCCCTTTTCCTAGTAGTGTCCCGTTCGTCCCCTTATTGTGCCGCCACAAGTCTTCTGCAAAGAATGCGGTCTAGTTAGTTGCTAACCTCTTTCCTTGTACACACCAAATAGAGGGGCCATGATGAGGGTTCCATGGCCCTGGATTAAAGCCCGTCATCTGGTCAGGGGCATGGGTGTTTCCGGTTGGGACCGAGACGGGGGCACCCCTTAGAGCACGCGAATATAAATTTGATCCCATGCTACTCGAGGTTGTAGCCTCCCCGCCTCAGAGTTTTTCTTGAACGTTGCCTAGGGTGATCCCTGGCAGCAGAATGTTGAATGGGTGTGTACTGGTTAGATGTGTTACTTATGAAACACCAAAAACGGAACTAGTCCTTTGTGACTACTGAAATCCATTGGCTGTGGGTAAAGAGTACAAACTCTTCAGAGTCAAAACCATCCGAGTAACCGTGTCCATGATCAAGGACTTTGATCAACATATAAGTGTCAGTCTCAGTGACAGTCTCCGGAGGATAAACATGAAACTGAGAGCGGTAATCCTAGCTGAAAGTATTCCCATGGGCGGATTAACCAGTTTATTATTATGTACTGAGTATTTCTTTGGGATGATTTAAATTCATGAGCTACTTGAATTCGAATGACAAAATATAAGCCCTTTATGTGATGTCACCCAGATGTCCGACTGTGGCATTCTTGTTATTTACTTTCGATATAAGCCCTTTATGTGATGTCGCTCAGACGTCCGACTGTGGCATTCTTGTTATTTACTTTTAATATAAGCCCTTTATGTGATGTCGCTCAGACGTCCGACTGTGGCATTCTTTTTTTTTCTTTTGATATAAGCCCTTTATGTGATGTCGCTCAGACGTCCGACTGTGGCATTCTTGTTATTTACTTTTGATATAAGCCCTTTATGTGATGTCGCTCAGACGTCCGATTGTGGCAACCCTGTTATTTACTTTCATTATAAGCCCTTTTCGAGATGTCGCTTAGATGTCCGACTGTGGCACGTACTGTCATTTACATTTCAATATAAGCCATTTATGTGGTGTCGCCTTGACGCCCGACTGTGGCATGTTACTTTATTTTTTCCTTTCGAGGCGTCGCTTCAGACACCCGATCAGTCTTCAGCTATTTTATTGGGATTTCGGGAGGACTACCGCGCGACTTCCTTTCATTTATCATGCAGTGCAAATTTATTACCTTAGTGTGCATTACTAATCTACTCATGTGCATCATGTTTGCATTTGTTATATCTTATGTCAAAACTGTCTTGCGAGTACATTCAAAGTACTCACCTGGCTTGTTGATTTGGCCAGATGTTGGCGAAGGAGATCTTATGTATGAAGAGTACGATAGCGAGTCCGACGCCTAGAGGAGACCCAGTCAGTCCCGTGTGATCCTGGAGTTGGTCACTTGTATTATATACGCTTCCGCTACCCTAATAAAATCATCGAGCCTCACTCCGACGCTTGATGAGCTGTAAGATTTTGGAGTCATGTCACTCACGTCACTGTGACATACCCACCACCACTTTTATTACGAGTCAGTAGTTATGCCACCATACCCCTTTGTGTCATATCTGCCTTTATGTATACTATCGACGTGCTTGTGATAAAATTGTTGAGCAGCCTCAGCTCAACTTTGTATAATATTTACTACTTCTGGATTTCTGTATCAAGGATTTCTCTACCAGTAAGGGGGATTCTTCTATACTGGTCCGATAAATGGTCGGTTCTTCAATAAATATTTTATTGGAAACCGGTCCTGACAGAGAGGCGGCTGGGACTCCCGATCGGAGACGGCAGCGAGGCCGTGCTTGCTCGGGACTCCGTCCCGACCGCGGACACGAGCGACGCGGCGGCTGGGCCAGCTGGGCTGGGCGCGGCCCAGTTCTAGAAATATGAAAATAAGAAAAACATACTAAGTATATAACTAAAAATCCCTGAAAAATTCACATAGATCTATGGCCTTATTAATGACCTAGTGAACATTTTTCTGGCCAAAAATACAATTTTTGAAAATTCATTTTCAGTACTAATAAACTACATAATAAAATAATTAATCTTGCAAATAAAATATTCCAACATTCAAAATTCAAGTTCCAATATTTTTTTGTTGTTTTTGAAGAAGTCCTTTTATCTTCTCTCTTTATTTTATTTATTTGAAATAATTGGAAAAGAATTTTGAATAAATCAATTTGATCGAATTTTCCAAATTTTGAAAATTCAAAAATGATTTTTTTGGGAAACATCCAACTCTCTCCATTGGTCCTTGAGTTGCTTAAGGTTTGTTGGATCTGTTTCCAACAAGAAAATTCCAAAATTCACAAATTATGAATGCATATGAATGATCTAAACAATAACATCCAAATTGAAAATTGGGATGTTACAACATACAACTAAGAAAAATAAGCTATGAGTGTATCAATTCCCATAGTATCTCTAAATATACAAGCAACACTATAGGTCTTTGCTTATGAGGTTATAAACACCTTTGTATTCGCAAAAAGATGATCATCATATTTTTATAGTGGCTCAAAGTGCTGCTCAACCGAGTGATGGCCGAGCTCCAGTGGTGCGCCTCCACCAGCACCAGCGCCCAGACCTACACCTAACCTCGGTGTTCCAGTTATCGGCAAAACCTTCTCCCTCCTCCGCACCTTTCGCAGCAACACTAATGACCAATGGTTTAGATACCAGATCAAAAAGTATGACTGGTCTCCATAGTGTGGTTAATGGGCTCCTCTACGGTGTTGCTGGCTGGACAACAGCAACCATTTTAGATTAAGCACTGACAAACTCATCTTGATGTAGACAAGTATCATGTCAGTGATTATTCACACTAAATTGAAATCTGACTAATCATGTACGTATAGGCTATGTAGAAGATGGGAACGAAGTGCAATCCTTCTTTGCGTCAATAGTCACCATGTAGAAGAAGACCTATTCGAATTATACAGTCCGCAATGTAAGCAGTACATTCTTGACCTAATTCAGGAACACTAAATAACAGAAAAAAATTCACAATTAGTTGTATAATTTGTCTATTGTTCTTCTAAGCTAAATCCCCTTTATAGGAATTTCTAGTGGAGTCTACCAAGGCCATATGGGGCAAAAGAAGCGATGCGGACTTCCATGAGTGCACGGGAGTAGGGAATACGTCGAGGGCGCGGCGGCGTACCTGTCTTGTTGGTGTGACCGCGGATGGAAGCGACAGCCAGCGTGCGGTGCTCTAGGAAGACGACCTTCTTCCGCCACCATGTCCATCACCGTGCGAAGGCGAAGGCGTACCTCAGCAGACGTGTCCCGATGGCGACCCGGAGGTCCACAACGATGGTGGCGGTGCCTCCTTTAGGACCTAGACGGCGGCGCCTCCTTTATGACCTTCGCTTTGTCCATTTTTTTGGTGTGAGGGGCCTTTGTCGTCGTCAGTTTTTTTCGTGCGAGGGTTATTACGGGGAGGTGAGAGGTGGGACGAAAATAAACCAAACAAAGGTGGGACGAAAATAAACCATACCAGGCTACCAACTGCTCCATTAGGAGTAGAGATTGATGAATGGTTTGTGATGATTGGTTTGAGAGTACAGCTAGAGATCCCATTGACCATGAAATACATGTTCGTATGAAGATGTCTATGGTGATGATTCGAACTTCGAAGTAATGAATGTTAAAATTACTGAACAAGGTCCCTTTAAATATTTAAGTTCTCCTACTAGAAAAGAAGAACATGAGAGTCACTACTGCAGGATGCTACTAACGCGACACTACGATCCGAGACCCTTCGAGAAACTGCTTGTGATGCAATAATTGCAAATGGTGCTGTATGAAAACCGTCAAAAATGTATTAAACTTTTGCGATGACGGATGCATCAAACATGGTTCAGGTTTTAGTTGCGTGTGCGATGAAGGGCATACGGTTCGGTTCAATTAACTGTTTGCGATGAGGAGGAACAAAAGAAACAGGCAGCCAGATGAAGGCGTGTGCAATACACAGCATACGGTTTACTCGGATGAACTGTTTGTGATTAGGCAACACAAAAGAAACAGCCAGCCAAATCAAGGTGTGTGTGATTGAGGGCATATGCTTCAGAAGGATTAACTATTTGTGATTAGGCAATAGAACAGAAATGGATCAGCCAGATCAAAGTGTCTGCGATTGATGGCATACACTTCACATGGATGAACTATTTGCGATTACCCACAACAAACTGAAACAATTAGATAGATCAACCTGTGTGCGCTAGACATGCACACACATTCTAAATAAAAGAACCGTGCGCGATGGTGCTGACATTGCCTATTGCGGTGCACCCTATGGTGCAAATGCCATGTACGCGGCCGAGAAGGCGTAGGTGCCCACGTTACGCCTTCCGGGAATAGTGCTGCACTTATAACCGTCAGTAAATTTTGAGCATGCGTCCCGTCACATTTTTTAGAAGAACAGGGTGAGCGCGTCCCGTCACATTCCAAATTGCAAACCTGTTCACACCTATCAAAACCTAAACGGTTTCCCACTTAGGAGCGTATTACTACACGATTATAAATACTACTACTCCAGGATGATTGTACATTCCTGAAAGGATCGAGAAGAGGTGTCTACAGGGGGGTGATTAGACACTTCGTGCTAAAAGTTGCAGTTTTTAAATTCTTTAGGTTGAAGTGGATTTTTGGCACAAGTTTAACAAACACAATACATATCAAGCAAGCATGCAAAGAGTATATGAGCAGCGGAAAGTGAAGCATGCAACTTGCAAGAATGTAAAGGGAAGGGTTTGGAAGATTCAAATGCAATTGGAGACACGGATGTTTTTGTCGTGGTTCCGATAGGTGGTGCTATCGTACATCCATGTTGATGGAGACTTCAACCCACGAAGGGTAACAGTTGCGCGAGTCCATGGAGGGCTCCACCCACGAAGGGTCCACGAAGAAGCAACCTTGTCTATCCCACCATGGCCATCGCCCACGAAGGACTTGCCTCACTAGCGGTACATCTTCATGAAGTAGGCGATCCCCTTGCCCTTACAAACTCCTTGGTTCAACTCCACAATCTTGTCGGAGGCTCCCAAGTGACACCTAGCCAATCTAGGAGACACCACTCTCCAAGAAGTAACAAATGGTGTGTTGATGATGAACTCCTTGCTCTTCTGCTTCAAATGATAGTCTCCCCAACACTCAACTCTCTCACACAGGATTTGGATTTGGTGGAAAGAAGATTTGAGTGGAAAGCAACTTGCGGAAGGCTAGAGATCAAGATTCATATGGTAGGAATGGAATATCTTGGTCTCAACACAAGTGTAGGTGGTTCTCTCTCAGAAAATAAAGGTTGGAAGTGTAGGTTTGTTCTGATGGCTCTCTCCACGAATGAAGAGGAGGTGGAGGGGTATTTATAGCCTCCTCACAAAATCTAACCGTTACACATAACTTCCCAAACTCGGTGGGACCAAATGGTTAAACTTGTTCTGACCGATTTAGCAAAGCTAGTGACCATTAGGTTTTTCGGTGGGACCGACATGCAACTCGGTAGGACCGATATGATTAGGGTTAGGGCATAACATAATCTCGGTGAGACCAATTACACAAAATCGGTGAGATCGATTTTGGTAATAAGCTATTCAGAGAGTTGGTCAGGTAAACTCGGTGGGACCGATCGCTCATTTCGGTGAGACCGAAATGTTACAAAAGGGAACCAGAGAGTTTACATTGCAGTTTCGGTGGGACCGATCGCAAGTTTCGGTGACACTGAAAGTATTGCAATAGGCAACAAAGAGTTTGCAATCCCATCTCGGTGAGACCGAGATCCCTATCAGTGAGACCGATTTGCCTAGTGTTTGTGGCAGTGGCTATGACATTTGAAACTCGGTGGCGCCGGATAGAAAGAATCGGTGGGGCCGAGTTTGACTTTTGGTTTAGGTCATATGTGGATGTGAGAAAGTAGTTGAGGGTTTTGGAGCATATCACTAAGCATTTTGAGCAAGAACCTCATTAAGCAACACCTCATCCCTCCTTGATAGTATTGGCTTTTCCTATAGACTCAATGTGATCTTGGATCACTAAAATGGAAAATGTAGAGTCTTGAGCTTTGAGCTTGAGCCCATCCTTTGTCCTTAGCATTTTGAAGGGGTTTCACATCCTCTAGTCCATGCCACTTCACTATTGAACTTATCTGAAACATACTAGATAAAAATGTTAGTCCAATAGGAGATATGTTGACACTAATTACCAAAACCACCTAGGGAGCACTTGTGCTTTCAGTCTCCCCCTTTTTGGTAATTGATGACAACATACATCAAAGTTTTATATCAAGATATTAAGAGTAGTAAGTAAAGCTTTGGAAAGACATGTAACTTGCATAGGCTCCCCCTACATGTATGCAATCATGTGATTATGGAATATAGGAGCATGTGAATGCATAAACATGACAGAGTAAGCAATGTGTTACATGTATCTCGGCTATATGCATCAGAGCAAATGATGAAAATATGAGAAATGTACCTTCATTCTCATGAGTCCTTCTTGCAAACAGTATGTACATCAGCAAGAAATTCTCATTCACATGACTGTGATGCGTATACTTACCTTGTGGTCTTGAATTGGCTTAGGATGGGATGAACCTGCGTAAATAAGGTTAGGTAACACAAATACACCTACTGGCCAGAGCAACCAAGAGAAACCACAAGAGTACCAAGACTCGGATGACATGTAGAGTGAGTACTAAGTACCACATTGGATAAATACATGTCCCCAAAGGTAAAGATGTGCAATAAATTCAAGGATTTCCTTCCCTTAGATGTCTTGCTCCCCCTGAATCTAACATGGGATAGGAGGAGATAGGGCACATAAAATCAGAGCAAAAACAGAGCTCAAAGGAAATAAACAGAGCTAATGCAGTTGAGCAAATATGAACATGTCTTTCCCCTCTTGAAGACATGTGACTTCTCTCCTCTTGAACACCAGGCATCTAGGGTATCTTTCTTTCCTAGTGTATTCTCTCCCCCTATAGATATGATTAAGCTTCGATGTGATGATCTCTCTCCCCCCTTTGACATCAGTTTCCAAGAAGGGTTCTTCTAGATTTTTGTCATGATGGGTTTGGTCCTTGAGTCACAGAGCAAAGCAGCAATTTGAGTAGGATGCTGGTCGAGGACAAGATTCATCGAGTGAAGCTAGATCAAAAAGAATTCAGAAACAAGTGGCAAGATGTTTTTCTTGTAGTGAAATCGGTAGCACCGAGTTTGGTGTTTCGGTGGCACCGAGAGGGTTCGGTTGGACCAAAGTAAACAGCCCGGTGTGACCGAGTTCATCGCAGAGAAAACACTTGTCACCTCAGCTTACTAGACAAGTAAGATCTCACAAGGATTTGCAAGGAATTTAATGCAGAAGATGCAGAACAGAAAATAAAAGAGAAGAAACTAAAAAGAATGTAGATGAAGTTGAAGAGGGAAACAAATATGCATGAGACAAATGCAAGAGCACAGAAAAGAACACAAGAGAACTTCATCTAGAATTGGGCGGTGACAAAGTCACCTATGTTAGAGTATATTGACTTAGGAGTCAAGTGAGATCACTTGATCTTTGGTCATACTCATCGTTTAAGCTCAAAATGGGGTTACCATTTTTTGTCAAAGCATCTTGATGTATTTACATCTTGTTGAGTTGCTTTATCCCATGACTTGGAGTAAAGCTTCTCTAAGATGGAATAACATACCTTGGGTGGTGGTGTTGATCATGATCATGTAGTTGAACTTGTGTGGGTTGCTCAAGGTTGATGTAGCTCAAGAGTTGGGAGCACTACTTGGAGTTTGAGTTCATCTACCTACATGGGTTAGTTCTTGCAAGGAAGAGACCTTGTGTATCCAAAATGACAATCATGATAGAATTTGTGAAAGGATATGTTTGAATGGTTGTGTGCTTCCTTGTCTTCATCCACCATTGTGTAGTGACTTGGTGATATAGAAATTGCTCAGGATGTGAGTGAGTTGCAATCTCATAGATTTCGATTCATCCAAGTACCTACACGGGTTAGATAGCATGCAAGGTGCAAATATATCCAAGACATAAGATAGTCAACATAAGAGAAATATCAAGGATTAGTCATAAGCTCATGCCTTGCATGTATTAAATGGAGTTCCTACTCCAAGTTTGAAGCATCAATGATGTTCAATTCACCTCTTAACTTGCAAAACACTTTCTCATCAAGTGGTTTGGTAAATATATCTGCCAATTGCTTATCGGTGCGAACATGCTTAAGATTAATGTCCCCTTTGGCAACATGATCTCGAATGAAATGATGACGAACTTCAATATGCTTAGTTCGAGAATGTTGCACGGGACTGTGAGCAATCTTAATAGCACTTTCATTGTCACAAAGCAATGGAACATGTTTCACATTTATCCCATAATCTTTAAGAGTTTGGGTCATCCAAAGTAATTGAGCACAACATGATCCAGCGGAAATGTATTCCGCTTCGGCGGTGGATAAGGATACCGAGTTTTGTTTCTTGGAGGACCAAGAGACAAGAGATCTACCAAGAAATTGACAAGTACCCGATGTTGACTTTCTATCAACCTTGTCACCGACATAGTCCGAATCAGAGTAGCCAACAAGATCAAAGGAATCCCTCTTTGGATACCAAATGCCAAAATTTGGTGTATGGATTAAGTATCTCACTATCCTTTTCACGGCATTAAGATGACATTCTTTAGGAGCAGCTTGATATCGTGCACACATGCACACACTTAGCATAATAGCGGGACGTGAAGCACATAGATATAACAATGAACCAATCATAGAGCGATAAACCTTTTGATCAACCGGTTCACCATCTTTGGTTAAATCAAGATGTCCACTAGTAGGCATGGGTGTCGTCATACCTTTGCATTCTTGCATATTGAACTTCTTGAATAAGTCCTTGGTGTCATGTTTGAGATACAAAGGTGCCTTCCTTAGTTTGCTTGATTTGAAAACCGAGAAAGAATTTGAGTTCGCTCATCATCGACATCTCAAACTTCTCCAACATTAGCTTTCCAAACTTTTCACTAAATGAGGGTTAGTTGATCCAAATATAATATCATCGACATAAATTTGGCATACAAATAGTTCTCAATTAACCCTTTTAGTAAAAAGAGTAGAATCTATTTTTCCAATTTCAAAGCCTTTTTTAATAAGAAACTTGGTCAAGCATTTATACCATGCTCTAGGAGCTTGTTTAAGACCATAAAGAGTTTTGTGAAGTTTGTAAACATGATTAGGTTTCTTAGGATTGACAAATCCGGGAGGTTGCTTAACATAGACTTCCTCCTCAATTACACAATTTAGAAAAGCACTTTTAATGTCCATTTGGTACAAGGTGATATCATGATGATTAGCATAGGCAAGTAAGATGTGAATGGACTCAAGTCTAGCAGCGGGGGCATATGTCTCACCATAGTCCATACCTTCGACTTGAGTGTAGCCTTGGGCGACTAGGCATGCTTTGTTGCAGACAACTTGACCATCTTCATCTTGCTTGTTGCGAAACACCCATTTGGTACCAATGATGTTGTGGTTGTTGTCGGGCTTTTCAACCAATGTCCACACTTGATTTCTCTCAAAGTTGTGTAGCTCTTCATGCATAGCGTTTGTCCAATCTGGATCTTCCAATGCTTCTTCAACCTTCATAGGTTCAATGCGAGAGATGAATGAGTAATGTTCACAAAAGTTAGCTAAATGTGTTTTTGAGCGAGTGATTCTCCCGGTTTGGAATATCATTGTAGATTTGCTCGACGAGATTATCTTTAGCAATTCTTTCTTGAACTCGTGAAAGCTTTTGCTTGGATCTTGGTTGAACATCTTCTTCATCTTGTTCTTCTTCTTGGCCTTCTTCATTGTTGACGTTCTCATTCTCTTGTCGTGGTGCAGAAGGAGGTTGTTGGCATTCATCTTGATGTACTTCCTCGTTTTCTTCATCTTGATGTGTCCCACTTGTGGATGCTTCCGTATCAACTCTTGGTTCACCTTGTCGTGATGTAGAAGCTTCCACTTGGATGGACGAGGTACTCTCCTTCACCTCCGTTGGACGAATCTTGCCAATAGACAAGTCTTGGATTGCTTTCGAAGGGTCTTTTTCTCCTACATCAATTGGCAATAGCTTTACTTGCATGCCATTAGATTCATCAAACTTCACATCTACCATCTCTTCAACCTTTCGGGTGAAATTATTGTAGACACGGTATGTGTGAGAGTTTGAGCCATAACCAAGTAGAAAACCTTCATGAGACTTAGGAGCAAATTTAGAATGATGATGCTTATCAAGAATGTACCACTTTGAGCTGAATACTCGAAAGTATCCAACTTGTGGTTTGTTACCGGTGAGGAGCTCGTATGTCGTCTTGCCGAGTAGCTTGTGAAGATACAAGCGATTTGTTGCATGACAAGCTATCTCAACCGCTTCCTCCCAAAAGTGTTTTGGCGTCTTGTACTCATCAAGCATCGTTCTTGCCATCTCAATAAGAGTCCGGTTCTTCCTCTCAACGACTCCATTTTGCTGAGGTGTGTACGTAGCCGAGAACTCATGTGAAATCCCTTCTTCGTCAAGAAAGGTATTCACATTTGTGTTCTTGAACTCCGTTCCGTTGTCGCTTCGAACCTTCTTGATCTTCACGTCAAATTGATTTCGGGCCTTCCTAGCGAAGTTTTTGAAGATCTTTTGGA
The DNA here is from genome assembly GCF_002162155.2 of Triticum dicoccoides. NCBI lineage: Eukaryota > Viridiplantae > Streptophyta > Magnoliopsida > Poales > Poaceae > Triticum > Triticum dicoccoides. The sequence goes on from NC_041386.1 coordinate 108,952,256, forward strand.
CCTGTGATTTGTCATCAAGAAAGAACACCCACATAAATCTTGAAAAATCATCAACTATGACTAGTCCAAATGAGTTGCCACTGAGACTCTTGTAGGCATTTGGACTAAAGAGATCCACATGAAGTAGCTCGAGTGGTCTTCTCGTGGTCATGATGTTCTTCGCGTGATGACTTCCTCCAACTTGTTTCCCTGCCTGACAAGCACTACAAAGTCTATCCTTGTCAAATATAACATATTTTACTCCAAGGATATGATCACCTTTAATACGCTTGTCAAGGTTTCGCATACCAACATGACCTAATCGTCTATGCCATAACCAACCTTTAGAGGATTTAGCAATTAAGAAAGTTCTAGGTTGAGCCTTTTTAGTGAAATCAACAATGTAAAGATCACCTCTACGTATTCCGGTAAAGACCACTTTACGATTGTCTCTACGAAACATTTGGCAATCTACTTCAGTGTATAGGATATTGAAACCGAAATCAGCAAGTCTAGATACTGAAAGTAAGTTGTACCCAAGAGATTCAACAAGCATGACATTTTGTATGGAGCTATCATGTGAGATGGCCACCTTACCGAGGCGAACCACCTTACCCTTTGAGTTATCACCAAAGGTGACATATTTTCGAGGGCCGTCGTTTTCAGCAAGCTCACAGAATATATCTTTATCTCCGGTCATATGATCAGTACATCCACTATCGAGAACCCATTCCTTTCCTCCGGCCATGTAGCCGCGAAGATTTGCCATAAGACCAAAGTGTCTCATCGCATCATCAAGGTCATAGTCACTATCATCATCATCCTCATCAGAGTAGCCATGTTCAACATCATCTTGTGATTGATCAATTCCTAGAGAGGGTAATTCATTAGATAAATGATCATTTCTATAGTGATATTTATGAATCCTAATAGGTCTGGAAATGATATTGCTAATGATTCCAACATCTCCTTTGGCACTCATAAGATTAGTGAGCTCAAATAAGCAGTCACAAAAATTGGGATCATTGGAATTCACCTTAATCAAGGCAATGGATTTATGGAGAACTTCATCTAGATCTTTCAAGGAATAATTTGGAAAGAGTTCCTCAAGAAATTTCCATATGGTGTAGGCACACTTAAGAGTAGGCAAACATCCAATCAAGTTTCTAGGCAAGCCTCTAGTGATAAGATTAACAGTTCTAAGGTTGCGGATCATGTCAATAGACTCATCAAGGGTAGGATGAAAGGGATTAACATGAGGTGCACAAGGGCTAGCAATGTACTTGTTCAAATGATATTCATTGAAAATCTCAAGCATTTCATTTTTCCACTCATGAAAATATTCTGCATCAAGAATAGGCACTCTACGTCTAAGACTCCCCAAAGTAGACCACGAAGGACTTGCCTCACTAACGGTAGATCTTCACGAACTAGGCGATCCCTTTGCACTTACAAACTCCTTCGTTCAACTCCACAATCTTGTCGGAGGCTCCTAAGTGACACCTAGCCAATCTAGGAGACACCACTCTCCAAGAAGTAACCAATGGTGTGTTGATGATGAACTCCTTGCTCTTGTGCTTCAAATGATAGTCTCCCCAACACTCAACTCTCTCTCACAGGATTTGGATTTGGTGGAAAGAATATTTGAGTGGAAAGCAACTTGGGGAAGGCTAAAGATCAAGATTCATATGGTAGGAATGGAATATCTTGGTCTCAACACAAGTGTAGGTGGTTCTCTCTTAGAAAATATAGGTTGGAAGTGTAGGTTTGTTCTGATGGCTCTCTCCACGAATGAGGAGGAGGTGGAGGGGTATTTATAGCCTGCACACAAAATCTAACCGTTACACATAACTTCCCAAACTCGGTGGGACCGAATGGTTAAACTCGGTCTGACCGATTTAGTAAAGCTAGTGACCATTAGAGTTTTCGGTGGGACCGACATGCAACTTGGTAGGACCGATATGATTAGTGGTTAGGGCATAACGTAATCTCGGTGAGACCGATTACATAAACTCGGTGAAACCGATTTTGGTAATAAGCTAACCAGAGAGTTGGTTAGGTAATCTCGATGGGACCGATCGCTCATTTCGGTGTGACCGAAGTGTTACAAAAGGGAACCAGAGAGTTTACATTATAGTTTCGGTGGGACTGATCGCAAGTTTCGGTGAGACCGAAAGTATTGCAATAGGCAACAGAGAGTTTGCAATCCCATCTCGGTGAGACCGAGATCCCTACCGGTGAGACCGATTTGCCTAGGGTTTGTGGCAGTGGCTATGACATTTGGAACTCGGTGGCGCCGGATAGAAAGAATCGGTGGGGCCGAGTTTGACTTTTGGTTTAGGTCATATGTGGATGTGAGAAAGTAGTTGAGGGTTTTGGAGCATATCACTAAGCATTTTGAGCAAGAACCTCATTAAGCAACACCTCATCCCTCCTTGATAGTATTGGCTTTTCCTATAGACTCAATGTGATCTTGGATCACTAAAATGGAAAATGTAGATTCTTAAGCTTTGAGCTTGAGCCAATCCTTTGTCCTTAGCATCTTGAAGGGGTTTCACATCCTCTAGTCCATGCCACTTCACTGTTGAACTTATCTGAAACATACTAGATAAAAATGTTAGTCCAACAAGAGATATGTTGACATTAATTACCAAAACCACCTAGGAGCACTTGTGCTTTCAATTCCTCCTCAACTCCTCATCCACAAAAGTTCAAAAACAAACAAGTCATTCATCATCGTTCCCTTGCGTCCGCCATGGCCAACGTGAGTTCTGGGTCGAGAGATTGCCACCAGGGAGAGGTGAGCCTGGAAGCAGGAGCACGAGAGATGTCCCGCCTCGCTGCGAAAGCAGCCAACATGTCCCGCCGCACGGCCGTAGTAGTAGAGAGGTCCCGCCGCGCTGCCGAAGCAGCACGGAGGACCCACCACACCGTCGAAGCAGCTGTTTGGTCCGGCCACGCCGCAAAAGCAGAAGAGATGTCCTGCCGCGCCGCAAATGTGGCAAAGATGTCCTCCCACACCACGATGGCCTGGGAAAATGCCTCACGGGCAGGCGAGGACTCTTACAGGCGCATGCGTGCCCTCGTCCTTAGGCAGATGGATCAGATCTCCAGGTGGGCGTGGTTGCAGGATGACCTGCAAGCCTCGTTTGAACAGTCTACCGATGTCATCCGGCAACTAAATGAGAGCAATGCGAAGCTCCGGGCCGAGCGTGACCTGCTGAGGGCGATGATTGTCGGAATTGCGGAGCATCAGGAGCATACCACTGCCTTGTTGAAGAGGACCAGCGTCATCATTGAGAAACTTATGGACGAGAATGCCATGCTGCGCATCGAGCGTAGAAGGCTGGTGGATGTATCCGTGGATGCTCTCAACCAGCATCTTGAGGACAAGAAAGAGCTCATCGCCGCCCCCCTCGGAGACTAGTTGTCTTCCTTCTTCTTTTGCCCTTATGTATATCGGGCGTTGTCGCATGTGGCTTTTTTTAATTATGTTTATAAATATGTAAGACAATTATTATCCAATGTCATCGTCCTTATATTCATCATGCTTGCTATAAGTCACAGTCGATGCTATATAGGTCCGTCGGATCTTACATCAAGATCCGTGCAAAACTTTCTTTTTAGATTTTCATTTTTATCTCTTAAATCTCAGTCCAGTGAGACATATAGCCATGCCGTAGAACAGGTGCTCGAGCGCCATTAATGGAGACGTTGGGAGGGAGGTGCGCGGCGGGTAGAGGTTAAAAGGGCTCTCCTCCCGATGAGCATGCGCAGGGGTCTGATCGCACAGCTCCCGTACTCAAATAGCTACCCCGCACGACACCTCCTAGCCAATATTAAAGGGGACGCGTGGCTGCACATAATTGGTAAGTCGAACACCCACGGTTTCAATAATACTTGTGTTTTATATTTGTAACGTGACAGCACTTGTTCCAAAATGACTTATTGATTGTTAATATGTGCTCCTTCGCAAATCGGACAGAAAAATTGCCACGGCATGTTGGTGCCATGTCATGAGACCATGCCAAGACTCATGATTTTCAGGCATATTTTGGAATTATAGGAATTAAGAAACCAAGTTTCTCAATCTTTCCAGCTGAGCCACGACGCCCAGATGTTTGAATTTCACTCCCATCTCTTGCATGGGACCTAGAAATTCACCCAAGGACACACATGTGATTTTTCAAACAACTTTGGTGCACTGGAGCATGTGCTTGTAGTTCAAATTTGAATTATGCCCGTTAAATGCCCAGAAACTCAATTAACGTATAAAAAAGGCCAAAAAACCCGAAGTAATTCCAAAATTTAGCACGGTACTTCTATTTGGTCTAATCTGGCTGTGTAAAAAAACTAAGGTGGGAGAAGGCAGTGTATGTATGTCGTTTCGCACATGGAGGTGACACATTCCCTCTCGGAACCGCGAGCCTTCTTGAGGGAAGCTCCCGTTTGCAAGAAGCTTACACCAAAGCTTGTCCCAATTCGGCCAAAAAATTTACCGCAACATGTTAGTGCCATGTTATGACACCATGCCAAGTTTCATGATTTTCAGGCGTGTTTTGGAATTCGGGAATTAAAAACCAAGTTTTTAATTTTTCTGGCCAAGTCACGATGCCCTGATGTTTGAATTTCACTCCCATTTCTTGCATGGGACCTAGAAATTCACCCAAGGACACACATGCGATTTTTGAAACAACTTTGGTGCATTGGAGGCTGTGCTTGTAGTTCAAATTTGAATTATGCTCATTAAATGCCCAGAAACTCAATTAATGTATAAAAAAGGTGAAATGACCCCGAAATAATTCCAAAAGTTAGCACGGTGCTTCTATTTGGTCTAATCTGGTTGTGTAAAAAAATTAAGGTGGGAGAAGGCAATGTACGTATGTCGTTTCGCACACGGAGGTGACACGTTCCCTCTCAGAACCACGAGCCTTCTTGAGGGAAGCTCCGGTTTGCAAGAAGCCGACACAAGCTTGTCCCAATTCGGCCAAAAAAAATACCGCAGCATGCTGGTGCCATGTCATGACACCATGCCAAGTTTCATGATTTTCAGGCGTGTTTTGGAATTACAGGAATTAAAAAAACCAAGTTTCTCAATCTATTCGGCCGAGCCACGACGCCCAGATGTTAGAATTTCACTCTCATATCTTGCATGGGACCTAGAAATTCACCCAAGGACACACATGTGATTTTTGAAACCACTTTGGTGCACTGGAGCCTGTGCTTGTAGTTCAAATTTGAATTATGCATATTAAATGCCCAGAAACTCAATTAATGTATAAAAAAGGCCAAACAAACACGGAATAATTCCAAAATTTAGCACGATACTTCTATTTGGTCTAATCTGCCTGTGTAAAAGAATTAAGGCGGGAGAAGGCAGTGTACGTATGTCGTTTCGCACACAGAGGTGACACATTCCCTCTCGGAACCAGGAGCCTTCTTGCGGGAAGCTCTGGTTGCAAGAAGCTTACACCAAAGCTCGTCCTGATTCGGCCAAAAAATTTACTGCAACATGTTGGTGCCATGTCATGACACCATGCCAAGTTTCATGATTTTCAGCCGTGTTTTGGATTTACAGGAATTAAGAAACCAAGTTTCTCAATCATTCCGGCCGAGCCACGACACCCAGATCCTTGAATGTTATTCCCATTTCTTGCATGGGACCTATAAATTCACCCAAAGACACACATGTGATTTTTTTAGCAAACGTTGGTGCATTGGAGCATGTGCTTGTAGTTCAAATTTGAATTATGCACATTGAATGCCCAGAAACTCAATTAATGCATAACAATGCCAAACGAACTCGGAATAATTCCAAATTTAAGCACGACACTCATGTACTACTTGCATGCTGTACGTAAATGTTCTAGCAATTCAAACACCATCCTTTCCCCACGTAGCACCATTTTGTCTTTCAAAACATAATGAAAAAAAATCAGGTATACCACAAACAGTTTACTAGAAAGAATCGTGTGGGATGCGATATAAAATATCTTGGCGCATCGTCCTGTCTGGCTTACGCAGGAAGCTTCGTCGTCTATAGTCCACCGCCCCCGCTTGAACCACACTTGCGCGCCAGTTTCTCGCGACACCGAGCAAATTTTTTTGCCACCGCGGAAATATCTATCTCCCCGCCCCCTCCCTGCTACCAAAAGCCACATTTCCACTGTTCCTCCTTGCTTTCCAAGTTCAAACCTTCACTGCTGCTTACTGGCAGCTCAGCCTCCTCGCCGGCGACCCTTCTTCTTGCAGCGCCGCCTTCACGTCGGCTACCCTTGTTCTTGCAGCGCCGCCTCCTCGCCGGCGACCCTTCTTATTGTGTCGGTGTAAGTAGGGGCTCTCCTTTTGCACCCCTTAACTTGTGCATGGGCAGTCAGAACCGCGCCCACGGCCACACCAAGCAGGGCAGGGGAGGGATGCCGGAGCAACGCCAAGACCAGAGACGCAAAGAGAGCAAGAGGGCGAGGTGGACTCCCCCGGCAAGACTCTTGTCGGGGTAGCTTCCGCAGCCTCGGCAAGATCCTTGCCGAGGCAACATGCCTGACGCTAGCAGAGCATGCCACCCTAGAGCCTAAGCGGTTCCTACGCCATACTGGAACCAAGGCTCGGGAGGCACCTCCATGGTGGCATGCAGATCTTTGTAGAGATCATAGACACGCAAGATCAGATGTAAACCAGAAGACGGTGATCCTTGGCGAGATCCTTGCCATGGAAATCCACGACACCCCCGGCAAGGTCCTTGCCAGGGACGACTGCGGTGCCACAGCGAGACCCTTGTCGGGCCCTCGGCAAGACCCTTGTTGAGGATGCCTACGGGGCCGTAGCCACGCTCGCGTCTGCCAAAGACTCCACTGCCGCTCCCATACAACTGCCAGCTCTACCAACTGAACCGGCATCTGCATGGCAGCGCGTGGCCTCTACACCAACTCAGCAAGCACCTGTGTGGTGGCATGCAGATCTTCGTGAAGGCTCCAGCACCGTGCCAGCCCAGCGACCGGCCAACGTGGCGCCATAATGCCTCGTCGGCTTGCACGTGTGTCAGAGCCAGGCGAGGCGACGACAGCTGGGACGAGCTTCCTTGTCGTCCCCAATAAAGAGAGAGGGGCACGTCGGCAGCGCATTAAATGTGTTTGTCCAACGGTGCCAGGGGATAGACTCAGTCCCTGTACACCTTTCCACCTCCTGTGTGCCACTGTGGCAACACTTTTTGTCTATAAAAGGAGGCCCAAGGCGTACTGGAGGGGGATTCGGATCTTTTGGACTAGAGAACCACCGCAGCTAGTTCAAGAACACAAGAACACCTCAATACACATACATGCAAGACTAGGGTTTTACGCGTCTCCGCGGCTCGAACCTGGGTAAACGATTTGTGTGCTGACGGCCAAACCCGCTCTTCGCACAACCCCGCGCCCGCCAACCGTAGAAGGGATTCCAGTGACCCCATAGGTGTTGTTTCCCACTGACATCTCTGGCGCGCCAGGTAGGGGGTGCGCAGTTGTGAGAATTCGGTCTAGCGGTCGGTTTAGCAGTTCTTCATCGTCGTGGCTCCCAAGAAGAATATGATCACGACGATCAGCTCATCGGGGGCCGAACGGCCCGTACCAGTGCGGGCGAGTGGTGGGGCGGTCGTGGACGGAAGCCGAGGCGCGGCTCACGAACACCCGCACCACTCTGGCAGCCAAAGCCTGGCGAGTGGCATCGTTCGTGCGCAAGACGATGGGCCACACACCACCAAGTCCAAAGATGGATCCAGGCCCCCCGTAGGCGGTGCGGGGCCCTCCAGGGGCGGCGTCGTGCCACCCACGGGCAGCGCGGCGACTTCCGAAGTGCCTACGCCGGCGCCCCCGGCGCGCTCTTCCCAGGTTGTGCGCGACGAGCAGCGTCGCCACGCTGGCGACCCTGGGCACCGTCGTGGGAAGAGTCATGTGCATCATTTGCGGGATGTAGAAGGCCTGCAGGCACGCCGAACTACTGGCAGGAACGGTGTACAGCCGCTGGGCCGTGATAGAGATCCTTCTAATGTGGTTAGAAGTCGAAGCGCATCACCGTCCATGCAGCTTTCGCCACCACCCACGCCAGCGGAAGCTTTGGCACATGCCCAGTTGCTCCTCGATTTTCCTCCTGTTGTGGAGAGACTCTATTAGTGGAGAGCCACCATCCGAAGCCTCATCGGCATTGCCAATAGAGATGATCCACGACCGGCGGGGCCTTCTGGCCGGCGCTCCGTTGAGCCGCTGCATGCCAGTGGTGGAAGGGTCGTGGGCGCTGCAGCCACGATGCACTCGCCTCCTCCAAGCCAGCCACCGCGGGTGTCGGTCCGTCATGACGGCGCTGTGATAACGTTTCGGTAGCGTCGTCAGACCCACGGACCCACCGCGATCAGCGCCAAGTTCTTCGGGAGCGAGCCCATGAAGATGCTCGAACCACCATCGAACAGCGGCGCGACGTTCCCCACCAGTCAGATAGGCGGGCGGGGCCCACTATGGACCACCCAGCACCGAGGGGCTCTGGCGACCTACCCTATGAGGTGGGTTGCCCGGCCTTTAACCGTGAGTTGCGGCAGTTCCAGTGGCCCTCCCACCGCAGGTTCAAGCCAGATGTTGGCGAGAAGTACAACGGCAAGACCCACCCATCCGAGTTCCTCAGCATCTACACCATTGCGATGCAAGCTGCTCGAGCCCGCGACGACAAGGTGCTTGCTAATTACTTCCCGCTAGCACTCAAACCCAATGTGATATCATGGTTGATGCACTTGCCGGCGGATTCCATTTCTTCTTGGTCAGACTTGTGCCATGAGTTCGTTGGTGCCTTTACCGGAGGCCATTAAGCTCATGGCCAGGCAAGCAATTTGCATATCACCCCCAGAAGGAAGGTGAAACCCTGCACAAGTACATACAGAGGTTCAGTCGGGTGCAATACAACATCCCAGACATTCATCCTACCATCGTGATCAGCGCATTCCATCAGAATGTGCGCAACCGCAAAATGCGTGAAGAGCTGGCGATGAACAAGGTCAAGGATGTGGCCGAACTTTATGTTCTGGCCGATAGGTGCGCTCGAGCGGAAGAAGGGAGGAAGTACCCCGGCGAGGACGCCGGCATGGAAACCGACTCCACAGACGAAGACACGGCTACCCCAACGAAAAAGGGCCGGTGCCGCAACAGGAAGCGCAAGGGCAAGAACGTGCTTGCCGTCGAGGGATCCAAGGATGACGGTGCTGCCAAGAAGGCCAAGGCAGACGACCCCGGCAAGGAAATTGCTGGGTGCGCCGCTTGCCGAGCCTTGGCGGCCGCCGACAAGCCAGGAGGCTCCGACAAGCAATATTGCAAGATCCACCGTACCAAAGGCCACGACCTCCAGAACTGTCAGCAAGTCGAGCTGCTTGCTGTGAAGCAAAAAGTTGAGTATGAGAGGCGGGACAAGGAGAAGGGACATGGTGGTGCCGAGGGGTCTGGAAAGAAACGTGGCAGCCAAGGAGGCCGCCACGGGAAGGATAATCAGCAAGAGAGTCCCGCCCAGGGCCGCGACAAGAAGCAAGAAGATGATGATCATGACGAGGATGACCAGTCTGGCGAGCATGAATTCCAGAAGGCTACAGAGGCCATGTGCGTCGACGGTGGCACCTTGTTGCACACTTCTCACCGCGAACTCAAGTAGTGGGCACATGAGATTACAGCAACGGAACCATCCCTCGATGCTCAGAGGCCACAAAAATGGTCCAGCACGCCTATCATTTTCGACGCCGAGGACCACACTGACCGCATGACTACGGTCGGGTGTTTGCCGTTGTTGGTCTCGCCAACAATACGCAACCTCAAGGTGACGAAGATGCTGGTGGATGGTGGGGCCGGTATGAACTTGATCCCGCCCGTTGTGATCAAAAGGCTGCAGATTCCTGATGGAGACCTCGAAGAGACGGGCACGTTTCAAGGGGTCAACCCGGGGAGGAGCCAGCCTAAGGGTCAGGTCATGTTGCCCCTAACGTTTGGAGGCGAGTTAAACTACAGGACGGAGAGGATTGTTTTCGATGTAGCCGAGATCCCCTTGCCCTACAATAGGATTCTCGGCCGCCCGGCACTGGCCAAGTTTAGGGCGGCGTCGCATTACGCCTACAACACACTGAAGATGCCGGGGCTGATGACCATCATCACCGTCCCCGCCGACAAGAAGGATGCACTAATCTGCACCGACCAACTCTATCGGGAAGCAGTTGCAGCGACTGCCGCCAATGCACTCACTCCTGCAGCTGGAGCCCCAGTAGGGAAGAAGACCGGCAAGACCTCTCGCACCCACTCTGGCAAGCGCACCTCTTCGGAGTGTTTTGCTCCCGTCGAGGACGTGCCAGAGAGCTCCACCGACAAGAGCAAGAAATCTAGAGCTGCGCCACCAGAGACCAAGAGGGTGTCCGTCGAGGAGGATGGCATGGGAGGGGCTTTCACCATAAGCTCCACCCTGGACAGCAAATAGGAAAGTGCGCTCGTCACCTTCCTGTGGGCGAATGTCAACGTGTTTGCATGGCAAGCATCCGACATCACCGGCGTTCCCAGGGAGGTGATTGAGCACCATCTTGCTGTCTGTCCTCATGCGCGACCCGTCAAGCAGAAGGTCAGGAAGCAAGCTTTGGAACGACAGGAGCTGATCACGGAAGAGATCAGGAAGTTGGAAGCGGCAGCTTTGGTGAGAGGAGTACTCCATCCGACGTGGTTGGCCAATCTGGTAGTAGTGCGCAAGGCGAATGGGAACTGGAGGCTGTGTATCGACTACACACATATCAATAAGGCTTGTCCCAAGGACCCTTTCCCGTTGTCGCGCATTGACCAGATTGTCGACTCCACGGCCGGGTGTGACCTGCTATCATTCCTTGACGCCTACTCGAGGTACCACCAAATCTTCATGGCAAAATAAGACGAAGAGAAGACAGCGTTCATCACCCCATGTGGCACGTATTGCTTTTTATGGATGCTTTTCGGGTTGAAGAGTGCTGGCTCGACGTTTGCAAGGGCGGTCCAGATTGGTTTTGAGCCCCAGCTACATAGAAATATGGAAGATTATATGGATGACATAGTGGTCAAAACCAAAGACAGGGCAACACTTGTACAAGATCTGGAAGAGACGTTTGCGAATCTGCGCAAGATCAACCTCAAGTTGAACCCTGAGAAGTGTGTCTTCGGCATTCGTCCGGCAAACTTCTCGGGTTCTTTGTGTCACAGCATGGGGTCGAGGAAAATCCAGACAAGATCGAGGCTATCGAGCAGATTAGGGCACCCAAGCGGATCAAGGACGTGCATTGGCTCACTGGGTGCATTGCCGCCATGAGCAGATTCATCTCCAGGTCTGCCCAGCGTGCCCTCCCCTTTTTCAAAATCTTGAAAAAGGCGGGCCCAATGGAATGGACCCCAAAGGTGATGAGAGCATGACCTCAGATGTGCCGATGATTTGTCCCGATCTTTTATGATGCAATAACCTCCAAGATCCACCGATAAAAAATAATCCCAATTACACGAGCAGTACGCGTAACCTAAAGCAGGGGTGACGACGATCAATGGACAATCCCTCGACACACAAGGAACTTCCGCCGTAGTAGATGTTACCAGCGCGCAACCCGTCGGTGACAACGGACCTCGAGCCAAGCGCAACTTCCACACGGAAAAATCACGCGAGATAAATAGCAGCGACACCCAAAGAGGGCCGCTTCATAATGGATACAATATTTTGTCTAAACTCTCAAAAAATAGCCTCCGTACATTGGCCGTAGCCTGCTCTTTTTATAGGCGCCACACACCTGATGGAACCGACCCAACATGCAAGATACGAACGATGTATCTCTCTTTTCTAGTTAAACTAAACGAAGCTTACCTAATTAATAAACCGGCAAGATTGATCACGTAAGGACCTAGGACTCAAAAGAAAGTCTATGTAAGTAGGACTACTGGATAAAATATAAACTTGACCCTCACGTTGCCATGTAGAGCCTGAATTGGAATTCTTTCCAATGAGAAACCAACTACACGGGGGCGTTCTGAAATTAGGCTTGATCGCCTCTTCCTTTGGTTCAGCTGTTGATGGGAACTTTACGAGAACAGATCCAATATAAAACACATGTTCATTGACTGGCTGCACTTGGATGTCTTGTACCTCGGCCATATTTCTCTTCTCCATGATACATTTTTCTGATACTTGTGGCATCGAATTCGAATGATCCAAGTTCTTGTCCTTCTGTTTAGAGCATGAAATAACCTGAAATATTTTTGGACGTGAAACAATATCTTTGGAACCAGTTGTCACATCATCCTCCCTCGCTTGAAATGAAGTCGTCCTCGGCTTCGTGGTGGCTTGATGGACCTTCTTATTTACTGAAAGAATATCACCCCCTCCACTTGAAGAGACACCATCATTGGTTTCATATTTTTCTTGTCAGCCCTCTCCTTTTGCACTGTTAATATCACATCTGAGCAAATTTATTTCTCAGCCATCGGCTTAAGTGTCATTTGCTTCCCGGAATGAACAAATGTATAAGTATTGGACCTGCCAGCATGCATGGCATTACGATCGTGCTGCCATGGTCGTCCAAGTAGTAAACCACAAACTTCCAGCGGTAAAACATCGCATTCCACATCATCAACATACTGTCCAACTAAAAATGGTACACGCACTTTATGTGTAATTTTGAGCTTCCCACAATTGTTCAACCACTCTAAATGATATGGTTCGTCATATCGCCATGCGGACAAACCAATCTTCTCCACCAACATCTTGCTAATACCATTAGTGCAACTGCCTCCATCAATAATTAACTTGCACGCCACACCTTTAATGTCACACTGAGTTTGAAATAAACTCATGCGCTGACCTTTGTCCACTGTCAAGTCATCTTCATCATGTACCATCTTAAGTTGCATATTCAGCCCACTCGTTGGTACTGCTGGTTTCTCTTTGTTCTTCTCATGTGAAGAAATATTTTTAGTTCCGACAAGATTATCCTCCTCCTTTTTCATTTCTAGCAAGATCTGTTCTACTTCTTTCTTTGCATTAATTACAGCATGTGCTCGTTCTCTTCTCTTACGATCTTCCAAATATTGTTCGGAAGAGTATGCTTCAAAATAAATCCATCGACCATTACGAAAAATCTAAAATTTCCTCCAAGAAAAATAGCGAGATTTATCAATCTGTAGCTCCCTCTTTTTTGTCCAAGATTTACAAAGTATCAAGCTACACATATATATATGATATGGAAGAACATCACAGAAAACTGAATTGGTAAATCCACAAAATCCAAAGGTCACCTCTACTTGATGTTTTATTGTCATAAATTTTCCCTGCCGTCTGAGCTTATATGGGTCTGGATGCTCTATTACTACTAGCTTCAATGCATCAACCAAGGTTTGACTCACCAAATTTATTTCTGAAGAACGGTCAAACATTGCAGCACAAGTAGTTGGCCCAACCTTCACTCTTGTGTAGATTTGAAACCATGAAGGGCTCGTGACGGATCCTTCTCACATTGGGACATCTCACCATCAAAATAATACTCCATCCCCATCACAGTTTTAGAATATGTATGAACAAATTAAAGAGAAAATTTGCTCCGTAATAAACCCAGTAATCTGATACCAACTGATGAGAGCACGACCTCAGGCGTGCTGATGATTTGTCTTGATCTTTTATGATGCAATAACCTCCAAGATCCACCGATAAAAAATACTCCCAATTACACGAGTAGTACGCGTAACCTGAAGCAGGGGTGATGACGACCAACGGTCAATCCCTCGACACACAAGGAACTTCCGTCGTAGTAGACGTTACCAGCGTGCAACCCGTCGGTGACGACGGACCTCGAGCCAAGCGCAACTTCCACACAAAAAAATCATGCGAGATAAATAGTAGCGACACCCAAAGAGGGCCGCTTCATAATGGATACAATATTCTGTCTAAACTCTCAAAAAAATAGCCTTCGTACATTGGCCGTAGCCTGCCCTTTTTATAGGCGCCACACACCTGATGGAACCGACCCAACATGCAAGATACGAACGATCTATCTCTCTTTTCTAGTTAAACTAAATGAAGCTTACCTAATTAACAAATCGGCAAGATTGATCATGTAAGGACCTAGGACTCAAAAGAATGTCTACGTAAGTAGGACTACTGGATAAAATATAAACTTGACCCTCACGTTGCCATGTAGAGCCTGAATTCGAATTCTTTCCAACGAAAAACCAACTACACGGGGGCGTTCTGAAATTAGGCTTGATCGCCTCTTCCTTTGGTTCAGCTGTTGATGAAAACTTTACGAGAATAGATCCAATATAAAACACATGTTCACTGACTGGCTGCACTTGGACGTCTTGTACCTCGGCCATATTTCTCTTCTCCGCGATACATTTTTTTGATACTTGTGGCATCGAATTCCAATGATCCAAGTTCTTGTCCTTCTGTTTAGAGAATGAAATAACCTGGAATATTTGTGGACGTGAAACAATATCTTTGGAACCAGTTGTCACATCAAGAGGCCGAAGCAGGGCTGCAGGATTTAAAGAAATATCTCTCTTCTACACCGATACTGGTTGCGCCCAAACACCAAGAACCGTTGCTGCTGTACCTGGCGGCGACGAACCAAGTGGTCATTGCCGCACTAGTGGCACAGAGGGAGGTCGACAAAGAGTCAAGGCCCCCGGCAGGGTCCCACGCTGGCGGGGCAAGGCCTCCGCAACCAGACAAAGTGATGCCGAAGAAGAAAATGATGCTGCACCCGGTTTAGTTTGTCATCTCCCTCTTGCAGGGGGCTACGTCAAGGTACTCCGGTGTGTAGAAATTGCTCTTAGGCCTCCTTATGGCCTTGAGGAAGCTGCGTCAATCACCGTCGTCACCCGCCTCCCGTTGCAACGGATATTGCACAACCCAGATGCAACGGGGAAGATTGTGGAGTGGGTTGTGGAGCTGTCAAGCTTTGGTTTGAATTTTGAAAGTACTTCGACAATCCAGAGCAGAGTCTTGGCAGAGTTCATTGCCGAGTGGACCTCGACGCCAGACGAAGAGATCCAGGAGAGCACCCTCCCCGGCAAGGAGGCAAGTCACAACTGGATTATGTACTTTACCGGGGCTTTCTCGCTGCATGGCACCGGTGCTGGTGTGCTGCTCGTCGCACCCACCGGAGAGCACCTCAAGTATGTAATCCAGATGCACTTTCCCAGGGAGATGTCCACAAACAACATTGCTGAATACGAGGGGTTGATTGCCGGTCTCAGGATTGCAGCGGACCTCGGGATGAAGAAGCTCATCGTCAAGGGTGATTCGCGGCTTGTTGTCAGACAAGTCAACAAAGATTATCAAAGCCCATTGATGGAGGCCTATGTGGATGAGATGAGGAAGCTGGAGGAGCGCTTTGACGGTATACAGGCGGAGCATGTTCCCCGAGTGGAGAACGACATCGCCGACAACCTGTCGAAGCGCGCTGCTTTCAAACTACCTGTGGAACCAGGTACTTTTGTGCTTTGGCTGACTCAACCATCCGTTGAACCATCAACAGAGCAGAACAAGTGAAGGAAATTAGGCACCGACAAGTACTTTTCCGCCGAGCTCCCAGGAGCCGCCGGCGAGGATGTTGCCGTGGGCATTGAGCCAGCCATGGGGCAATCGGCTCGGGCAGGGCGTCAAGTCCTGGCTGTAGAGACAGCTGCTCCCATGGCCGAGGAAGTGCCTCTAGTCCTTGCCGTCGAGCCTCGGGCTCCGGCATGGGCACAACATACCGTCTGATTCCTCCAAACAGGGGAACTCCCTGAGGAGCAGGAAGAAGCGGAGAAAGTAGCCCATAGGTCTACCATGTATCAGTTCGTCGACGACGTCCTGTACAGAATAAGACCGAACAGTGTGAAATTGAAGTGCATTCCCCGGGAGGAAGGACTAGAGTTGTTGGTAGAGATACACTAAGGCATATGTGGCTCCCACATAGGGTCAAGGGCCCTTGTCGGCAAGGTATTCCGGCAAGGTTTCTTCTGGCCCACCGCCCTCCAGGATGCAACGGCACTAGTAACCAAGTGTGAAGCATGTCAATTCCATTCAAAGAAGCTTCATCAACCAGCTCAAGCACTCCAAACAATCCCTCTCTCCTGGCCATTCTCGGTCTGGGGGCTCGACATACTAGGCCCCTTTCCCCGTGCTGTCGGGGGCTTTGAGTACTTGTACATTGCCATTGACAAGTTCACAAAGTGGCCGGAAGTGGAGACAGTGAGAAAGGTGACAGCACAATCGACCATCATATTCTTTAAGGGGCTAGTTTGCCATTTCGCTATGCCAAACAGCATCATCACCGACAACGGCACCTAGTTCACGAGCCACGCCTTCATGCAGTACATCCAGGACCTCAGCAGCAAGGTCTGTTTTGCTTCTGTTGCACATCCACGAAGCAACGGCGAGGCTGAGAGGTCAAATGCTGAAGTGTTGTGAGGCCTCCGGACAAGGACCTTTGACAGGCTGCGTAGGTGCAAACGACGCTGGATTGATGAATTATCGGCGGTTCTTTGCTCGATCAGAACAACGCCAAATCGAGCCACCGGTCAGACACCCTTCTCCCTCGTTTACGGGGCAGAAGCATTTCTCCGCACGGAACTCACATACGGGTCACCTCGAGTGCTCTCTTATGATGAGCTTGAGCAAGAGCAGTTGCCGCAAGATGACGTGATGCACCTTGAGGAAGATCATCTTCGGGCGGCTGTATAAGCAGTGCGCTACCTACAAGCCTTGCGCCGCTACCATATTCGCAAGGTTCATGCCCGAAGCTTTGAGGAAGGTGTCGGAGTAAATGACCACGAGTAGCCTAGCCGGCTCCCCCTGGCTCTTCAGAAAAATTATAGGCCGATCGAGCCTTCAAGGGTCCAAGACGTGGGGGCCGCCTTCCCCCAGCTGGCTACCTCTCAGGCCGGCTGCACGAAGGCGGCCCAGCCCTAAAATCCTCATGAAGAAAACCACGAGAGGGCCGGCTCCAAGAAGCCGGCCACGAGAAGGCCGACTCCAAGAAGCCGGCCCCCCAGCAGGCGGCCAAGATCGTGCCCTCAGAGTCTGCGCCCACATAACAGCGATGAGACGGGGCGTGGCTATAGTGAAGCCTGTCACCCCCGAATCCCGGGACGCGCGTGACCACAGTACGCCGTATGGGGCGGCCATCACCCGTCTGACGCGGCACTGTTGCCATGCTGGCCATGACGTCACCCACGGCGAGCTGTCAGTACGACCCGTGGGTGGCGGGCCCCCTCAGTCAGTGTGACATCCCAAATTTTCAATTTGGAATGTTCTACACTAGATCATCATTGCATATCATATTTAATTGCATTTTGGTTGATTCTAGAAATTTTACGCAACTCAAGGACCCTCGGAGAGAGTTGGGGATTTTGTTATTTTCATATTTGAGTTGTCTCAAATTTTCAAAATAGGATCATTTGATTTTATTTATTTTATCTTTAATTATTTCTATTACAAAAATATGAGAGAGGGAATAAAATGACTTTCCCAAAAATAAAGAAATATTGAGGATTTAATAAAAATCAATTAAGATTTATTTTGGTTTTATTTTCTATTTTATTTGAATTTAGGAAAAATGCGTGTTTTTCAAAATTGTATTTAGGCCCCAAATAAATGTACATCCTATGCGGCTTGATTTTAGAAGCCTGGGAAAACTTATTTCGGTATTTTTGGAGTCCGTTTAGTATTCATTTTGTTTTTTTTCTCTGAGCGTAACTATTTAAAAAAACACACAACCGACCTAACGGGCCGTGTCCGACCCGGACACTAGGCCCGTCCGGCTTTATAAGCCGGGGAGGCCCAGCCGGACCCCCCCAAACCCTAGCCGCCCTAGCCCCGCGCCGCCGCCGCCGCCGCGCCCGCACCGCCCCGCCGGACCGCCGCCGCCGCTGCCATTCTCCGGAGGTAGTTTTTCTCAAAAAAAACGTTCGGTTTTTCCGACGGTTTTGCTCGTTTCTTTTAGATTCGGTTTTTTTAAATAGATCAGTTTTTCCGGTTTATTTAAATAGCGAGCATTTGCTCATTCGTTCGTTTTAATGAACGTTCGTCGTTTTTCTTTTTCTCGGATTAAATCCGCGATTTTTCTGATCGCGATTTCTCATCCAAATTTCGTTTTAGTCTAACTTTTCGCTCGTTTATCGGAATCAGGCGATTCAAGCGCCTGGAGTTTCGTCTCGAAACCCTCTTTCCGTTTAACCAACTCAAACAAGTTTTTGCCACTGTAAAAATTGCCCTAGATCCAGAATAGTAAACGAAGCCTATTTCTTTTGCCGTTTGTCTTTCGTTGCTTCCTTCGTTTTGATTCTTTTTGCCAACCGGAGTTCTTAAGTTGAACTTTTTGGTTAGATCTCTTATGTGAGTTTTACCTGTGCATTAGTTGAGTACTTATTGTATGCTTGTTTGTTTGCGATAGAGTACCCGGAGTGCGCCACTTGCTACTTCGAATCGCTAGGTTTCCCGGATCATCAGCAAGGCAAGTAACACTTTGATCATGTTTTTCCCTCTACCCAGTTTTATTGCATTAGATCAATCCTCACACATTGCATGATTAGGATCTAATTAAATCGTGGGTTTGGGAAGTAGATGAGGTAGTACCTATTACCTGTTATTATCAAACCTTTGGGAGTTACTTCTACGTTTGCTTATTATGCCATGCTATGCTAGTAGACGTGGATTGGGTGAGTGTATCCATGACAGATGTGAGATATTAATTAATGGTTTACTTAAGGTGGCAACTTAAATACACATCTGGGTGGATTGAGGCACTTGGGTATTCCAGTGATTGCCTGTTTACTTTTGGACCGCCACCCAGGCTCAAAGGGATCATGAGATTATTCATGCTAGAAACTTCCGTGTGCAGCCACAAGCTATTATGGGCTCTAGCATAGTTGACTAAGTTGTGCGAACTCTTAAAGTGGTAGACTAGCAGATGTAGGTTGGTACGGTCTACCCGTTCGTAAGGTGCTAGCGCTTCTGAAAGACTATGTCTCGGTCATCCGTTTCTCAAACACCATGTAGTGCGAGAAATCCAACGGAGGAGATCGAGTCTTGTGGGGAAAAGTGCGCAAACCTCTGCAGAGTGTATAAACTTATCATGGTTAGCTGTGTCCCCAGTTATGGACATCTTGAGTATCTAGTACCTGGATTATCATGTGAATCTCAACATGTTACTCTAAAATTAATTTTGTTGGGTTTTGTTTAATGATGATGCTTAATTGGGATTGAGAATGCTGCCAACCATTCTCAATGTTTAACAACCACCATGATAGTTAAATAAAATTTATTCCTTTGCAGTAGGGAAAAATTGGCTTTACGCAAAACTGTAACCATAGAGCTTTCCACCGGCCAAATATGCATATAGAATAGCCTGTTTCATTCCATTACTCTCTATGTGTTACTTTGCCAGCATATTCCATGTGCTGACCCATTTCGGGCTGCAACGTTAATGTTGCAGACTTTTCAGATGATGATTAAGGAGTTTTAGGTCGTGGTTCTATACTCAGTGATGCCGTAGGAGTTGATGGACTCACTTATCTTCCAAGCCTCCCGCTGTTATCGTCATTAGATGGCCTTAAGCCATATTTATTTTAATGAGTTCTCTTTTGAGACACTCAACGTAATAAGTGTGTGACTGCTACTCTGTTATAAATCCTTCAAGTACTGTGTGGTGTCAGCATTACTGATCCAGGGATGACACCTGAGAACGGAGATTGGACCGTTTGAGGTCTGGTCGCGACAAGATGGTATCAGAGCACACGCTGACTGTAGGACACGACCACTAAGCAAAAGACCTAGATCACTACTCACTCTCCTCTCTTTTCTGACTTCTCATCTTTTCTACTCTTTTAGGATGGCAGATGCAAGGAACAAGTTCACTCAACCGGATGAAGATACACCCTTTGGACGTCACTTGAAAGAAGTCACTAGATACCTGAACATAGGAGTACCAAGCTTCATCGGAACCTACAACGCCACTTTACCTGAAGAGGAGCGCTGGATGATTCAAGTTCAAGTTCCAGGAAGGACGTTCATGCCAGTCACTGAGCCCATGGAGTTTCCTTTTGATGCACCAACTTGGAGTCTAGGAAAGAGCATGGCAGCTCACATCGCCATGGGACGCATTGGAGAAGTTTACTGCAATGATTTTAAGGATACTATCTACCATATTTGTGGGCGCCGAGATGAGCATTGGGAGATGATCAGCACCAGGAAGGATAGATCAATTGCAGCATTTATCCAGGAGTTAAACCAGCACATTCGACGTCAGGAGAACCAGATGTGCGCCGACATGATAGATCTGAAGAAGGCAAGGACAAGAATCAAAGAACTGGAGGAAGAACTCAAGGCTACATGTGAAGATTATGAAGAGGAAATCGAAGTACTAGTGGATAAGAATGCCGACCTAACAATGAAGATCAGAATATTTATGGGAGGCCCTACACCAGTAGAAGAAGATGAAGAACCCAAGGAGATTCGCCCGGAAGACTACATCATCATCGACGACACCGACTCGGATCCAGATGATAGCGATGATGACTATGTGGATGAAGCAGGAGCAGATATAATGGAGTCTGCAACCGAAGAATATTTCTAGTAGACCACCTCATCAGTAGTAGTAGTCCACCATGTAAATATAGTAGTCCCATCACTTTTGCGATAGTTAGATCGATTGTATGCCCTTGTTTGATATTGGATGAAGTGAATTGTTTGCTTTTGCCGCATGTGCATATAGGTAGTGTTTTCTCTATAGACCCCTCTCTATTCTTATATCTCATCTTTTCTAAACCCTCAGATGCCTCCGAGACGTGGCCCCGGATTTACCTTTCCACCGGAGCTCACTCAGTTGATCCAGCAGCAGAACACATTGATGCAGTTGCTAGTCCAGAATCAGAACCAGGGGAACAACAACAACAACCCACCACCACCACCACCACCTGTTGATCACTTAGCCCTTTTTCTTAGGCTGCATCCGCCGGTGTTTTCCAGTAGCACCGAGCCGATAGTAGCAGATGATTGGCTCTGCAAGACAGCTAGAGAGTTGACCACAGCAGGATGCACGGATGCGGAAAAGGTGAAGTTTGCCGCACATTAGCTTGAAGGACCCGCAACATCATAGTGGGAGAATTTCACAGCCACTTTCCCTGTCCACACTGTCACATGGGACCAATTTCAGTAGGCTTTTCGAACCGCCCATGTTTCAGCAGGAGCTATGGCCATGAAGAAGCAAGAGTTTCGCAACTTGCGCCAAGGAGGACAGACTGTTGGCCAGTATGTGGAGGACTTTAGTAAATTAGCACGTTATGCCCCAGATGACATTGCTACCGATGCAACAAAGCAGGAGAAGTTTCTGGAAGGACTGAATGATGAGTTGAGCATGCAGTTGATGGTAGCAACCTTCAACAACTACCAGGAGTTGGTAGATCGTGCTCTCATGATTGAAGGGAAGCAGTAGCAGATTGAGAATTGCAAGAGGAAGTATGGACAAGGGAAGTACACTTCAGGAACTCAGCAGAAGCCGCGTTTTACCCCTAGACCGAGAGGACATTTTCAGCATACCCATGGAGGAGGTAGCTCGCACAATCACAATGGCACCAAGAATGGTAATGGAAATGGAGGAAGTAACGGCCAGAACCGCACCAACCCATCGGCCCCACCCAAGAGAGACCTGAGCCAAGTCACTTGCTTTAAGTGCCAGAAGACCGGACATTATGCCAATGAATGTCCTGAATCACATAATGGAAATGGCAATGGAAGCTTTGGGAAGAAGCTGAACCCTTTCAATAGGGGACAGGTGAACCACGTTAACGTGGAGGAGGTTGAAGAGCAGCCGGATGTAGAAATCGGTAAGTTTTTGGTTAAGTCATTTACTGCACTTGTTCTTTTCGATACTGGTGCATCGCATTCATACATATCAAGGGGATTTGTGGATAAGTATAAATGCCAACCCAAGCCCTTAGGTCACCCATGTTAGTAACCTTGCCTGGAGCAGAATATATGGCTAGCCTATGGTGTGATCGGTTGCCATTAAGGATTGGTAACTACGTATTTCCCTCAGACCTAATAGTGTTGGAATCTCAAGGATTGGATGTGATATTAGGCATGGATTGGTTGTCGATGTATGGTGGAAAAATCAATTGCGCCAGTAAGTCAATCTTGCTTACACCCCAGAAGGGAGAAGGATCAAGTATGTATCCCGACATGTGCCAAAGAGGACTCAAGTAAATTGTTTAACAGGAGTTGTGTAGGAGGAAGTACCAGTGGTGAAGGATTTCCTGGATGTATTTCCAGAAGAGTTGCCAGGCATGCCACCGGATAGAGATATTGAGTTTTTGATTGAGCTTTTGCCAGGCACAGGGCCAATATCAAAGAGACCATATAGGATGCCTGCAAAGGATTTGGTGGAAATTAAGAAGCAAATTAAGGAGTTACTGGACAAAGGATATATTCGCCCAAGTTCTTCACCTTGGGGATCACCAGTACTTCTAGCGGAAAAGAAGGATGGATCGTTAAGAATGGTTGGGATTATCAAGGTTTGAATGAAGTAACCATCAAGAACAAATACCCACTACCGATGATCAATGATCTGTTTGATCAATTGCAAGGAGCTAAGGTATTCTCCATGATCGATCTGTGATCAGGATACCACCAGTTGAAGATTCGAGAACATGATATACCCAAGATAGCTTTTACCACCAGGTATGGGCTGTACGAGTATACTGTTATGTCATTTGGTCTGACTAACGCACCTGCATATTTTATGAACATGATGAACAAAGTGTTTATGGAGTTCTTGGATAACTTCGTCGTAGTGTTCATTGATGATATCCTGGTTTACTCGAAGAATGAAGAGGAGCATAAGGAGCATTTGCGTTTGGTGGTTGGTAAACTCAGAGAACATCAACTATATGCCAAGTTCAGCAAATGTGAGTTTTGGTTGAAGGAAGTTGGATTTCTCGGACACGTTATATCCGGAGAAGTTATAGCAGTAGATCCCACTAAAGTTGATACCGTGACCAAGTGGGAAGCGCCAACCACAGTTGGAGAGATCCGGAGTTTTCTTGGACTCGCAGGATACTACCGGAGGTTTATTGAGAATTTCTCAAAGATTGCGAAGCCTATGACGGAGTTGTTGAAGAAGGATACCAAGTTCATATGGACCGAGGAATGTGAGGCCAGTTTCCAGGAGTTGAAGAAACGTTTGGTTACATCACCAGTGTTGATTTTGCCGGATCAGACCAAGGATTATGAGGTGTATTGTGATGCTTCACGTCGAGGACTTGGAGCAGTGCTTATGCAGGAAGGAAGAGTTGTTTCATATGCCTCACGATATCTTAAGCCCCATGAGTTGAATTATGCTATGCATGATTTGGAGTTAGCAACCGTAGTGCATGCATTGAAGACTTGGAGACATTTTCTGATTGGAAACCATTGCGAGGTGTACACGGATCACAAGAGTTTGAAGTATATTTTCACACATAAGGAGTTGAACCTCAAACAAAGGAGATGGTTGGAGCTCATCAAGGATTATGATATGAAATTGCATTATCACCCCGTAAAGGCTAACGTAGTAGCTGACGTGTTGAGCCGTAAGAGCCACGTCAACACCCTAATGACGGGAGATTTACCAAGTGAGTTAGCCGAAAATCTTCAAGAGCTATGTTTGGAAATAGTTCCAAGAGGCTACGTAGCAGCATTGGAGATTTAGTCTACGTTGATGGATAAAATCAGAGAAGCCCAAAAGACAGACAAGGAGATTACCTCTATTAAGGAGAAAATGAGCAAAGGAAAAGCTAAGGGATTTCGTGAGGATGAGCACGATACCTTATGGTTTGAAGACAGTGTTTATGTACCAAATGATTCAAAGATCAGGAAGTTAATTTTACAAGAGGCCCATGATTCACCATATTCGATTCACCTAGGAAATACCAAGATGTATTTGGATTTGATGGATATTTTCTGGTGGACCGGAATGAAGAGGGATATTGCAGAATATGTAGCAGTTTGTGATGTATGTCAGAGGGTAAAGGCAGAGCATCAGAAGCTAGCAGGGTTGCTACAGCCATTGCCGATACCCAAATGGAAGTGGGATAAGTTAGGCATGGATTTTATTACAGGTTTACCCAGAACTCGTTCAGGCTACAACTCAATATGGGTTGTAGTCGATCGTTTGACAAAGGTAGCTCATTTTATTCCAGTGAAGACTACCTATACTAGTGCAAAGTTGGCAAAGATATACATGACCAAGATTGTACGTCTGCATGGAGTTCCAAGAAGCATTGTATCAGATAGAGGAACCCAATTTACCTCAAAGTTCTGGAATCAGTTGCATGAAACTTTGGGTACCAAGCTAGAATTCAGTACAGCTTTCCATCCGCAGACAGATGGACAGACCGAGAGAGTCAATCAGATTTTGGAGGATATGCTAAGAGCTTGTGCGCTAGATTATGGATCTAGTTGGGATGAGAATTTGCCATACGCAGAGTTCTCTTACAACAACAGCTATCAATCCAGTTTAAAGATGGCCCCTTTCAAAGCCTTGTACGGAAGGAGGTGCAGGACCCCATTGTCTTGGGATGAAGTTGGAGACCGCCAGTTGTTTGGACCGGATCTGATAAAGGAGTCTGAACAGAAAGTGAAATTCATTCGCAATAGGGTCAATGTAGCTCAGTCCAGGCAGAAGAGTTATGCAGATTCTAAACGCAAGGAGATAGTTTACGAAGTCGGAGACCGAGTTTATCTTCGAGTATCACCACTTCGAGGAGTTAAGTGCTTTGGAATTAAGGGAAAGTTAGAGCCACGTTTTGTAGGACCATACAAGGTTTTGGAGCATATGGGAGAAGTGGCCTACAAATTGGAATTGCCCGAAGGATTGTCAGGAGTTCACGATGTGTTCCATGTTTCCTAGTTGAAGAAGTGCCACGCAGAGATGGCTGATATACCGCTGAGAGATACAGTACCACTGGAAGCAATTCAATTGGACAGTGATTTGACTTATGAGGAGAAACCAGTTAAGATTCTAGAGTATGCCAGTCGAGTCACCCGCAGTAAGGTTATCAAGTTTTGCAAGGTTCAGTGGAGCCACCACACGGAGGATGAAGCCACCTAGGAGCGAGAGGAAGATTTGCTGAAGGACCACCCTCACCTATTTTCTAGCCAACCCGAATCTCGAGGGCGAGATTCATCTTAAGGGGGGTAGGTTTGTAACATCCCAAATTTCAATTTGGAATGTTATACACTAGATCATCATTGCATATCATATTTAATTGCATTTTGGTTGATCCTAGAAATTTTACGCAACTCAAGGACCCTCGGAGAGAGTTGTGGATTTCATTATTTTCATATTTGAGTTGTCTCAAATTTTGAAAATAGGATCATTTGATTTTATTTATTTTATCTTCAATTATTTCTATTACAAAAATATGAGAGAGGGAATAAAATGACTTTCCCAAAAATAAAGAAATATTGAGGATTTAATAAAAAAATCAATTAAGATTTATTTTGGTTTTATTTGCTATTTTATTTGAATTTAGGAAAAATGCGTGTTTTCCAAAATTGCATTTAGGCCCCAAATAAATGTTCATCCTGTGCGGCATGATTTTAGAAGCTTGGGAAAATTTATTTCTGGATTTTTGGAGTCCGTTTAGTATTCATTTTGTTTTTTTTCTGTGAGCGTAAATATTTAAAAAAACGCAACCGACCTAACGGGCCGTGTCCGACCCGGACACTAGGCCCGTCCGGCTTTATAAGTCGGGGAGGCCCAGCCGGACCCCCCCCCCCAAACCCTAGCCGCCCTAGCCCCGCGCCGCTGCCGCCGCCCCTCGCCACCGCCGCGCCCGCGCCGCCGCCGCCGCCGTTCGCCGGAGGTAGTTTTTCTCGAAAAAGTCGTTTGGTTTTTCCGACGGTTTTGCTCGTTTCTTTTAGATTCAGTTTTTTTAATAGATCGGTTTTTACGGTTTATTTAAATAGCGAGCGTTCGCCCGTTCGTTCGTTTTAACGAACGTTCATCGTTTTTATTTTTCTCGGATTAAATCCGCGATTTTTCTGATCGCGATTTCTGATCCGATTTTCGTTTTAGTCTAACTTTTCGCTCGTTTATCAGAATCAGGCGATTCAAGCGCCTGGAGTTTCGTCTTGAAACCCTCTTTCCGTTTAACCAACTCAAACAAGTTTTTGCCACTGTAAAAATTGCCCTAGATCAAGAATAGTAAATGAAGCCTGTCTCTTTTGCCGTTTGTCTTTCGTTGCTTCGTTCGTTTTGATTCTTTTTGCCAACAGGAGTTCTTAAGTTGAACTTTCTGGTTAGATCTCTTATGTGAGTTTTACCTGTGCATTAGTTGAGTACTTATTGTATGCTTGTTTGTTTGCGATAGAGTACCCGGAGTGCACCGCTTTCTACTTCGAATCGCTAGGTTTCCCGGATTATTAGCAAGGCAAGTAACACTTTGATCTTGTTTTTTCCTCTACCCAGTTTTATTGCATTAGATCAATCCTCACACATTGCATGATTAGGATCTAATTAAATTGTGGGTTTGGGAAGTAGATGAGGTAGTGCCTATTACCTGTTATTATCAAACCTTTGGGAGTTACTTCTACGTTTGCTTATTATGCCATGTTATGCTAGTAGACTTGGATTTGGTGAGTGTATCCATGACAGATGTGAGATGTTAATTAATGGTTTACTTAAGGTGGCAACTTAAATACACATCTGGGTGGATTGAGGCACCTGGGTATTCCAGCGATTGCCTGTTTTCTTTTGGACCGCCACCTAGGCTCAAAGGGATTAAGAGATTATTCATGGTAGAAACTTCCGTGTGCAGCCACAAGCTATTATGGGCTCTAGCATAGTTGACTAAGTTGTGCGAACTCTTACAGTGGTAGACTAGCAGATGTAGGGGATGTAGGTTGGTATGGTCTATCCGTTCGTAAGGTGCTAGCTCTTCTGAAAGACTATGTCTCGGTCATCCGTTTCTCAAACACCATGTAGCACGAGAAATCCAACGGAGGAGATCGAGTCTTGTGGGGGAAAGTGCGCAAACCTCTGCAGAGTGTATAAACTAATCATGGTTAGCCGTGTCCCCGGTTATGGACAGCTTGAGTATCTAGTACCTGGATTATCATGTGAATCTCAACATGTTACTCTAAAATTAATTTTGTTGGGTTTTGTTTAATGATGATGCTTAATTGGGATTGAGAATGCTGTCAACCATTCTCAATGTTTAACAACCACCATGATAGTTAAATAAAATTTATTCCTTTGCAGTAGAGAAAAATTGGCTTTACGCAAAACTGTAACCATAGAGCTTTCCACCAGCCAAATATGCATATAGAATAGCCTGTTTCATTCCATTACTCTCTATGTGTTACTTTGCCATCATATTCCATGTGATGACCCGTTTCGGGCTGCAACATTAATGTTGCAGACTTTTCAGACGATGATTAAGGAGTTTTAGGTTGAGGTTCTATACTCGGTGATGCCGTTGGAGTTGATGGACTCACTTATCTTCCAAGCCTTCCGCTGTTATCGTCATTACATGGCGTTAAGCCATATTTATTGTAATAAGTTCTGTTTTGAGACACTCAATGTAATAAGTGTGTGATTGCTACTCTGTTATAAATCCTTCAAGTATTGTGTGGTGTCAGCATTACTGATCCAGGGATGACACCTGAGCACAAAGATTGGACCGTTTGAGGTCTGGTCGCAACAGTCAGGGAGACTCCTAAAGGCAGCCAGGCCTCCTCCAGTCGGCCTAGGGTATGGCCGACTCCCAATAGCCGGCTAGTTCACTCCCTTGAAGGAGGCGCCTTATTAAGGAGATAAGACGAGGTAAGGCTACAGCAATAAGCCGCCCGGCGGGAGCACTGTAGCCATGCTTACCATGACCAAGCCCTCGTCACCAAAGGCGAGGCAACAGTAACCAGCCTCCGACAAGACCCCCGAGCGATGGGACCGGCCTGTCGACCAGAAGGCCGGCAGCCGGCGGGGTCCACCAGTCGGCGGGCCCCATCGGTCAGCGGAGAAGCCGGCGAGCATAGACACAGACAGCTAGGGCCCACGCCCAGCCGGATTACCATTGTACCCCTGGGGGGTAGGCCTATATAAACCCCCTAGGACACCCATGCAGAGGGATCCCCTTTTAGTAGTTTTAGACACCACATCGAGAGGAGAAGCGGGCTAGGCTTGCCCTTCTTTGTCCTTTCACCGAACAGCTCAAGGAGCCTCTTGTAGCTACTTGTTGATCTAGTGACCATGCAGAGACCCCGCAGAGCAGCAGTAGGGGTGTTATCTCCACGGAGAGCCCTGAAGCTGGGTAAGATCCGCCGGCGTGCATGTCTTCGCCTTATCTTGTTTCCAGGCACCGGCGATGTTTTATTGGCTCCCACAATGATAAGCCACCCGTTGGCATATGTCGCACCTACCACCCGACATTTGGCGCCCACCGTGGGGCCAGGTGCACCGTCGTCCGGAGACCTGTTCTGGACGGGAACCCTCTTCCTTCCCATCGTGCATAGCCAGCCCGGCTCGCCCGATGGCGCTTGCTCCGACGCGCTACAAGGCGTCGCCGACGCCTGCGCGGCAAGCTGCCTCGTCGATCTTCTTGACGAGGCTCGCATCTCCGACAAGCCCGCATCCGACGCGGGCACAGGATGCCCCGAGAGCCACCTCGTCAGCCTCCTCGACCAACTCCACGTCTCCTGCGAGCTTGAAGTGGACTTGGAGTCGGTTGGTTCCACCGACCCGATGCTTGTCGACTCTGACATGGCGTCGCTTGACGCCTTCCCCACCAACGTGGTAATCATCAACGACCCTCTTCCTCGAGCCGACAGCAGTGGCAGCGCCATCACCGAGGTACTGGTCATCAGCCACGACGCCGCCTCTAGCGAAAACGCCCACGACGCCCTGTAGACGGTGCTCCACGACTTGTCCGCCCCCATCCCGGGCGACACCGACGCCAAGACACTGGAGGCGTGCCGCCTCGCCCTCATTGCGGAGGGCCAGAAGCTAGCTTCCATGAGACGCCTCACCGAGGCTCACCAGCGCAAAGTCGACCACGCCGCCTTCGGCACGCCGCCTCCCGATGGGCCGAGCCGCGTCAGCGTCATCAAGAAAGGCGGCGCGGGTATCGCCGACATGCTGGGAGCAGACCGCCCAGTCTATGCCACGCCTCTCAAGAACCTACGCGCCGCCCAGGCGGCCGCAGACGAGCTGAATGGACTGGGGCCCGACAAGCTCCCCTACATGACCAGACGCATCTAGCAGCTTATCGAGGCGGCCACAGAGCGGCATGAAGCCGGTGTCCGCGCCGAAAGTCCTCCCCCACGCCGAGAGCATGATGCGACGTCCCGAACGCCGACTGCGGGCAACACCCGCGCAAGGAAAGAAAAGGAGCCGGCTGCCAGCCGCAGCCGGACTCGAATCTCCATCGAGCGTGACGCAGAAGGCCGCCCTCGAGCTGTGGGGTGGCGGGGCGACCCGCCTCCTCCTCCGCCTCGTGGGGAGAGATATCCTACTCCGCCGCCTGTCACGCATCCGACTCTTAGCGTCCGACTGGGCCTCCGTGAAGGAGTCGGCGAGAATGACGCCCGTCACCGGATCGACCGCCTCGCGCGATCCCTGACCCTAGAAGAAGAAGATGATGTCGGCCGCCCTGCTTTGGCCCCCGCATCCGGGACGAGCCCTTCCCCAAAGGGTTCTCGCTCCCAAGAGACACGCCCAAGTACATCAGCTCCGTGAAGCCGGAAGACTGGTTGATCGACTACTCCACTGCGGTTAGCATCGCGAACGGCAATAGGCGTGTTGCCGTGAAGTATGTCCCCCTCATGCTCCAAGGCACGGCGCGCACCTGGCTCAACAGCCTCAAGCCTTACAGCATCAACAGATGGCTAGACTTCACAGAAGCCTTCATCCACAACTTTACCAGCACCTACAAACGGGCTCCCAAGCCCCGACAGCTCTCCTTGTGTGTACAAGGGCCCAGTGAATCGACCCGCGACTACCTCGCGCGTTGGGCCGAGCTCCACAATTCCTGCGAGGGGGTGCACGAGTTTCAGGCTACAGAGTACTTCACCGCCAGGTGCCGAGAAGGCACCCTCCTCAAGCACCGACTCCTCTGCGACGAGCCGACTACCCTCGACGAGCTGCTGGTCATAGCTGATAAATACGCCACGGCCGATTCCTCCATGAAGACCGAGCTCCGAGTAGACGCCTCCGGGAAGGTGCTCGCTCCGAGTCCCAAGACGCCGGCAGGAGACTCCAGCCGACGCCCGTACCATAACGACCGCAAGCGCAAGGCTCCCATGCCGCCTTCCGCCAGTCGGCAGGTGGCCATAGTCGAAGACAAACAACCCGAAGGGCGGCCCATGCCCAAGAAGCAGAAAGGCAGCAGGCCGGCCTGGCAGCCGGCTTTCTCCTACGAGCAAGCACTTGATGCCCCCTGCAAGTTCCACAGCGGCGCTGTGACGCCCCAAGACCGGAGCTTCAGATGCCTTCCAGGGTTTCCGGGTTTCGTCGTGTGTTTTGTTTGGTTCTTTGCATTCATCATTGCATCATGTGCATTGCATCATGTCATCATGCCATCATGTCATTTCTTTTCTTAACTCAACTAAATAAATGGCATGGAACTTTGATCCATTTAAATCGAGGGAATTCACCTGGTGACTTCTCTTTATAACATACCCTCCCGATAGTAGGGAGCTATATTAAATATCCCATTTGTTGGAATTCACCGGAACACACTTGCAAATATAACTGTGGGTGTTCTGGGAACGGGGGTCCCCAGACTTGCCTGCCTGCGGCCTGCGGCGTGGCTCAAAGGGGGCGCAGCACGGCCCGCCTTCATCGACGCAAACCCAAGACCCTCGCGAGGGGCCAAGCCTCGCGGGGCGGACGACACGGAGCTTCCTCAGGCGCGGCCACATTAGGCTGGCTCGCGAGGAGGCGGAGAGATCAAGGAGGGGTACCTCACGAGGTGCCCGTGACGCAAGCCATGACGACCAAGGGCGCTAGGCGGGCGCCAGCCCGCGCAGTGTCCTCCTTTCCTCTTTGGTGCAAAGGGAGCAAGCGCAGGCGAGAGCATCAAGCAAAGGCACCCGTTTCGGTGCAACGAGACCAAGACCAGTCCAACGGCAGGGAGGAAGTCATTGTGGAGCCCAAGCCAGTGTCACCACCAGAGTCTTTGGCAGGCGAGGACTAACTTTAGTCAGGATAAGTGTACCAGATGTTCCCCTTCAAAATGGCCAATTGTTGGTGCCCTTCCTGCTCAATATTTGGGAAGAGGCCCAGGGCCTTTACCTATAAATAGGACTAGCCACCCCCAGGGTAGGCAGGATCCAGAATCGGCCAAGCCAGAAACTAGCTAGGGTCGCAATCCAGAAGAGAGAGAGAAGGGTGACTGAACTCCCCCTAGCAGTTCATCCTCCCAACCAAGAATAGACCCTCGCGAGGCTGTTCTTCCTTGTATTGCTCATCATCATCAGCCCAAGAGGCAATCCACCACACCACACACTAGCGTAGGGTATTACACCACAACGGTGGCCCGAACCAGTATAAACCCTGTGTCTCTTATACTGTTCTTTCCATAGCTTAGATCTTAGCAGGGCGGAGGGGTGCAGGTAGAAGGCGAAATCTCCGCGCGCATCCCAATGTTCGAACCTCAAGGGTCTGCCGGAACCCAAAATCCAACATTTGGCGCGCCAGGTAGGGGTGCGCCGGAATTCGTCTTCCACCACCCCGTTCTCCTCCGACCACCGCGTCCATGTCTGACGCTCGTCGGGCCCGCGCCGAGCGCCGGGCCGCTCTCGCTTCCTGCGTCGCCCAGACGGCTCCTGTCGGCAGGCGTCCTCGCCGTTCCCCGTCACCTGCCGTCAATGCCGCCACCGGCCCGGTGGGGGACGAGCAGCAAGCGTCGTCTCAGCATCCATCCGTGCGGCAAGACGGCCGCACCGCTACTCCCTCGCTCACCCTAACTGGTTCTTCGTCCCACGCGCTCCGTGCACCCATGGAGGCTCGAGCTGCGCTCATCACGGCAAACGAGCTCCTGCGCTACCATCCCGTCGACGACGTCTACGAAGAATGGCTCGACCGCGTCACCGAGCTCGTCCGCGCCGCAGGGGGCTCTCCTGCGCCGTCCGTTCCGCTGCACCGCACCCCGCCCCGCGCGAGCGACGAAGCTCCGGCGGCGCCCCGACCACCTCCTCCTCAAGAAGGCGCCATGGCTCCAAGGCGCGTGGCCTCTGGGCGGAACCCGCTCCGTCAGGTGCCAGCACGGCAAGAGTAGAGCTGCCAAGAAGTCCCTCGCCCGCAAGAAGCTGCCCGGGCGCTCCCTGCTCCAGCACGTCGCGACCATGCTCCTGCTCCCGCGCGTCAAGACCCCGCGTTGCTCCCAGCTACAGCGCGTGGGGGCATGAAAGACCAAGCTCTTCGTCACCCAAGGCCTCCCGTGGCCACAGCAGGCTGCCGTGCATTCACCGCCGAGCTACGCAGCGTCGCGTGGCCCGACAAGTTCAAGCCAGACCTGCCTCCTCGTTACGACGGCACGGCCGACCCTGCGGAGTTCTTCCAGCTCTATGGGCTGGGCATCGAAGCTGCCAATGGAGACGAGAAGGTCATGGCGAACTGGTTTCCCATGGCGCTCAAGGACGGGGCCCGCACATGGCTCCTGAACCTGGCCCCCAGGCACGATTTCCTCCTGGGACGAGATGCGCACCCGCTTCATCGCCAACTTCCAAGGTACTCGCGACCGGCCACCCACCGTGAGCGACATGCGCCGGATCAAGCAACAAACCGGAGAGACCCTGCAGAAGTACATCCAGCGCTTCAACAATGCATGCCTCAAGATTCCCAAGGTGACCAAGGAGGCCATCATCTCAGCCTTCTCCGACGGCGTGCGCGATGTCAAGATGAAGGAGGAGCTAGCGATGCATGAAGACCTGTGCACTTCCTTGGAGTTGTTCAACTTGGCAACCAAGTGCGCCAGGGCTAAGGAAGGGCGTCTCTCCCTCCTCGAGCTGCCTGCCGCAGACCCAAAAGAGAAGAAGCCCAAGGCCAAGGATGTGAAGCGCAAGGGGGTTGCCGTGCTCACGGCAAAAACAGACACCAAGCGGGGCAGAGATCTGCCCGAACCTCCCAAGGGCAGTCGGTACTGTGTGTACCACGACCTCCACACCCACAACACCAACGAATGTCAAGAGCTCCGAGCCGTGCGAGAAGGAAGGATTGGCCGTCGCCCCGACCGTGGTGACCGAGGCTACGGCCAAGGAGGAGGAAGGAATGCAGGGCGCTGGGAAGACCGTGGCCCGCGCCAAGGGTGGCGCGATCAACCTCGCGAGGATCGCTGGCAAGACCCGCCTCACGAGGGAGACTAGAGGGATCAGCCTCGCGAGGATCGCCCGCAAGGCAACGCAGGCCTCCCTCCGCTGCCGCCGCAGCCAAGGAGAAACGAGGACCGCCATCAGGACAAGGGGCTGGGGGCTTCCAGGAGCCGCGCGCAGTCGCCTGCATCCTGGGCGGGGCTCAAGCCCCAGCCTCTCAACGCATCTTCAAGCAGTTCGCCCGCGAAGTGAATGCAGTCCTCCCCAAGCTGGAAGCCATGCACCCTCTCAGGTGGTCGGCGTGCGCCATCACGTTCAGCTCAGCAGATCAGCTCAAGTGTGCAGCTACAGCCGGAGTCCCCCCGATGCTTTGTTCCCCAATCATCAGCAATGTGGTGGTCACTAGGACCCTCATCGATGGCGGGGCAGGGCTCAATGTCCTATCTGTGGAAACATTCAACAATCTCCAAGTGCCCTACAACCAACTTCAGCCGACCAAGCCTTTCTCCGGAGTCACCGACGGCTCCACGGTCCCGATTGGGCAGGTCCGCCTCCCAGTCACCTTCGGGACACGCGACAACTACCACACGGAGCTCATTGACTTCGATGTCGCTCACATTCGCCTGCCGTACAAAGCCATCCTTGGGTACCCAGCGCTGGCCAAGTTCATGGTCGTAACTCACCACGGCTACAACGTCCTCAAGATGCCAGGAAGTGGCGGAGTCATCACGGTGCCCTGTGAAGAGAAGGACGCGGTGAGTTCCCTGGAACGAGCCTTTCAGGCCGCGTCACTGGATGACCCGGATCGTGGAAGTAGGAGGCTTCCCGAGACCGCCCCCAAGAAGAAGAAGACATCGTCCAGCCCGGCCCCTCAGGGCCCGCGCCTGCCCAGGGGGAACCTGCTTCCATCGCATTGGAAAGCGCTCCCGGTGCCCTCCTCAGGCAGGGCTCGGGGGCTCTCCCCTGGAGGGCCACCGACCTGGCTAAGGTCACGAGGGAGGCGCTTGGGCACCACATGGAGGCGTGTTTCGAAGCATGTTTCCCTTAGGAAGGAGTAAAGCAAGGAGAGCCAGACCCTCAGGAGTTCGTCAGCAAGGCCATTCAGGAGCCACAGGAGTCAAGAGTCATGAGAGGCGGCCGCCGCCTACCAGCTGTTGCTCCCCACCCAGGCGAGGATGGTGGGATGCGCGTCTGCATTGACATACCAGGGCTCAATCGAGTCGCCTCTCTGGAGTGCCTCTGGCCCTCGCAAGTGGGGCGCTGCGAAGGTCCAGCCCATAGCTACGTTCGCATGCCTTACAGCTTGCCGAACGCGGCTGCCACGTACCAGCGCCTCACGAGGGGCATCATGGAGGCTCAAGAGGCCAGGCGTTCCACAGCCCTGGCGGAGATGGAGATGGTCCGCAAGGAACCACCAGCGCCTCCCGAGCCTCCTGAGGCCCCTGGGCCTGGGGGCTCGTGAGGATCGGCTTCCGCAACCCACCGAGTCTGCTACACCAACACTCCTTTGTCCTCAACATCATCAGGTGACATCTTTCAAGTTTCACTTCTAGCTGGGAGCGCCCCCCCAGGGCTGCATTATTCCCAGGCCGCGTGGGTCTATCCCTGTGGCATGTATCCCTTTTATTCCATGTTGTTAGCTTACCTTATTGGGGGCGCCCCTCGGGCTGCATCATCCCCCAAGTCGCTCGGGCCAGACCGAGTGGCATGTACCCCTTTTGCATTTATTTCCGGCTATGCGTTCGACCCACCATGCTTGATTATTTGATGCCTGTCCACGGCACCTCTTCTTCTCCATGCCGACCACTTGCACGTTAAAGGGGGGGTACCTGAGCATCATGACTCAGGGCTCTTACTGGCTCTCCAGCCCTCACCCTCTGGCCTTGTCCACGGCATCGCGACCTGGCATACCAGCGACGGCTGAGACCAGCTCGAGGGCCGGGACCCGAGGACGTAGAGTGCCGGCATCTAACCAAATTTGCAGGGACACATCACAAGATAAGGCCCAGTGCCAGGCGCAACCCGCCTAGAGGTAGGGCCCCGTGAGTCCCGCGCTGGCTCACGGGTGCCTAGATACACCTCACCAGGCCCTACCGTGCCAGCCACATGTCAGGGCGGGGTTGTACACGCCCCGGGGGCTCCTCCCGGAGGGGAGCCCCCTCCCACATACCAGCTGAAGCACCATGCTCCGCGCTGGCTGACGACACTGCCGAGGAGCGGCTATGCCCGTACACATACGGAAGCGCTATGCTCCGCGCTGGTGATAAACAACTAAGGGCGGCCCCTGGGCTGCATCAACCTCAGGGAGCCAAGAGCTCAGTGTCTAGCCTCATCGTAACGCCTCCCCTCGGGAGTGCCACGCGAGGGGGCTGGGCACGGGGGCTGTGCCTGGGTCACGCCCAGACACACGCCACCCAGCCAGGCCCTCCCGGGCCTGGTTCGTCGCGCGTCTCTTCTCGAGCGGAGCCAAGGTACGAAGGCCGTTTGAGCATCAAGGGGGACTCCTGAGCATCGCGACTCAGGAGCCTAACTGGTCACGTAGCCCCTCACTCCTTAGTTCCGAATGGCTAAAGGCGGTTGAGGTATGCGCGCGGCCAGGCTCTGCACACGTAGAACGGTAGATCCACCCACATCATACCTCCCTACTTGTTGTTCGTGCGCCAAGGGGGACTCCTGAGCATCGCGACTCAGGAGCCTAACTTGTCACGTAGCCCCTCACTCCATGGCCCCGTCCTGGTTTCCTGTCGGGACTAACGCTGGGTGAGGTATGCGCGGGGCCGGGCTCTGCCGGCGTAGAACATAAGCAAGTAGGAAGGAAAAGCGCAAACTTCAAGGAATTCAAAAGCAAATATTACAGTCCACACTGTTATCTCAATGCCAAACGCAAGTTTAAACGCCTCCCCGAGGCATGATACATGTGCAGGAATTAAAGGCAGGACAGGAGCCACAACGGAGTCACTTGTCGGCGGTGGAGCAGCGCGGAGTGGGTTCGCCTCATGGAGCGGCGGGGTCGGCAGCGCCTTGCTTCGGCTTGGTGCTGAAGGCCTGGAACTTCCCCAGCAGAGCCTCCGCGCGACCCTTCACGGCCTCGGCAGCGGCAGCGGCACACTCGCCGCTTACTGGCTCCAGCAGGCTGTCGAGGTCGACGCCGGGATCGTGAAGGTAGATATGGGTGAGGACCCGCGTCAGCTCTGCAGAAGATAGGACACGCGCCTCGGCCTCGGCCATGGTGTAACACCCTCGATGCGACTATAGCTCCCACGTGTCGAGGCACGACTTAGAGACATAATCGCATTGAAGGCATATGTCGCAAGTTAGGCAATCTTCACAACATCCCATGTAATATAAATGATAAAGGGGAGATAAAATAGTTGGCTTACACTCGCCACGTCAATCAAGTACATAAATAGCATTACAACATCCAAACACTCATGGCCCGACTACGGCGCCAAAATAAAAGATAACCCAACATGCGACACGGTCCCGATCACCCCCAACTGGGCACCACTACAGATCATCAGGAAAGGAAACATAGTATCATTGAGAGTCCTCGTCGAACTCCCACTTGAGCTCGAGCGCGTCACCTGGAGCGGAATCATCAGGCCCTGCATCTGGTGTAATAGGTAATCTGTGAGCCATAGTGACTCAGCAATCTCGCACCCTCGCCATCAAGACTATTTAAGCTTAATAGGGAAGGCAAGGTAAGTATGTGGAGCAGCAGCAAGCGACTAGCATATATGGTGGCTATCCTGTTCGCAAAAGAGAGCGAGAAGAGAAGGCAAAGCGCGAGCGAGAAAACTAGAGAGCAACCTGCGCAAGAATTACTCCAACACCGTGTCCACTTCCCGGACTCCGCCGAGAAGAGGCCATCACGGTAACACACTCAGTTGATTCATTTTAATTAAGTTAAGGTTCAAGTTATCTACAACCGGACATTAACAAATTCCCATCTGCCCATAACCGCGGGCACGGCTTTTGAAATTTCAAATCCCTGCAGGGGAGTCCCAACTTAGCTCATACAAGCTCTCACGGTCAACGAAGGAATAGACCTCCTCCCGAGACATTCCGATCAGACTCGGTATCTCGGTTCTTCAAGACACTTCGACAGGTTAAAACAAGACCAGCAACACCGCCCGAATGTGCCGACAAATCCTGATAGGAGCTGCACATATCTCACTCTCAGGGCACACTCAGATGAGACTAGCTACGAGTAAAACCAACCCTCAAGTTGCCCCGAGGTGGACCCGCAGGCAACTCAGTCGGACCAACACTCAGAGGAGCACTGGCCCGGGTGGGGGTTTAAATAAGATGACCCTCGGGCTCCGGAAACCCAAGGGAAAAAGAGGCTAGGTGGCAAATGGTAAAACCAAGGTTGGGCATTGCTGGAAAAGCTTTAATCAAGGAGAACTATCAAGGGGTTCCCATTATAACCCAACCGCATAAGGAACGCAAAAAATCCGAGAACATAACACCGATATGACGGAAACTAGGGCGGCAAGAGTGGAACAAAACACTAGGGGAGAGGCCGAGCCTTCCACCCTTTACCAAGTATATAGATGCATTAAGATAACATGGCAATATAATGATATCCCAACAAGTAAATAAACGTTCCAACAAGGAACGGCCTCCAATCTTCACCTGCAACTAGCAACGCTATAAGAGGGGCTGAGCAAAGCGGTAACATAGCTAATCAACGGTTTGTTAGGACATGGTGGGTTATAGGTTTGACATGGAAATTTTGGAGGCTTGAAAGCAAGTGGTGGGCATCGTAGCATTGGCATAGCAAAAGAGCCAGCATCTAGCATAGCAAAGATAGTAGTGATTTCGAGGGTATGATCATCTTGCCTGCAAAGTTGTCAGAGTTGACTGGATCGTCGAAAGCAAACTCAACGGGCTCCTCGTTAGCGAACTCGTCTCCCGGATCTACCCAAACAAGACAAACAAGCAAACGAAACACAATCAACCACGTGCAAAGCTTGAACAATATGATGCAAAGATGGTATGCTATGCGGGATGCATATGCAAGATTTGACAAGGGATGCATGAACCTGGACTCAACATGGAAATCCAAGTGTGCCACTGGAAATATGAGATGAAATCGCTTGAAAACGATATAAAGAACGCCGGAATCGGAGTTACGGTTTGGAAATGGCAAGCAATTCAAATATGACCACGTTCTGCGTTTTACAGCAAGTAGCCATCTAAATGCAACGAGATGAACATGCTACAGCACTCAAACATGGCACAAAAATA
Source organism: Triticum dicoccoides (assembly GCF_002162155.2). Taxonomy (NCBI): domain Eukaryota; kingdom Viridiplantae; phylum Streptophyta; class Magnoliopsida; order Poales; family Poaceae; genus Triticum; species Triticum dicoccoides. The sequence continues at coordinate 108,990,806 of NC_041386.1, forward strand.
CATGGCAGGGATGCATTCATGATCCTTAACAAAAGTCTAGCACTGAGCTACGGCCAATTCATCCATTAACAGGCTCAAACAAGCATGGCAAAAATGCATATGGCAGACAGATCTCAGACTTAGTGAAATTAACACTTGTATGGAATTTTAGATCAGATAGCACTCTTTGGAGCAACAAAACTATATTCTACAGGACCTGAACATGGCAAAGTAAAGCATGGCATGGAGCTACTCAACGAGCTTAACAAAACTCCCTTAGTGACCTTGAGCCAAAAGGGATCAAAAATACAATTGCAAGCATGTGAACATGGCAAAAATATAACCAGATCACAGACAGTGAAAACTGGAGCATGTTGAAACAGATATCAAGTAGGCATGTTTACGAGCTCGATGCACTCACTACAGAGCAAGTCATGACAAACTAAGCATGCACCCATCAAGAATACACAAAATTCAAGCTAGACATGGCAAGAACAATAGCATAGCATGCACGGATCAACTACAACATCGTCGGCAAAATCGCTAACGAGTAGACAATCTGCCCAGATTCATTAAGTAGCAAAAGTAGAGCTCAATTGACTTAAGCTAGGTTGCTCCATAAATGCAAACAAAGACATGGATGGATATAGCACTACAAGATTAACAAAACATCCTTACTGATCATCCTCAAAAGAGGCACGGATCACTTGGAAACAACATGAACATATGGCCATATGAGATAAACAGCTCAAGGACTTAGTGGAAATGCTAAGTCCCTGAAATCAGCATTACCAAGTGCCTCACTTTGCTAGCTTGTGCTAGTCACCACACACATCACAAAAATACATGGGTTGCACCTCTGGAAAGATAGCAAAACCCTTAACAAAACATATGTAGAGCTCATGGGCATATCATGCACACAATAATCATGGCAAAATGACAAATATCTAAATGGATGAGCAAATCTGACAATTATCTCAAGTAGCACTCTTCTAACAGCATTTCGGGCATCAAGATAAACTCAAATGAAAATGATGCAATGGAATGAAATGATGTACTCTCTGCGGCGAACATTTTGATATGCTATATGCCCAAAACGGAGCTACGGATGCGGAGTTATAGAACAATGAACAGGAGCATATGGATGTGAGATTTTGAGGACTTAGAAGAAAAAAAAACCACCTCGCGGATTAGGGTTTACTGTTCACCCGCGAGATCCACTGTTCACCCGCGACGGAATCCAAGGTCGCCGGTGAGGATCCCTACTCCGGCAAAGAGGAGGCGCCGCTCCGGCGCGGGGGAAGCCGGAGTCGGCGAGAGGAAGGACAGGACGGCGGCAGCGGCCGTCGGGCGCGGCCCCGGCGCGGATTCGCGGCAGCGGGCGATGCTCCGGCGGGGCGGCGCGGTCGCCGGCGAGGGTGCGGCGGCCGGCGTCGGCTCCGTGCGGTGGCGCGGGGTCACCGGACGGCGGGAAGAAGGCGGCGGGGCGCGGTAGGCGAATCGGCCCGGGCGGCGGCGGAGGAGGGCCCGCCTTGGGCCTCGCAGGCCGGCGGCGGAGGGAGGCCCCGCGCGGGACAGGTGGCGGCCCCTCACTGGCTGGACGCGGTGGCGCGGTGTGTCCGGCCCGGGACGGACATTGTCCGGCGCGGCGGAGCTAGGATTTTAGGGTTTCGAAGAGGGGATCCGGAATTTGGAATGAGGGGTCTATTTATAGGCATAGAGGGAGCTAGGAGAGTCCAAATGAGGTGCGGTTTTCAGCCACGCGATCGTGATCGAACGCTCTAGATGATGGAGAGGGTTTAGGTGGGTTTTGGGCCAACTTGGAGGGGTGTTGGGCTGCAACACACACGAGGCCTTTTCGGTCCCTCGGTTAACCGTTGGAGCATCAAACTAAGTCCAAATGGTACGAAACTTGACAGGGGGTCTAACGGTAGTAAACCAAGGCCGCTTGCCAAGTCTCAGTCCAATCTAGAAATGTTTAATCCCCACACATGAAAGAAATGTAGAAATGACCATCGGAGGAGAACGAAGCGCCAGAATGCAAAACGGACAACGGGGAAAATGCTCGAATGCATGAGATGAACACGTATGCAAATGCAATGCACATCATGACATGATATGAGATGCATGACAATGACAACAACACACGAAGACAAAAACCCGAACCCGAGAAAATAAAATAACTTAAGGCCGGAAACGGTAAGAGTTGGAATACATATTGGGAAAGTTACATCCGGGGTGTTACAACACTCCACCACTACGAAAGGATCTCGTCCCGAGATCTAGGACTGAAAGAACACCGGGTATTCAGAATGAAGGTGATCCTCGCATTCCCAGGTAGCTTCACGGTCGAAATGGTGTGACCACTTGACTTTGAGGAATTTGATTGACTTGTTGCGAGTCTTGCGTTCAGTCTCTTCAAGAATAGCAACTGGGTGCTCACGATATGAGAGATCTTCTTGGAGATCAATGTCCTCGAAGTTGACGGTGCGGTCAGGAGTCTTGAAGCACTTTCGGAGCTGAGAGACATGGAACACATCATGAACATTTGCAAAGTTTGAAAGAAGCTCGAGTTGATAGGCGAGATCGCCTCTCTTGCTGACAATCTTGAAAGGTCCCATGTATCTAGGGGCAAGCTTCCCTTTGATACCAAAGCGACGAGTACCTTTCATAGGAGAGACGCGGAGGTAAACATGATCTCCGATCTCGAAAGCCAAATCACGGTGCTTACTATCATAGTAGCTCTTCTGGCGGGATTGGGCTGCTTTGAGATTATCTCGAATGACTTTGCACATTTCCTCTGCCTCTATGATTAAGTCATTACCCAGCAGCTGACGTTCACCGGTTTCAGACCAGTTGAGAGGGGTACGGCACTTCCTGCCATACAGAATTTCAAATGGGGCCTTGCCCGAACTTGCTTGAAAACTGTTGTTGTAGGAGAATTCAGCATAAGGAAGGCAATCTTCCCACTTCATGCTGAAGGGGATCACACAAGCCCTGAGCATATCTTCAAGAATTTGGTTGACACGCTCGACTTGGCCGCTAGTTTGAGGATGGAAAGCTATACTGAAACGGATGTTGGTGCCCATGGCCTTCTGAAAGGAATCCCAAAACTTGGAGGTAAAGGTGCTGCCACGGTCTGAAGAGATCACTTGTGGAATACCGTGCAGAGAGACAATTCGAGAGGTATAAAGTTCCGCCAATTGAGCAGCAGTGATTGACTCTTTGATAGGCAGAAAGTGAGCCACTTTAGTGAGTTTGTCGATGACAACGAAGATAGCATCATTGCCACGTTTGGACTTTGGAAACCCAGTTACGAAGTCCATTTCAATGTGGTCAAACTTCCATTCTGGAATGGCAAGAGGTTGGAGGAGACCCGCTGGCCTTTGATGTTCTGCCTTCACTCTTCTGCAGACATCACATTGATTCACGAATTGAACGATCTCGCGCTTCATTCGAGTCCACCAATAAGCCTGCTTGAGGTCCTGATACATCTTCGTGCTCCCATGGTGGATGGAGAGGAGAGAATTGTGAGCCTCGTTCATGATCACTTTACGGAGGTCACCTTTGGGTACAACAATACGATCCTCGAAGAAGAGAGTGTCCTTGTCATCAAGGCGGTAGCACTTGTACTTGGGTTGACTCTTGGCAATCCCAATCTTCACCTTTTTCACCATAGCATCAAGAAGCTGGGCTTGGCGAATCTGGTCTTCCAAGGTAGGAGAGACTTGAAGGTTGGCGAGGAAACCTTGAGGAAAAACTTGCAGATTAAGTTTGCGGAAATCTTCACAAAGCTCGGGTTGATAAGGCTTGAGAATCAGACTATTGCAATAAGCTTTCCTGCTCAATGCGTCAGCAATCACATTGGCCTTGCCTGGAGTATACTCGATAATCGGATTATACTCTTGAATCATTTCGACCCATCGAGTTTGCCTGAGGTTGAGATTAGGCTGAGTGAAGATGTACTTGAGACTCTTGTGGTCAGTGAAGATGTCCACTTTTCTTCCCAATACGAGATGTCTCCAAGTCAAAAGAGCATGCACAACTGCCGCCAACTCGAGATCATGAGTGGGGTAGTTCTTCTCATTGGGCTTCAACTGGCGAGAGGTATAAACAACAACTTTCTTCTCTTGCATCAACACTGCGCCAAGACCATGGAGAGAGGCATCACAAAAGACCTCGTACGGCTTGGATTCATCAGGCGGAGTGAGAACTGGAGCAGTGATCAATTTCTCTTTCAAAGTGTTGAAAGCAATGTCACACTCCAGAGACCAAACGTATTTGACGTGCTTCTGAAGAAGATTTGAGAGAGGCTTCACGATCTTAGAAAAGTTTTCAACGAATCTTCGACAGTAGCTTGCGAGACCGAGGAAGCTACGGAGTTGCTTCATGTTCTGAGGAGGTTCCCAATTCACAATTGCAGATACCTTCTCAGGATTCACCACAATGCCCTTGGCAGAGATGATATGACCAAGATAAAGAACCTCATCGAGCTAAAATTCGCACTTGGAGAACTTGGCGTAGAACTTGTGTTCCCTCAGCTTATCGAGAACCAAACGCAAGTGCTTGGCATGATCTTCCTTGTTCTTCGAGAAAACCAGAATGTCGTCGAGATAGAACAAAACGAAGTCATTGGTGTAGGCGTTGAAGATGAAGTTCATCATGCGAGAGAACGTCGGAGGAGCGTTGACGAGGCCAAAAGACATGACAGTGTATTCATATGAACCATAGCTTGTCCTGAAAGCCGTCTTGGGAATATCTTGCTCACGGATTCGAATCTGATGATAACCCATACTGAGATCAAGCTTGGAGAATACTTGGGCACCTTTGAGTTGTTCGAACAGCTCGTTTATGTTGGGAAGTGGGTATTTGTTCTTGATGGTCTTCTTGTTCAATGGACGGTAATCAACACAAAGTCGGTCCGTTCCATCCTTCTTCTTCACAAAAAGAACACCACAACCCCACGGATAAGAACTAGGCCGGTTGAGACCCATTCTAGCTCCTTCAACTCTTCAGGTCCGAGCTTGTAAGGACGCTTGCACACTGGTTCCGTACCGGGCTCAAGATCGATGACGAATTCAACTGGCCGGTGCGGAGGCATTCCTGGAAGCTCTTCTAGAAAGACGTCTTGATATTCGCAAATGACTGGAATTTGCGAGATGGCATCCAGTTCACCCTTCTCATTGAGAGAAAACAGATGGATGGTATTATCCCGAGCGGCAAAGACAATTACATCCTTAGACGAATGAGTCAATTGAATCTGCCTGGCTGCACAATCAAGCTGAGCCTTGTGCTTAGAGAGCCAATCCATCCCGAGAATAAGATCAATATCCGAGTTACCAAGAACCATCGGAGAAGCCAGAAACTTGAAATCACCCATCATGATAGAAATATCCGAAACCATCATACTAGAACTCAGACGCTTAGCCAGGGAGACGACTTACATAACTCTAGGTAATGCCTTAGTACTAAAATTGTTCTCCGATGCAAATGGGAATGACATGAAGGAATGCGATGCACCAGAGTCAAAAAGTACTTTTGCAGGAATATCATTAACAGGAAGGTTACCCATGATGACATCTGATGAGTCCTCTGCCTGGGCTGCATTCATCATATTGACCTTGGCGTGCTTGGGGTTATGCTTGACCAAAGATGTACTTGCCGATCTCACAGGAGGAGGAGGAGGAGGAAGACGCCTCTGGTTGAGACACTTGTTGGGATAGTGACCCTTCTATTGGCACTTGTTGCACGTGACCTCTGAAAGCGGACGATGATACGGAGCACTTGATCTTGGAGCTTGAGACGAAGTCTTGTTCTGAAAGCCAGGGTTGGGTGGGTGGGAAGAACCACTGCCACCTTTGCTCTTCTGCTGATATGACTGACGAAACGGAGGAGGAGGAAGCCAAAACTTCTGCTGCTTGGCCACTTGAGTAGAGGAAGAAGGAGTAGCATCTCTGACTCGCTTCTTGGAAGCATCACACCTCAGTTGAGCGGCCTCTTGCTTCAATGCCATGTTGTAGAACTCATCGTACCTCAAGGGCTCAAAGAGAACAAGAGCAAGCTAGATTTCTTCTCTGAGACCACCCCTGAACTGGTATATCATGCTCTTCTCGTCAGGGACGCCCTGCTTGGCAAAGCGGGCGAGCTTCTGAAACAACTTGTTGTAGTCATAGACAGACAAAGAGCCTTGCTTCAGGTTGCGGAATTCCTCACGCTTGCTTTCAACCACGCTCTGAGGGATATGGTGAGCTCTGAAATCTTGACGGAATTCATCCCAGGTAATGACACGTCCACCTCTGGAATCCTTGTACTGCTGGAACCATTCTGTAGCTTGATCTTTGAGTTGGAAGGAAGCGAACTTGACAAAGTCCTCAGGCCTGACGTTACTGCACTCGAAATGCTTGCACAGATCCATGAGCCAATCATCAGCATCGGTTGCCTCAACACAATTGCTGAAAGTCTTTGGCCCGTTAGCAAGGAACTGGTTGAGTGTAGCAAAGTGATTTTGATTGTTGCCTTGGTTCCCTTGGTTGCCTTGATTGCGCTCTTGAAGAATTTGCATGATCAACTGTGTGTTTGCATTGGTTGCGGCCATCACAGCTTGCCATGCCTCCGGAGGAGGTGGAGGTGGTGGCGGATCTTGATTCTGATTCTGATTGGTGCTCTTAGCGGGAGCCATCCTGAAGAGGTTGACCACCGTTAGCACATAGACAGATAAAAAGAAGCTGAATCCTACGGAATGAAAATTGTAACATAAGGTCTTCACATCCGAACAAAATGAACGAATGCATTCCTCTTGAAATGGTTACATATCCATAAATTGAGAAGCCACGTAGAATTTAGGTAGAGAAATAAATCAACAAGGTACGGATCAAGAACGAATACTCGGTAAGAAATCTCAATCTCAAACCAAATATCCGTGGAAGAAGAACTAGAGCTACTAGAATTCCCACCTATGAAACTCCCGAACCTTTCCGGTTATGCAATCAGGTGTTGGGGATACAGGGGAAGCATAATATCTCACCCAAACTAGCAAATCCTACATCCAGCTGTATCCATCCTTCAACACATAACCGAGAAAAACTTCGGAAACCATCTACCTCAACCTTCGAAAAGCATCCGTTATACAAGTTATGGCGATACTCCCGAACTCCCGCCCCAGTACTGGGTGGCGTCGAGGTTATCTCACAAACGAACTGCATAAAAGAGATTTTCGATGTCGGCGTACTAAACTCAGGTATTCCAGAACTGCAACGATAAAATTATGACGACAACACCTCAGAGCTCAACTCCCCGGGACACTTCCACAAAACCCCTCACAGGAGGCACCACGACAATGTTCTCATCATAAAACCATCGGAACGATTCCAAGATACCCGCGTGATCCTAAAAAAAAATTAGTGAAATTTGAGAAGAGAAGAGTCAAAACTCTACGTCAGGATGCGTTACCAGAGCGATGAGGAGACTGGGAAGTAAAAGAATTCCTAAACTCTCCGATATATAATTCCTAAATGATTCAAAACATTTTTCTAGACACAACTCGGCCGCTAAAAACGATCAAGCAATGGGGCTCCTAAGGTCGGGGCAGGCTCTGATACCAACTTGTAACACCCTCGATGCGACTATAGTTCCCACGTGTTGAGGCACGACTTAGAGACATAATCGCATTGAAGGCATATGTCGCAAGTTAGGCAATCTTCACAACATCCCATGTAATATAAATGATAAAGGGGAGATAACATAGTTGGCTTACACTTGCCACGTCAATCAAGTACATAAATAGCATTACAACATCCAAACACTCATGGCCCAACTACGACGCCAAAGTAAAAGATTACCCAACATGCCACACGGTCCCGATCACCCCCAACTGGGCACCACTACAGATCATCAGGAAAGGAAACATAGTATCGTTGAGAGTCCTCGTCGAACTCCCACTTGAGCTCGAGCGCGTCACCTAGAGCGGAATCATCAGGCCATGCATCTGGTGTAATAGGTAATCTGTGAGCCACAGGGACTCAGCAATCTCACACCCTCGTGATCAAGACTATTTAAGCTTAATAGGAAAGGCAAGGTAAATATGTGGAGCAGCAGCAAGCGACTAGCATATATGGTGGCTATCATGTTCGCCAAAGAGAGCGAGAAGAGAAGGCAAAGCGCGAGCGAGAAAACTAGAGAGCAACCTGCGCAAGAATTACTCCAACACCGTGTCCACTTCCCGGACTCCGCCGAGAAGAGGCCATCACGGTAACACACTCAGTTGATTCATTTTAATTAAGTTAAGGTTCAAGTTAACTACAACCGGACATTAACAAATTCCCATCTGCCCATAACCGCGGGCACGGCTTTCGAAAGTTCAAATCCCTGCAGGGGAGTCCCAACTTAGCTCATGCAAGCTCTCACGGTCAATGAAGGAATAGACCTCCTCCCGAGACATTCTGATCAGACTCGGTATCTCGGTTCTTCAAGACACTTCGACAGGTTAAAACAAGAGCAGCAACACCGCCCGAATGTGCCGACAAATCCTGATAGGAGCTGCACATATCTCGCTCTCAGGGCACACTCAGATGAGACTAGCTACAAGTAAAACCAACCCTCAAGTTGCCCCGAGGTGGCCCCGCAGGCAGCTCAGTCGGACCAACACTCAGAGGAGCACTGGCCCGGGTGGGGGTTTAAATAAGATGACCCTCGGGCTCCGGAAACCCAAGGGAAAAAGAGGCTAGGTGGCAAATGGTAAAACTAAGGTTGGGCATTGCTGGAAAAGCTTTAATCAAGGCGAACTGTCAAGGGGTTCCCATTATAACCCAACCGCGTAAGGAATGCAAAAAATCCGGGAACATAACACCGATATGACGGAAACTAGGGCGGCAAGAGTGGAACAAAACACTAGGAGAGAGGCCGAGCCTTCCACCCTTTACCAAGTATATAGATGCATTAAGATAACATGGCAATATAATGATATCCTAACAAGTAAATAAACATTCCAACAAGGAACGGCCTCCAATCTTCACCTGCAACTAGCAACGCTATAAGAGGAGCTGAGCAAAGCGGTAACATAGCCAATCAACGGTTTGCTAGGACATGGTGGGTTATAGGTTTGACATGGCAATTTTGGAGGCTTGAAAGCAAGTGGTAGGCATCGTAGCATTCGCATAGCAAAAGAGCGAGCATCTAGCATAGCAAAGATAGTAGTGATTTCAAGGGTATGATCATCTTGCCTGCAAAGTTGTCAGAGTTGAATGGATCCTCGAAAGCAAACTCAACGGGCTCCTCGTTAGCGAACTCGTCTCCCGGATCTACCCAAACAAGACAAACAAGCAAATGGAACACAATCAACCACGTGTAAAGCTCGAACAATATGATGCAAAGAAGGTATGCTATGCGGGATGCGATGCGGGATGCATATGCAAGATTTGACAAGGGATGCATGAACCTGGCCTCAACTTGGAAATCCAAGTGTGCCACTGGAAAGATGAGATGAAATTGCTTGAAAACGATATAAAGAACGCCGGAATCGGAGTTACGGTTTGGAAATGGCAAGCAATTCAAATATGACCACGTTCTGCGTTTTACAGCAAGTAGCCATCTAAATGCAACGAGATGAACATGCTACAGCACTCAAACATGGCACAAAAATACATGGCAGGGATGCATTAATGATGCTTAACAAAAGTCTAGCATTGATCTACGGCCAATTCATCCATTAACAGGCTCAAACAAGCATGGAAAAAATGCATATGGCAGACAGATCTCAGACTTAGTGAAATTAACACTTGTCTGGAATTTCAGATCAGATAGAACTCTTTGGAGCAACAAAACTATATGCTACAGGACCTGAACATGGCAAAGTAAAGCATGGCATGGAGCTACTCAAAGAACTTAACAAAAGTCCCTTAGTGACCTTGAGCCAAAAGGGATCAGAAAATACAATTGCAAGCATGTGAACATGGCAAAAACATAACCAGATCACAGACTTGGTGAAAACTGGAGCATGCTGAAACAGATATCAAGTAGGCATGTTTACGAGCTCGATGCACTCACTACAGAGCAAGTCATGACAAACTAAGCATACACCCATCAATAATACACAAAATGAAAGCTATACATGGAAAGAACAATAGCATAGCATGCACGGATCAACTACAACATCATCGAAAAATCGCTAACGAGAAGACAATCTACCCAGATTCACGAAGTAGCAAAAGTAGAGGTCGATTGACTCAAGCTAGGTTGCTCCATAAATGCAAACAAAGACATGGATGGATAGAGCACTACAAGATTAACAAAACATCCTTACTGATCATCCTCAAAATAGGCACGGATCACTAGAAAACAACTTGAACATATGGCCATATGAGATAAACAGCTCAAGGACTTAGCGGAAATGCTAAGTCCCTGAAATCAGCATTACCAAGTGCCTCACTTTGCAAGCTTGTGCTAGTCACCACACACATCACAAAAATACATGGGTTGCACCTATGGAAAGATGGAAAAACCCTTAACAAAACATATGTAGAGCTCATGGGCATATCATGCAAACAATAATCATGGCAAAAATGACAAATATCTAAATGGAGTAGCAAATCTGACAATTATCTCAAGTAGCACTTTTCTAACAGCATTTCGGTCATCAGGATGAACTCAAATGAAAATGATGCAATAGAATGAAATGATGTACTCTCTGCGGCGAACATTTTGATATGCTATGTGCCCAAAACGGAGCTACGGATGCGGAGTTATAGCACGATGAACAGGAGCATATGGATCTGAGATTTTGAGGACTTAGAAGAAAAAAATCACCTCGCGGATTAGGGTTTACTGTTCACCCGCGAGATCCACTGTTCACCCCGACGGAATCCGAGGTCGCTGGTGAGGATCCCTACTCCGGCGAAGAGGAGGCGCCGCTCCGGCGCGGGGGAAGCCGGAGCCGGCGAGAGGAAGGACAGGACGGCGGCGGCGGCCGTCGGGCGCGGCCCCGGCGCAGATTCGCGGCGGCGGGCGATGCTCCGCTGGGGCGGCGCGGTCGCCGGCGAGGGTGCGGCGGCCGGCGTCGGCTCCGTGCGGTGGCGCGGGGTCGCCGGACGGCAGGAAGAAGGCGGCGGGGCGCGGTAGGCGCCTCGGCCCGGGCGGCGGCGGAGGAGGGCCCGCCTTGGGCCTCGCGGGCCGGTGGCGGAGGGAGGCCCCACGCAGGACAGGTGGCGGCCCCTCACTGGCTGGACGCGGCGGCGCGGTTTGTCCGCCCCGGGACGGACATTGTCCGGCGCGGCGGATCTAGGATTTTAGGGTTTCCAAGAGGGGATCCGGAATTTGGAATGAGGGGTCTATTTATAGGCATAGAGGGAGCTAGGAGAGTCCCAATGAGGTGCGGTTTTCGGCCACGCGATCGTGATCGAACGCTCTAGATGATGGAGAGGGTTTAGGTGGGTTTTGGGCCAACTTGGAGGGGTGTTGGGCTGCAACACACACGAGGCCTTTTCGGTCCCTCGGTTAACCGTTGGATCATCAAACGATGTCCAAATGGTACGAAACTTGACAGGCGGTCTACCGGTATTAAACCAAGGCCGCTTGCCAAGTCTCGGTCCAATCTGGAAATGTTTAATCCCCACACACGAAAGAAAGGTAGAAATGACCACCGGAGGAGAACGAAGCGCCGGAATGCAAAACGGACAACAGGGAAAATGCTCGAATGCATGAGATGAACACGTATGTAAATGCAATGCACATGATGACATGATATGAGATGCATGACAACGACAACAACACACGGAGAAAAAAACCCGAAACCGAGAAAATAAAATAACTTAAGGCCGGAAACGGCAAGAGTTGGAATACATATTGGGAAAGTTACATCCGGGGTGTTACACGTGGGGCTAAGGCCAAGGGCGACATCTTCAAGTGCGCGAACCAGGAAGGGAAGCAGCTTGGCGGGGCCATCCTCGGCGCCAGCCAGCAGGCTCTCCAGGCCGCTGTCGTAAAGCATCTTCAGCGAGGAGCGAGTCTCCGCCTCCATCTCCGCGAAGGCCACGCGGTCCTCGGCAAGAATCTGGGCCTTGTCGTCCAGCTCGACCTTCCTCGCCCCCAACTCCTGCTCCAGCGCGCCTAGGCGGTCGCGGCGCTTCCTGAGCTTGGCCTCCCGGTCCTCGACGGCCGCCTCCCGAGCCTTCACGCCTTCTTCCTGCTCTTGGCGAAGGCGGACCTCTTTCACGAGCTGGTCCCGCAGGCCTTGCAGCTCGTCCTCCAGCGCCTTGCAGCGACCACGGACGTCAACCACCTCCCCCAGGGCTGCGTCACGTGCAGCCTTCACCTCAAGGACGGCCTGCCTCTCCTCATCGCAAGCTGTCGAGGCCTGGACCAGCGCCGCCCGAATCGAAGCATCGGAGCGAATCCATCCTAAAGCGAGCTCCAAGCGCCCGGCCACCAAGCGAGGATCGACGCCAAGTAGATCATGCCGCAGCCGGTCCAGCTCAGCGGCAGCACGATCCAGAATGGCAAGAGGAGTCGGAGAGATAGCAGTCGGTGGAGTAGGAGGAGAAGGCGGCAGCACGAGCACAACATCCTGAGGCGAAGCTTGCTGCGCCCCAACGGCTGAAGTGGCGGCAGCAGGCAAAGGCACCTCGGGAGTCACTTGGGCCATGGGAGCTGAGCCCGCCCCAGCCGGCTCAGCCAGGCCTCGCGAGGACGACCGGGCAGGAGAAGCCCATGTGTCGCGGTCACCTTCCTTCGCGGGCAGAGGCGCTGCCACGGATGGTACCTCAGGAGCTCCCTTCGGCTTCTTTGCGGCGGGCGCCAGCCTATCCAAGAGATGCGGGCGTCAAGCCTCAGAAGCAGAACAAGAAATAAAGACAAGAATCAAGCGCTTACGGGTCGTCGCCAGTGACCTCAAGCGGCCTCCGGCCAAATTTGAAGCCCGAAAGCCGGCTGGAAGGGTCAACCTCGGGAAGCTTGGAAGCGGAAGGCGCGTCTGCGGTCCGCCTCGGGGCCGGGGCAGACCCGCGGGAGATCAGCCCGGTCCTGTCCTTCTTCGAGATCAAGGGCAAGCTTCCGCCGTCCTGCTCGTCATCATCCTCATCGTCATCGCTCGGAGAGAGGCGCAGAACGCGGGACCTGCGCCGGGGGAGGGGAGCCCTCGACTCTCTATCAGTCGCCTCAGAGTCAGGCCCTTTTTCCCGCTCCCCTCCTTCCTCCTCTTCGCTGGAGTCATCGGAGGACACGTCCACCAATTCCCCGGGAGTTTCTATGGGCACGGGCCCGTCCCTGTTGAAGACGGGCATGGAGTCCACTACCTGCTCCCAGTAGTCGCGGAGGAACAAGGGTGTAGGGACGCCCTCCAACCTCGCCAAATCGCCCCCGACCGGAGATTGGAGGACCGCAGCCAGATCTCCGTCGGCCAAGGCCGCGGGGCTCGGATGGGGCCTCCACATCGGAAGTGAGTACTGCCGAAGTGCAGCCAGCTGGTGCTCCAGGAATTCCCTCAGCAGCGACGCGCCGGTCAGCTTCGCCGCCACCATATTGGTCGGCCTCAGATCCGCGTCCATCTTCTCCAACACCAGCTTCGCGTGGGGGTCCGCGAGCTCCGCTCGACCCCAATCGCTAGAGCTCGTGGGTTGCTCCGTGGGCAAGATCAGCCGAGGGTGGATGCGCCCAGCATCTGCCAAGACCCACTTGCTCCTGAAGCCCTCAATCCTTTTCCTGGGGTTCGAAATGGCAATGGCGCCGCCGTACGCGATGAAGCTCGCGCACGCGGTAGCAGGACCGCGAGAGGTCCGTAGGTAGAAATAGTGGCGCAGCAAGGCCACCGAGGGTTGCACCCCTACGTGAGCCTCGCAGTAATAGGCGAAGATTGCCAGGAGAAGGACGGAGTTGGGGTGGAGATGCAGGGCCTGTAGCTTATCATGGCGGAGGACAGAGAAGAAGAACTCGGAGAAGGGAGGCACCAGGCCAGCAGTAATGGCGCTTACAAAGAATGGATAGAAGGTGCTCCCTTGGCCCTCAGGGGTGGCGGAGCCAGCCTTGAAAACCTTCGCCCTGTCGATGCCCTGCGCCGCCGCCATCCGGCGCAACCGGGCGAGGCTCGTCTCCAACACATTCGGCTAGTCCAGGGCAGACGAGTACCAAGCTTCGGTCAGGGACTAACGAGGCGCGATGGCTTCCTAGGTCATGTGGTCGGAGTAGATCTGGAAATTTTGGAGGAAGGAAGGAGAGGCGCAAGAAAGGGGATCTGAGCAGCAACCGGAGAAAGCAAAAAGCAATGCCTGGGTAGATGCCGCTCCTTTATCAACTCGCGCGGTTGCTGAGGCGCCCACGTCCGACCAACCGCCACGCGGCGCCCAAGGCCGCAGGTTGTTAGGGCCCGTGGCGCTTCACCCTTGCCCTTTTGCCTCCCTACGCGGCCAAGTGTGGGCGCGCCTTGGGCCCGGGGGCTACTGTCGGCGTTCTGGGAACGGGGGTCCCCAGACTTGCCTGCCTGCGGCCTACGGCGTGGCTCAAAGGGGGCCCAACACGGCCCGCCTTCATCGACGCAAACCCAAGACCCTCGCGAGGGGCCAAGCCTCACGGGGCGGACGACACGGAGCTTCCTCAGGCACGGCCACATCAGGCTGGCTCACGAGGAGGCGGAGAGATCAAGGCGGGGTACCTCACGAGGTGCCCGTGACGCAAGCCATGACGACCAAGGGCGCTAGGCGGGCGCCAGCCCGCGCAGTATCCTCCTTTCCTCTTTGGTGCAAAGGGAGCAAGCGCAGGCGAGAGCATCCAGCAAAGGCACCCGTTTCGGTGCAACGAGACCAAGACCAGTCCAACGGCAGGGAGGAAGTCATTGTGGAGCCCAAGCCAGTGTCACCACCAGAGTCTTTGGCAGGTGAGGACTAACTTTAGTCAGGATAAGTGTACCAGATGTTCCCCTTCAAAATGGCCAATTGTTGGCGCCCTTCCCGCTCAATATTTGGGAAGAGGCCTAGGGCCTTTGCCTATAAATAGGACTAGCCACCCCCAGGGTAGGCAGGATCCAGAATCGGCCAACCCAGAAACTAGCTAGGGTCGCAATCCAGAAGAGAGAGAGAAGGGTGACTGAACTCCCCCTAGCAGTTCATCCTCCCAACCAAGAACAGACCCTCGCGAGGCTGTTCTTCCTTGTATTGCTCATCATCATCAGCTCAAGAGGCAATCCACCACACCACACACTGGAGTAGGATATTACACCACAACGGTGGCCCGAACCAGTATAAACCCTGTGTCTCTTATACTGTTCTTTCCATAGCTTAGATCTTAGAAGGGCGGAGGGGTGCAGGTAGGTAGAAGGCGAAATCTCCGTGCGCACCCCGGTGTTCGAACCTCAAGGGTCTGCCGGAACCAGAAATCTGACAATAACCCCATGCCTTCTCTGCTTCGAGTTGATCTCCAAACCTTGCCCAATATTTCTTTTCCCTTTTACCGGGGCTCCTCCAAAAATCTGAACATTTTTGGACCTTCCTTTTACCAAGTCCCAGTTCAAACCCATTTGAATTAAATTCAAATGAGTTTGAATTTATATCATTCAATCTTGTCGTTTCTATTTTTATTGGGTCAAACTCATTTTTGTGAG